>NC_060119.1:640045505-640349880 GCF_021461395.2 Schistocerca americana | reverse complement strand
AAAAATAAGAAGTGATGCAAAGAGACACTGCATAAAAGTGGTAACTAGGTATCATAAAATGTTTGTACATAATTGCTTTGTGTGAAATGTGTTTTTCACAATTAAATTTTCTCCAGTTTGCTTCAAGCAAAAGAAAAAGTTTAATTTTGTTTTCAGTAGCAACTAGTTCTTTTAAAAAGATGCATTAAATCTTTTAAAGAGAATAAATTGTTGAAAAAATTTCTAGTGGATTTGATCTTGCTGATTGAAAGAAGCATTACTCTGTTACTTTACTTTCATTTGAAATCTAGTTAAATGAAATATAAAATTTGTAAATAATTTTTTGTAGTAATAAGTGATTGTGTATTAGGATGTATGTAAAGAAAGTAGTCTTAGACAGAACTATGGTTTCAAGGACAACATTGCATGTAAACCCCAGAAGGACAGATATGTGGAGAATGGAGGAATGCTATGGATGCTACAATGCAAAGGTGCCATAATAATACCAGGGAAATGTATGTGTCAACTATAGTGATGTGCTTGTGCTAAGGTAGGATAAAATACCATTATTAAATGGAAGGACAAAAATTGTAGTGCCTTTAAATAAAAAGAAAAAAAGTAACTTCAAATGACTTTCATGAAACATGAACTTAAAAATGGTTAAAAAGTTATTAAAATGTTGAAAACTTGTTTTGAAAATTTGCATCAGTTTTGTCAAGTAAGAAATGATTTTTCATAAAGAAATTAAAATATTAGGCTATGTTATTTGTAGACTGCTAAGTCCGGAGTAAGAAATTTGTAATTTTAGTTTATAAGAATAAGAATTTTTTGAAACATTTAACATTTGAAGCCAAGTTCAATAATTTGCATAGTTCTAAAATTTTTGAAAAGAAAAACTTTATGATCATAGGGGGTGTGAGGTGTGGTGCCTTATATTGCTCCTGTCTAAAGCCTGTGATCGGGAGAATGCCTCATGTGTGCACAGTGACAGGTGGTCTGAAATGGGTTCAGTCGAGTACGTAGTTTTAATTTTCATCCATCACAGTCCAGTAGTATACAGAGACATTCAAGAAACAGGTCAAGAGAACGTTTTTGTGAGTTGTTCTGTTTATTTCTAGATTTTTTGTTTATTTATGTTTGTAGAGTTTTGTATATGCTTTTTGTAGTGTGAATGATGTGTGAATGTGGTCCAAAGTAAATGTGTAGATCATTTTTTCTGCTGATGAAGGCAATACTGTGAGAAATTTTTAAAACAGTGTGAATGCAGATGATGGGGAATTTTGTATCATAATATGTTAAGTAAGTTCATGGTAAAAGCAAAGCTAATTCGAATGCAAGTGCAATTAGTTGTTAAAGTAAAGAATAAAGAAACTATCAGAATGTTAACTATTTACTTTGGGCTAAGTACAGTTCGAAAGTGTGTTATTTGTTGATTGGTTAGTCATGAAAAGCGCGGACTAATGCTGGAGAATAATGTTCTTCTATAGGCTTTAAAGAAAACTGGCCAGTCAGAACGGACTATTCTTCATGCGTCTTTTCTCTGGGAGATACAGAATGCTTACAACAGTCTAGGTAGTCGGAGCCCAGCCTTTCAATGGTAAAGTCATGTCTAATATGAGCTCCAAAAGAAGTTATAATTTGCCGATTTCAGTTGGGCGACATGTCTCAAAAGTGAAGGCGTGTTAATTCTGGTGTGTTTTTTTAGAAAGTAAGGATTTTTTAAGTAATTTTGTGTATGAGAAAAGACAGTAAATCCACTTGGCATGTTGATGACTTGAGTGCATTAGACACTGATAAACTTAATAGTGTGGTGAGAATTTTCATTTAAGAAGAATCCGTGCTCAATAGCTTTTCAGGTTTCGGGAAATCCGTTACTATAAGCTTGCTAACGTTAATGAAAGTGTCAGTGCATGACTGTGTAAGGATTAGAACGGACTTGGTTGTGAATGTGTAATTCTTGGCTTCAGAATATACCAAGTTTTGCCAGTATTCACCTTTCATTCAAAATTAACACCTTTTCCCGATTCTTAGAATAGGTACGTTGTATGAAGCCTGGTGCGAGTTCCAGTACAGTAGGTCTTCCCTCAGCTTCCCTACTGGCGACCTGCTGCAACGAGTTCACAGATACGTGCAGGACAAAACCAACCGCGCCGCCACACAACTTCAACTAATGCAATTTTTAGATTACATACTGTGAAACCTCAAGAAACAGTTGTGATCATTTGTGACACATAAAAGTATCTTGCATTCTGTACAATGAATGAACGTGAGACGCTTACATCCTGTGAACCAACATCTGGGAAGAGAATTACTTGTGAGAATTTCTCATCTGAGGCAATTGTAAGGCTTTTAACAGCCTATATTGAACAAGTGGTATCGCCTGAGCTATTCTCGCACATTTGCACTCTTGCTGTCTATCATCCTCTTCTGAGATGCTCTCATGTTGTTCAGTTGGCCCCTTCAGTAGATCATATTTTGAGCAGTGTCAAGTTTAAATGCATAATATTGCATTCTGCATTATATTCTTTCTTGCCCGTTTATTTTGGATAGAATCTTATCTGTATTCTAGCCATGCAGCAGATATGACGAAGTCCAGAAAATGATGCATTATTCTTACTGTTCATTTGATCTCATCCCCTTGGAGAGTTGCAGCCTAGACAGTTAATTCATCATCGTCTTCATCTTCTGACTATTTTGCAACTGAAGTGCTTGGATTTATCTCCTCTAACCACTCCAGAATTCACGATAATGATGAAATCTGAAGAAATGAATGAAAATTTGTGCCACTGCCAGGACTTGAACCCAGGTCTAGAGCTTGGTAGGCAGGAATGCTAACGATTGCACTGTCACAGCACTATGGTTAATGTTGCTGCATGGACCACCTAAGTACAATGCCCTCCCCAACACAAACTTCTTTTCTTATCTTCAGCTTATTTAATTCTTTTCTTCAGATTCCATCATTATCATAGCTAAAGATGAGACTCAAATGTCTCAACGAAAATTTAACTGTAAGATCTGAGTTTCAGAATTTCATTTTCAGACAAGCCTGCATGCAATTACAGTATGACGTAACCTCAGTCATGCACTTTGTTAACCTAAGAAGACACATGCTTTTAAAACTTTAATGTCTAATGTGTGATATTTAGGCATAAATAGTTCAGTGTGCACCTTGAAACAGTTATGGTTAACAAATGTAATTGTAGTAATAGAGTCCCAGACTGTCATGGGTGTTACCATACAGAAAACTGTTCATTAGTGAAGGTAACATGACTTTCAAGCACTGGATTTTGTGTCATATTAGTTTGAAGATATTTTAAAAACAAGGTATAAAAACATACAAAGTAATAATAACCGATAAAGCTGTTTAATTTACCTCTGTTGTTCGACATACTGCAGCAATACAAGATCCGTAATTATTGAACCCAACTGCTGCCTGCTGGGGTTCTTGACAATGTGGAGCAAGCGACAGATAGCAAGCACATAACCTATACTGTACGATAACAGTGGCCCACTCAATAAAAGCCTGCAATATCATATTTGATACCAAAGGATGCAGGAGGTTAAATACCAATTCCCACTAAATGCCAACGGACTGGAACAGAAAGACAGACAAAGTTACTGGCAAACAGTGGTGAGTGTTCACACTAGGTGGAGTTGCAACACAATGTCTCCTCGCTTATCCCAATTCTGAACAGTGAACGTAAGATTATAAGATATTAATCATGATACAAATGTTAGTGAATGGTGTTATAGTTAAGAAACTGGCAATAATAAACTATATTAATGGCCAAACCAAAATCTTTAATGGATGTTCTTCATCAAGTTTATATGGTAATATGCCGAGGAGTAAGGCAATACGAAAATGGTATCCAGACATTTCAAAACATCGACATTTATTTGCTGGCGAGTATATGCAGGGTGGTCAGAAAATGTCTGAAACACTTGTTGGGATGTTGCAAGGCAGGTTGTACCAAGGCATAAATGTTAAGAAAAAATTCGATACGTGGCGCCACTCCCGAGTTATTTAGCATTGAAATTATCTGAATGAGGCATTACGTACTTACATTCAAGTGGCCCACCAGGGGTGGTGTTGTCCAATGAGCGCTTAGTTTGGTAAGCTGAAACTTGAATTTGCGTGCATGATGACCTGACTGGCTAACTTCAATGCTACATAAGTTGCAAATGGCGCAACATATGAAATGTTTTTCTTAACATTTATGTCTCCATAAACCTGCCCTGCAACAGCCCTACAAACGTTTCAGACACTTTTTGTCCACCCTGTATATCAAACAATATTTGTGAGGCAATATACAGTGCCTGTTTACCTTATCCACTGTACTTTATTTCTAAGTGAGAAATAAAGTCCAAACAACTGCATTTTCCTCTTACAATAGGAACGACTTTTTCACTGTTAAAATGTTTTTTGTATCAAAACATTTGATTCAGTTCCTTAATTACTTCTGACATCCATCATGCCCTTTACATTTTTACTCCTTCTTGTGATGTAAACCTGGGAGTAGTGTCATTTTCAAGCTTTGTTGGATCTCAAAGAATTGTGATAGTGCAAAGTGGTAGGCAATAAGCAAGTCTGGAGGGCTCCTTTAGAAGCTCACCCGAATTTTCTCATAGCACTTGCTCTGAGATAGGATGTGATTTACATGACCAACTGTTATGATGTGATACACATCAGTCAGTTTCCCCAGACTGACACCTTTCATGTGTTACTCATTTCTTTATTGAAAATCATTACTATCTGAATTCAATTTCGACAGTTAATAATCTTACTTGTAATCAGTAACGTTAGTGACTGCCAGCATAAACCATCTACTTCTATATTAATTCCTTCTCTTTCCTAGTAGATGTTTTGCATGTAATTTTCTCTGTGGTCTAGTTGGGTACGTCATAAGCCATGCTGAGCACAGTGGCCCAGGTCAGTGGCTTCGTGCTCAGACTGGTCCACCTGAGAGTGACAGCCCGCCTTTCACAGGAAAGTGTGAAGGGATGAGACGGCCTGACTGCTCACAGGAGGTAGTGACAAGCGCCCTGCCCAGTGTCAGTGTTGGCGTCTGTGAGTCGCTTTCCTGCAGTTTTTACATAATGTGCCGTGCATTACGTGGGATCCATGGCTACATTCACAGAAATTGTATAATATAGCATGATGAACGTCTTTACTCGCAGAAAGTTTTATTGGAGGTGCCATCCGGCCAAAAAATACTTTAAAGGAACCATGTTCTGCTCTGATGAGCCACTTTCTGAGAACTCTCGGTGAGAGAAAGTCAATGACAAAAATTTCGGTGTCCCATAAGAAGCGACAGACCTGATTTGTGGACATGGATTATTTTCTCTTCATAATGTAATAAACTAACTTCTAGGCGCTGTTTTTTTTGCAGTGTGAATAAGCTCTGGCCTAAAAAACTGTAAGAGAGCTCCTCATTGGCTAATCTAGAAAAACACTAGAATAGGAGAAGTTAGGACGCCATTTCAGAGAAATGCGGATGTGGAGACAAGCGAATTGACTGTAGCAGGGAACTTAGCTGAGGAATGGGACAGTAACTCAGAATTGTTTAAGAACTGCGTGTATGGGTGTGTAACGATTGGTTAATGTTGTAGAACTTTTGCTGGGAAAGGAAGGACTTGGCTTATTAACAAAAATATAATCGGTTAGCACTTTGCAGACCATTTTTCATTGGTTCGAGGGAACTGTGCTGACTGGTAGGGAGGAGTAAGAACTCTATGCTGTTTGAGAGAGTACATCGACCCAGGATACAGTGGAAAAGGCTTCTTCTAGGGATGTGAAGCGAACACGTGGTGTATAGACTTTTCCTGGAGATCTGATAGCTGACATGTCGCAATCTGTGGTGGATCACAGCACTCCTTATTTTCCACACATCAGAGTGCTGAATATTGTGAGAAACTGGGGCGAGCAAGGTATGAGAATTATTGTGCATTTGTAGGCATGTTGTTATGATTAGCCACATTTCGGGAATCCAGCACTTTTATCGAATGACTGAAAGCTTATTCATGACTCCGTCAGCAATTTTAGTTGCTTCCATAGTTTTTCATTCTTCTGGAGAATTAAGGCAATCACTGTGTGACCACAGTGGATTCATCATCCCATAATTCGTGCATAGGTTAAAGTCTTATCCCATTCACCTACACTACCCAGTTTTTGATTGAATATTCAAGTTTTTGATTTCTAACATTCTGCGTGGTGTCTGTTGCTCTGTGTCGTGTCTCCCTACCACTTTCGCGCAACAATACTCTGTGCGTGTTTTTTAGGGAATTGACTAGTTTGAACCTGGGACCTGTTGCTGGTAAGGAGACGCCAGACCACACATGACATGTAGAGTTTAGAAGAGTTCAGTGAGACTAGCGATGATATAACCTAATACTTAATGATTTCAGCGTCAGCTCCACTGCACTCCCTGTAAAAGAATCTTAATACTAACTAAATTTAGTGGAAGGGGTTCAAGGCTTTCCTATTTTTAGTTACCTGGTAAAATAACGTCGAAAATGCAGTTAAGTTTACCAGTGGAACTTTTATTCTACTCACAAAACATTGTTTATAAATTGCACTATTGATAAAAGGAAATGGTTTAATACAGGATGATAAAAACCAACTGCGTTCAACAAAAATGTAAACGAATATTCCCTGAATGGGTTTCCAAGTTCTACAATGGATCGAAGGATGACCTATGCCATATCACATCTATAATCTATGTTTAAATTAAGTTTCACAAAAGAGAAAACTATCAAAATGGTCTACAGTGAGCCTCAATTATCTTTAATTACTTATCTAACTTGTCGTAAATTACAGTGGCTGATGTGGCTTCTCAATAACTATATAACAGAAAAATCATCGCGTTTCAGATTTTAACTTACGTAGCAAATGTGAATACCATGAGCTTCAATTGACGATTGACACTAGTATTACGTAAAAAGGGGATGTAACAGATGAGACTTCTGCAGTTATGAATGAAGCCTTATGCACTCAAAAATGCGGCATCGTGTGCGTTCAATACCTTGTCGGTGTTTGTCAGGGGGCGGCGGCCGGCGCAGCTCCATACAGCTCGCCGTCTCGGAAGCAACTCTCTCCTAACTTCTCCTTACTACAATTTACCAAAGTTGGTTTAAAAAAAACTATCTGGCTGTGTTTTCATCTGACCAATCAGGGTCTCAATGTTAACCTTAAGCTCCGCCTACAAAAATTCTGTCTATCCTATGAGAAACGTTATACTTTTCGTGGTGGGGCAATGTTTTTAAAGTTTGCAACGTAACAGAGATGCGAAAGAGTCTCATGCTAAAACTTGCAGCTGGTGTGGCCCTTTTAGTTTTATCGTAAGATCTATACTGTTCTTCTGGAGGGCTCTATCTTTTAACATGGGCTGGGGGGTGGTCCTGGCTGTTGCTTTTCGTGGTGGGGCAATGTTTTTAACGTTTGCAACGTAACAGAGACGCGAAAAAGTCTTACGCTAAAACTTGTGACTGGTGTGGCCCTTTTAGTGTTATCGTAAGATCTATACTGTTCTTCTGGAGGGCTCTAGCTTTTAACATGGGGTGGGGGGTGGTCCTGACGGTTAGCTGGCGGCGTGGTTGTCCGTCCCTTATCGTAGGGCCTTCTAGCTTAACACGGTTCTGCTCTCGGCTTCTGTTCTCGTTTCTCCCCTCGGAACTGCGTCTGTCTCACGGTGGTAAGGTATGACATGCGTTACTCGTATTACTTTGGTTAATTTCATGTCACGATTTATTCGGAGTTACGTGACATACTACTGGATTTGCTTATCATTTCAGGGTTTTCATGTAAGGTGTTGGATTTGCCTGACACTTTACAGTTTAGTACTGTTTAGTGTCAAAAACTGTTCATTTTCTTATTCTCTGCATTTCTTGTGATTGAACAGTTTCTGTGAAATTTTGTTATCCGTGACTGTAAGCAGGGAGCATCGTAATAAACAGGGATTAATATGGACCACTGCTTTGTTTCATAGGTATATGATAAGCCTATTTGTCATCTTTTGTGAGGTACGTGTGTCTCATGTTTGCTAGGGGCACCCCTCTCCTATAAGTTATCCATTGCGTGACACCTGTGATAGTGCAAAGTAGTAGGCAGTGATCAAGTGTCGGAAGCTTCTTTAAAAAATTGACTCGTCTTTTCTCATAGCACTTTCACTGAAATAGGATGTGATTTAAGTCACCAGTCGTTGTTTTGTGATCGTGTCGGTCCATTGCTGGGCTGACATGTCTCATTTGTTATTAATTTTTAATTTAAAATCATTACTCTCTGAATTCCATTCTGAAAATTAATAAAATAGCTAATGCTTGTAATCAATAACGTCAGTAATTGCCAGATTAACCTGTTTCTGTATTAATTCCATCTCTTTCCTGCTATCTATTTTGCATGTAATTTTCCTGCTAAGGGCAGGTAGCAGGCTCCTATCTGCACATTGTCAGTACTGGCATCTGTGAGTCACGTTCCTGCAGTTTTTCGCATAATGGTCCCTGGGTATGTTGCGTCCAGGGTTACATTTACAGAAATTGTAAAACATGGCGTGAAAAACCGCTGCACTCGCAGAGTGTCTCAGTTTATAAAAGCAGTGCCATTTGGCCAAAATATACTTCAAAGGAACCGTGTTTTGCATTGAAGGGTCATCTTTCGAGAATACTGGGCGAGGGGAAGTCAAACACAGATAAAGATTTCGGTGTTCCATGAGAAGCGACAGACCTCAATTGTGGACAGGGATTCTTTTCTCTATGTAATACGATGATCCGACTTCTAGGTGCCGTTTTTCGTGGGACGCATAACCTCTCTCCTTCAAGGTTGTAAGAGAGCTCTTCGCTCGCTAATCTAAAAAGAAATGGCTTTCAGAGATACGTGGACTTTGAGACGAGTGCATTGGATGAAGTAGAAAACGTAGCTCAGGAGTGGGAGAATAACCTAGAATTGCTTACGAACTGCATGCATGGTTGTGTAACGACTCCAATAATGTAAAACTTTTCTAGGAGGAGAGATAGTTGCCTTGTTAGCAAATATGTCATTGGTCAGCACTTTTCAGAGCCTTTTTTTTATTGGAGCATGGGAACTGGGCAGACTGATAGAGAAAAGTAAGAACTCTGTGGATAAATCTTTAATGCACAATTGTGTAATGTCTTATCCAACATGCCCACTACCTCCGACATCTCATACACTGCCTGATCAAGACTGTTGGTTGACACGTAAATACAAATATTGTCAAAAGGGGAGGAATAAGTCTCTCAAGCTCGTTAGTATGGAGAGTAAAGTGTCTTGGGTTGTGGACAGTTCGTTGTAGAGGGCCTGTTGTAGGAATATGTGATTCATTTCATTTATTCCAGAAGCGAAATCATGTGCTTTTTTGTCGAAAAAAGCGTTAATTCCATAAATCAAATGTGACGAGATTTCATCAGTTTCCAGTTTCTCCAGCAACACTTCAACAGAGATACGTAAATCTTCATAGCCTCCAACAGCGTCAAGAAAGATAGCTCTAAGATTCTCTTTACTTGTTGCTTCCATAGATGTCAGATGTTAAGATATTTAAATAATCAGTTGTTCCCTTGTCTTTTCTAAACCCAAACTGACATGATGGCAGAATCTTATTTGATTCCAACCAACATTCCAAAGGCTTTTTGACCATACACTCTAAAATTCTGCCAATGCAAGAAGAGAGAAAAACTGGTGTGTGTGATGAAGCTTTCTCTTGATCTTTATTTTGTTTCATAGTAGGTATCACTATTTGAGTCGTCCAGTCCTCTATTAGTTCGTCGTTCATCCATATTTGGTTAAATAGGCTATCTGTAAAACGTTTCTGAGTGCTTTGTCATGGTGCTTTTCTAACATTTGGTAGTGCATTCTGTTTCCGCAGGTTGAGGAATTTGCTGCCTTTTTAATGGCTTTCACCAGCATTTCATATGAAAACGGTCGCACGAAAACGTGACTGTAATCCATTTGCTCTGAGGAACGAAATGGCTGCTCGACTCCAGAAGCTGATGATACTAAGTTCACAAATTCTTCATGCCATGTATTATTTAATGGATGATTATTATTTTCTCGTTTTTTTTTCTTTTTTTTTTTTTTTTTTTTTTTTTTTCAAACGTTAATTGCCTCCAAATTTCAGGTAAACTGATACCACCATTTAAAAAATTTACGAAATTTTTCCATATGTTCTCTTTACGTTCTTTTAACTTTCTTCAAACTCTTGTTGCTATCTTCTTGTTTCAGACTTAACATACTGTTAAAGATTTCAACTACTCCTGTATTGTAGCTGTGTACCTGGCCAGTCATCTTCCTTGGCTTCCCGTCTGCTGTTTGGTTAGCTAATCTTAATTGGATTTAAAGGTGAATCTATTGACATTTCCAAAGAAAGATTATCTGAGCAAGAGAGTCACATTTGTGAGCTGTTCCAGGAACATATCTGCCTATCGATGGCGTGGTGTTTCGTAGTGTTGATTATATTTTATGAACTGCAATTTACTAGCGAGACAAAGCCATTTAGCTTACTAACCATTGTCTCCCTCTTGATGGAGTTTTTTGTGTAGCCCGGTCTGCGTTTGTTTCGACCAGCCTCTTGTCATTGTAGTGACGTTCAAAGACCTGCTTTATTCCTTTTTGGCAATGTGCTCTTGTTTGTTTGCGTTGTAGTTACATTTATTTGGCCACTTTCCTTCAAAATTATGAGGTGGGCAGGCGAGGCAGATTGAGCCATCCCAGGAGTGTCTCTGCCTTTTGATGTTAGTGAGGCAAGAGGATAGCTATCCACCATGGCAGTAATCGCTGGGGAGTTAATTTCTGCTTTCTGTGGTTCACCAAGCGTTCTGTTCTGGTAGAGGCTATTAGTCTCCTCTTTACTGGCTTGGGTCACAATCAAGTCTTGTTAAGATAGTGGTCACTTTGGTCGAATGGTAATGCTGTGTGACATGATTTGTTTTGGTGGTATTTATATTTTATTAATTATAGTTTTCCAGTGAGACAAAGTCATTCAGCTTGCTAATTCTTTTCTTGACATGTTTTGTGTATCCTCATGCCCTTGTGGCAATGTTCGAAGACCTGTTTATTATGTTCTTGTTGGCAAATTGGTCCTCTTTGTCTGTGTATTATGTTACAATTATTTGGCGGCCTACCTTGTGTTTCTCAAAGAAAGGTGTTTTGAACAACTAGAGTCACAGTTGTATGCCATTCTAGGAATGTTTCTGCCTCTCAATCTCATAGAGGCTTGCTGTGAGTGAGGTGTGGCTGTCGTTGTGTGGTTAAGGAGGAGGTATAAGCACAGTCAGCCAGTGCAGAATCTTGCCAAGTGAACACACCGTCTGCTTGCTGTAGTACTTTGGGGGGGGGGGGGAGGAGGGGGGCAGTCTGTGTACTGTAGTTGTGGAGGTGCAGCTCCTGAGTGACGAGGGCAATGCTGAGCTACAGGCAACGAGTTCAGGCTGTTTGCCCACCATTTCTCGCTGCCATGTATGGGTTATGACGACCATATGAATGTCGCACAGCTACAGACAATAAGTGTAGACTATGGACCTGCCACTTCCTCGGTGCTTCGTACAGAGTATGACACCTGGATGGATGCTGTGAAGCTACAGGTAACAAATGCCGGCTGTATCCCTGCCGTCTTCTCACTGTCATGTATGGAGTGTGATGCTTGGGTGGATGCTAAACTTGTCACATTCTGATGTGAAAGTGATGGGATCATGTTAGCACGGTACTTAGCTGTGTTTCCAAGAGGATAGATAGCCACCATACCAGTAACTGCTGGAGTAGAGTTAATTGTCTGCTTATTGTGATTCACTGTTTGCTCTACTCTGGAAAGGGCTATTCAGTCTGTTTTCCTCAGTGCTGCTGTGTGTTGCTACATCACTGTGATGTGATGTAAAGTGTGAAATGTGATTCATCAATGTTCATTTGATGTTGTTTTGCAGTCGTTATCGTTAATTAGCTCTTGAGTGATGTTGTTTGGCAGACAGCGGGGATGACTGTCGTATGAGCGACATACTTTAAATTTGTTGTAGTGGTTTATAATGGAATTTTTATTTTAGTTGTTTATTTTCTGTCTTGTTGTGTCACATATCGCATTGCCTGAGAGTTGCCTTCAAGCATGAGCTTGTATCTTGTTAAACTGTATATGTTTGTATATTTGTCTCTGGCATGAGTGAGGACTTTTCTTGGACGCCAAGGTGTGGCGAAACAAGCGCTGCATCATTTGAGATATACAGAGGCGAGTGAGTGTTCCGGTACTTACCCCAGTTCACTGCTAGTAGCGCCACGTCACCATAATGCTACTGTGCGTAACACAGAAGTATTGCACCATAATTAAGAATGAAATTAAAAGTTAAAGTTGCTTTTTCAAACTTTGTCAACATATGCTTTAGTGTAATAATGTTTAAACTGTCAATTATCAGATTGATTAGATCAGTATTTTACCGAAATATATGGTTTTAAGAAAAAAATAAGTGGAGCTGAGTAATAAAGCTAGGAAGCCAGAAATTGGTCATAATGTGCAGATGTATGTCAAAACTAACCGGTACAACTCTCAACGTGATTAACTCAATATTTCGGTCATAATCCACGTTTTTAAGAAAAATTGGAGGCGCTAAATATAAATTTGTATGACGCTTCAGTTCAACATAAAAATAATAACTACGTGACCCCCATTTAGCTATGTCTAATAGTTTTAGAGTAATTTACTGAAAACTAAATTTGGAAGAAAACTGTCCTTATTTGTAGTAGATTAAGTACCTGTTATATTAATGCTAGATAGTTTTAGTTACAACATGTGATGAAACCTATTAAATAATACAGCTATAACAAGTTTTAGGAGCTTGATCTTAATCAATACAAGGTCTCTTAAACTTGTAGTTCAGAGGTTATGTTATACTGTCAGTTCTGTTCTAAAAATTCTAGAAGGCAAAGTTTTAATGCAAGCGAGCTAAAACTTTTTCTGTGATTTTGAACAACTTACCTTCACGCATTCAAAAGTTACGAAGATTCTAAATTGATTCATAACATTGTTATTAAATATTGTGTGCCCTAGAAAGCGACTGTTTAGAGACTGCTACCACGGGCATGGGGTAGATGACAGCAGGTGTTCCCTTGGCCGTCCGCTGTGCGACATATGTAAATACAGCCCGAGAGGCAAGACTAGGCTTCATTTCACTCCCAGCCACCTTAAGATCCGCATCAATCAAACGCCGGAGTGCGCGTTGCCTCAGATGATGTCAGAGACAGGCTACTACAAGACGCTTATGTTCAGTAATAATAGATAGTGAACTTACGAGAACCGTACACCATCCTGGATCGCTTAGATTTCGCAAAAGTAACTGTTAGTGTGCCACCTGTGGTAAGTGGCGACAATTATTTTCCACTTTTGTGGTGAGCATTTATTTTGATTATCAATAGGCAGGGCGAAAGACAGTTTAGTAGGAACTTACCGTAAAGCTCGCCCCTGAACTACTCACAGTGCTATTTAAGATAGAAAGATTTTCTGTCAGTATGAACATAATGAATACTCTAATGGTGTGCATGTGAAACCTTACCAAATATATGTATCAATTGGAACTCAAAATCTTCATTTATAATCATAGTCTTGATCCCGCTGAGCAAATAGAGAATAGAAACATGTCTTTCAGTGGGCTAGACAAGAATGTGGACTTCCAGACTGGGAACAATGGTCAGTATGTTCTCCATCGCTTTCTGGCTGACCACAGGAATAGTTGCCAGACTCTTGTAAAAGACGGTGAACAATATTTACAACAATTCCAATTTCTCCTATGACTAATGATTGGTCTTATTATTACTAGCCCACTGCCTCACATATGGGGCGTATCGCCCCGGAAATTGAATAGTGAAAGTGATTGGTGGAAAACAACGAACTCAGTTGGCACTAACAGGATACCGAAATGGAATAGGCAGAAAACAATATGAGAACAGTGATAAGACTTACTCACGAGTGTGGTAAATAAACTCTGAATGTTAGTCACAGTAACATTGATCGTAACAGAAGGAGGAAAGAAGACGATGCTAGATCGCGGCGGCCACTGGCGCTGAGGTTAGAAGAAGACGGTACGTCATCACGGAGCTGCGTGGACCTGTGAGGCACCTGCAAGCTGCTACGCGCGCTCACCGGTGCCCAGCCGCCCCTGGAGCTACTGCAGTAGGCGATACCCGCCGCCATCCTCACCGCCACGGCTGCTGCTGCTGCTGCTGGCTGCATTACGTCGCGACGCGTCGCATAACGTTTGCTGGTACACCGCGCCGGCATCATTCGTCTAGGTCCAGTAATTAAGTGAAGTCAAGATTATTTAAAGTATTTGTTAGTTGCTGCTAACAAGCTACTAAAAATGGATACAAACGGTTCAAATGGCTCTGAGCACTATGGGACTTAACTTCTGAGGTCATCAGTCCCCTAGAACTTAGAACTACTTAAACCTAACTAACCTAAGGACACCACACACATCCATGCCCGAGGCAGGATTCGAACCTGCGACCGTGGCGGTCGCGCGGTTCCAGACTGTAGCACCTAGAACCGCTCGGCCACCCCGGCCGGCAAAAATTGATACCTATGTGAAAGTCGAGATGGAATCTGACAATGAACCCTCAGAATCAGAAACTGATTTTAGTGAAGATGGTTCCATCGAACCAATAAATCGAAAAGTGGAGTATGATTTGTCAAAAGTAGAATCTGATTTGCATTTCAATCATACTGCAAAGTCAGAACCATTTTCTGATGACGAAGTAATTGAAGTAGAGGTCAAAAAGGAGGAGATAGAATTAATAACATTATCAGATCATGAAACTAAGCTTAATATGTCTGAAATTCAGTCAAGTGAGGGAATGCTAGAACATTCTTTAAAATCAGTGGAAACGCCCAGTGGCAATGTAGAGGCTCCAAATTGGATGCAATTACTGTTTGCTAAACTTGAATCGCATCAGAAAGAACTTAAGTATAAGATGGAATCCAATAGTAAACAGTTAAGTAGTAAAATTGAGACTGGTAATAAAGCATTAAAGGATGAAATGACGTCAAAACTTAGTAGTTTAAATTATGAAATTGCTGCTAATCACCATGATCTGAAAATCAAAGTAGGGTAACAGTTAAACAAACTTCACAGTACTTTCAAAAGCGAAATTGACGACGCTCGCAAAGATTTCAACGACGCAGATGAATTTCTGGGAGGGAGGTTGTCAGAAAGAATAGGCAACGAATCGAAACTTTGCTCTAATGGATTTGAGGAAGTAGATATTAAAGTAAATGCTTGTCAGAAAGATATTAAGAAGATGAAAGCTGACTGTGTTAAATTTTGTGACGATGTTGATAAAAGAATTTCTGACAGAATGGAAGCAGTAGAAATACAAGTTGAAGAACTAAATACTAATATTACTAACCAAGAAAGTAGAGTAACTTCAGGTTGTTCCAGTAATGCTGTTGTACAGCGTGGGTCTTCAGTTGACGCCGCTTTCATCGGATGTCGTCAGTTTTTACGTTTTGATCCAGATAAACAAATTCATCCATTAGAATTCTGGAATTATTTTGAGAATGTTTTGCCCGATGCATGGTCTGAGCGAGAGAAAATTTCTTTTATAAGAAGTCATTTGTCAGGAGATGCTTTGCGGTGGTCAGCTGACGTAACGATAAGACGGAAAAAATTTTCTGAATTTAAATCTGCATTTCTTAACAAGTACTGGTCACACAACAAACAAAACGATGTCTTGAGAGAGTTTTGGAGTGGTAAAAAGTTTACTCGAGGACGGGAGTCAGTAAAAGAGTTTTCTAGAAAGTGGGCTTCACGGCTGTCACATCTGACAGAAAACATGAAAACGGAAATGATTATTATGGGTCTAGAAGGTAAACTGCCTTGGTACTGGAAGAATAGAATTATTTAGGCACCTAGAGATAATGTAGATAGGTTCATTGAATATTTAGAGCGAGTAGAAAGAGCAACTGCTGCTGAGGAGCAGATGCAAAATAATAACAAATCTTCTAACAATCATGTAAACAACAGAAATAATGATAGTGGGAACGTGAATGTTAGAAGTGTGAAGATTCGGAATACGTCTAATTATCACAATCAAGCCGGGCTAGAGGAAGAGGGGGTAGACAGTCATCACACTTTCGCAACAGTTACTATGATGAAAGCAGAAATGTAAATATTGTAGCGTTGAGACAAGACGGAGAGCAAACTGCTCCCTATCTGATGCTGTATCAAAGGGACATAACAGGCCGCGTGTGGGAAATTAAATCCCATCTTTGAGGAAACTGGCGCTCACAAGGTGGTAACAGTAACACAGCCAATAACAAAAACACAGACCGCAGTCAGCCAACACACGCAAACAGAAAATAGGGATGATGAAATAGGAACATATAGTACCAGTGATTTGTTAAACCACTCTCATAATATAGTTGACAGCATTTTGGATACTTTGGAAAAATGGGTCAAAGAAGAGCAAGAAAACGCTATAGATAATAGGGAGGAGGAAATTGACAGGTTTGAGTCTGATATGGATGAAGATGAGGTAAAGGCTTACATCGTCGACAATGATGGCAATCTGAAGGCTAAAGTTACGGTAGAGGATATAGAGTCAGTTTTGTAAAGTTTTACAGCGGAAGAATTAATGAATGAAGGGGGTGGCAATAATAATGGGGTCAAGGAAACTTTGGCTTGCCACAAACTGTAAACACTGACGATAGTATTATAGGTAGCAATGCTGCGCAGGGACTCAGTTGTTCAGAGGTATGGAATAGTTTAGCTGATGTGCAGCAAATGGAAGTAGAGGGAGTTGTCAAGAGCTTTGATTTAAAATTGGCGGGCAGCTCGGAAAAGGCAGCTAAAAATGTAGATATTGATGAAGCCCAGAATCTAAGTGTGAATGTTCTTGCAACTGAACAAAATTACTTTAGCTGGAAACGAATTGAGAAGGTTTTACTAGAAGATGTTTATGAGAAACCTGTCCAGAATAAAATAACTCATCCTATTATAAAAACTAATACCTCAGGAGTAACAGTGGGTTGTCGTCTTGACAGGGGCAGTGAAGCAAGTGTTTTGTCCCAAGCATTTTGTGATTCTATTCCTAATAAGAGTGAATTAACTGTCATAAAAGTAAGTGGTTTGAAAATAATTGGTACTACTGGAAAAGTTTCTAGACCAGCACAGCACGAAGCTTTGATACCCATTGGTATAGGTGTCGTGATAATAGATCATCCGTGTTTAGTCTTGCTCGTTTAAATGTTCTTATATGAATAGGTACAGATTTTTTTAACAAAGTATGAGGTGAAAATTGATTTTGACCTGAACAACTTAGTTTTAACCTTACCTGACCCTCAGGTAATAAAAGAGCCTTTTATAGGAAGTTATATAGGCTGTAATAATGAAACCTGAGAACTGCCCATTAGTGTAATGAAAAATAATGGATACTTGCAGAAGATGCTTAATTCAGTAATAAGGTGCAAGATGCTAATGCAGAAGAGAGCTATATTCTAGAAGAAACAGAGGCAAAGATACAGTCAATATCAGATAATGGTCCTCAATTTGTATCTGAAAAATATAAGGCATGTCTTGAAAAGGCCGGAATTCGCCATATAAGAATCTCGGCGTATTTTCCGCAGGGGAATATGAGCGAGGGAGTTATGCGTGAATTAAACAGACTATGTAGAATTTATTGTGCCGGGAAGCATTCGACTTGGGCTGATCATATTAAAAATTTTGAAGAAATCATCAATAATCTTAAACATGAGGCCACAGGCTTTGCTCCGTGTGAACTAATGCTTAATCAGGGACCGCATAATATCATTTCAAGCATGGTTTATTTTTCCAGTCCTAACTCTGAGCTCTTTAGGCGAAAAGAAGGCACAAGCTAGAGCAAACATACGTAACAGAGCCTTGGATAGAAAAAGAATGCATGACGCAAAAGCTTCCCCCATTAGTTTTAGCATTGGTGAACTAGTATTGGTTAAGCCTAAAGAAAAATCTAAGAAAATTTCAGCGAAACAAAGAAGTTTATGCATGTCTATCAAGGACCATTCTGGGTAATTAAGTAAGCCTCATGCGAACGTATATAGCTTGGAATACCGGAAGAGTAAGAAAGAACTAGGTTTACAAAATATTGTAGATCTGAAAAGATTTAAAAATAACAGTAACCAGATACTGTAGGGAGTCTGCCACTCTTTGGCAGATACACGGTTTGGCGTACTGTGCGGTCCCAGCTGGACAAAACTTTATTTTCCTTTCAAGTTTCATTCCCTTCTTCTGTCTTATCATAGTAAGTAAGGAAGATATGTCTTCATGTTGTACATACACTATTAGTTTGCAATGTCTTCCTACTGAATGAAAATGGTTCCCAAAAAGGACTACACCCAACCGATGACTTACAAAGGAATGTGACAGATAGTTTGCAGAAGCAAATTCTAAAGAATAAAATAACAATGGGTAACTATTGTGCACCAGCAACAGAAAATGCATGCCTAAAATAAATCATTAATAAATAAGATACATAAAAAGGGCTAGTAACTACGAAAATAGAAAGACACTTTGCATTAAGAGAAATTATTGAAGCTGGAAATTCCTAAAATCTGAACTAATAGACTCTCCGTAAAGTAATAATTTTCAATTGGGAATAAGGCTGTCTGAAGTTAAAAGAGGGTAAGAATGTGGTGCCCCTAGAGGCAAGCCGAAGCGGTTTTAATTTTAATCAAAGGAGATGTGTGGAAGTGGTGTGAGGTCACACCTAATGTATAAGTAAATAATGAGGTCAGTAGGCTGACGAAGAGAAAAGGGAGAAAGGAGCATCGAAATTTATGAATAAATGAAACTGTGGAGAAAAAAGAGAAATGAAGTCAGTAGGCTGACATATATGGTTAAATGGTGGAAAATTGATGAGTAATTTCCTCACGTTTCACAAAAAGGTTTAGAAACGCTTAATCTTGCTTTAGGCAGATGGTCAATTAACTGATAAATACAGACAACAAAATCCAACAAATGTGTTAAGAAAATGCAGATAGTAAAGTATTGATATGTTATAGTAAAAACAACTTCATAATGAGGTGTACAACAAAACAAAGTAAGTTCTGTCGAATAAATGACTTCTGTAGGATACTAATCTGTACGATAATTGAGCCAAATGGAAGTAAAACTTACAAAGGTTACTCAATTTTCTAAGTTACAGCAACATCTAAAGTAATAAGAGACATCACAAACTAGCCCAAGAAGTCACTATTTAAGAAACTAAATTGAACTTTAGTGCATAGAAGCTATGGTTTGTGCAAAAAGGAAAAGATAAATGTTAAGTTTGTGTTTCAGGATAAATAATGAAGTAGAATGTCACTTGTTGCCAATATTCCTTCTGGTAACTTCTCAGTTATTGGAACTATTACAAGAAAATATAATATAAAATGTGTTTTGTCTTCCCTTAGGTTTAAGTTGAGAAAGAAGCTTTCTCAGGAACATGGAGGCTTCATGAAAGGCAGCCTACAAGCTGTAGTGGAAAAGGAAGCAAGGACGACATGATCTTCAGTGATTCATCCTCTTTCCTTTTCGTCATAAAATATAATGGAGAAGTGAATTCCCACCCCTACTTCTAATGATTTAGTGAAAGTGTCATATGGATGCTCACATTGGTGCCCACAATTGTGATGCAATATGTGAGTACTGAAAACTCAAAAATTTTGTGTGTTTCTCTTTCAGGCAAATACTGAAAAATTTATGTAAGAAAAGAATAATAATTTTATAATTATCGAAAATTCTATTTCACGTTTCTATGTAATTCTTATGTAAATGATTTGCAAAAATCCATTATGTCATGTTGTTTTGTATGTGTAATGTTAAGGAATTTTGCTAAAAATGAGTTTCATTTAAAAGAGGTCAGCTATAATATCATCCCTCATTTCTAATATTTAATTTTTTCAAAAATAAACTTTTTCACAAAACTGAGTAGGGGGTGACACAACTATCAACCTTTGTGACAGGACTTCAGGGCACCGGTTGTGAGTAGGGTTTTGTTAACTATTGTTATGGTAAGAAATTTCTATGACATTGTTATGAATCATAAAAAGTTATTTGTATTTTCTGTTTGCATGAATCACGACAGGGAGCAAGTAAAGCAAAAAGGCAAAAATTGAGGAGTAATTTTGGAAAGCAATAAGAATTTGATATAGCTTACGTAAAATTTTCCATAGTAAGCTGTTTTGTTTGGCGTAGCAAAGATAAGATGGCTATGCAAGTTACTTGCATGGTTATGTCTGGTAGCGCCTATTTTGGTGTTGATAGAAACCTTTTCCTCATTATTCCCTTCCTTGAATTTTATTGTGAAAAATTTACAGGAATTTTTCAGTGTGACACACATTGTCAGTAGAACATAAAGAACTGTAACACAATAGTTTGCACATGCACAGTCTTTCACATCACGTAAACTGCAATTGTCAAGTGTAATAATTGACATATGAAATTTTTAACATTTTTGTTAAAATTTTATTTTTTTGCATATTCATTTGACATGGCAGAAAAATATATGCCCATTGTTGATTGCGACAGTAAAAACTCAATCCGCCAAAATGGCGTAGAATTGCGTGATCAAACAAGTGAAGTTCAGGCACCATGCATGCCTACTGCATAAAGTTTAAGTAGATCAGAGATGAGTGCCGCAAGTGTGACAAATGATAGCTAGTCTCCACAGCAGAATAACCTCGATGACACAATGTTTACAATTGACGAGACAATGTCACGCATCTCACAGAGCGACATACCGCTCATGAATGAAACATGGGAGAGCGATTCCAATAAGAATTTTGACAACATCTTGAGGTAAGATGGTGGCTAGTGTAAAAATTCGTTGTGCGTCTCCGAGAAAAAGTGTGAATTTTGCCGTGAAAAAGAAAAGTTTTGACAGTTGTAAGGATGAAATTACAAAGCTCAGCGAACGGGCGTCTAGTTTACAATTTATTATCAGTTCCTTGAAGTTGGATATCAAGAAACTTAAAGAAGAAAAAAGTGAACGGAACATGAAAAACTCGCACCATGAAAGTACGAGTATGTCGGAGAATTGGGCGGAAGTGAAGTACAAAAGAGCAAACAGATAATGCAAGATACAGAAAACGGCGAAAGAAACATAAATGTAGTGAACGAAAATTACTCTCAAGCTCTTTCGACTACGGATTGTGACAGTGAAGTTAACAGTGCGAGTGTACCATTTGGAAAAACAAACGACTTTGTGAATAAGGTAAAACATGGAATATTTCAGCAGCAGTTAAGTAAAAGATCATATGCGAAAGTGCTCACGAAAAATCTTCCACCGCTAAGCTGTTCTATTGTGACAATATCGACATGTGTTAGCAAAAAAGACATAATAAATAGTGCAAAACAAGACTTCGCTTACTGCAAATGTAGGCATAAAACAGATAATCTCGGAACAGCAAGTACCAGTAAAATTGAACTGTATGCCGACAGCCAAGAACGAAATATAGCCACTGAATTTCGGCGTACAAGTAGTCAGAATTTTAATTTTAGCTGTACAATAAAACCAGGAGCAAAATTCAGTGCTGCTGCGTCAATGAGTCAAGAAAAAATTTCCTCATTGAGCAAAAAGGACTTTTCCATCTTCCTGGTGGGATCAAACGATGTAGCTAGCAACGAAAAAAACGATATCTTAATCTCGCTAAAAAGAAAACTTTACGAGCTGAGAGGAACAAATGTTATTGTTTTTTCAGTACCACGCCATTACGACTTGATAGAATGGTCCTGTGTAAATAAAGAAATTGAAACTGCAAATAAATAGATGCAAAATATTTGCAAGCGGTTTAAAAATGTAACATTTGTGAACATCAGCAATTTAGGGAAAAGATTTCACACAACACATGGTTTTCATCTAAATGTACTTGAAAAAAAACGTAATAGTAACAAAAAATTTAGAACTAGTAAATAAAATCTCAAATGTGCAGTGTGATGACAGAAAAGTCATACCTCTCATGGACAGGAAGTGTGTGTTACCTGTAGACTCAAATGTGAAATCTGCTGTCAGTGAAGCTATACCTCTCCAAGACAAATGTGAAACTTTATTAATGCAAATGAACACTCCAAATGTTAATAATTCACAGAAAGGCACAGCAGTTGTGGAACAACAAACACCAGAAATAAGTGAAACAGCAGCAGTACCATCATTATCAGCAGAAGCAGCAGCAGCAGCAGAACCAACAACAACTGGAGCAGCAACACAGCAGTGCTTAAGGAGGAGCCAAATGAAAAATACATCTGTGTCATTCAGTGATAATTTTTTATGGCTTCAAGCCAAGAAGAAAATAAGAATGTGAAAAACCAGCCTGCTAACTCACAGATAAGTCACAACAACATCCTATTTTTAAACATTCAGGGTCTTGAAGGTAAAGTTGAAATTCTGGAGGAGTCATTGGCACAGAATCAGTATTCTTTCTTATGTCTATCAGAACATTGGCTTAAATCAGGACAAATACAGTACTATCTACCAGAAGGTTATAAACATGGAAACAGTTTTTGCAGATCTCAGTACCGTAATGGTGGTACTGTTATCTATGTTTCAAATGAAATAGAGTGTAGAGAACTAGATCTTAGTTGGGCATGTGGAGAGAAACACTTTGAAATTACCGGGATCATATGTGATATAATGAAACTTATCATAGTATGTATCTACCATTCCCCTGACTCAGATGATAAAACTTTTTTAGATAATTTAGACAGTGTACTCTGCTACATAACGAAATGGAAACAGCATGTAACTGTAATTGGGGGAGACTTTAATTCAAGCTTTGATGTAACATGTAACAAACCCAGTGTAAATAAGTTACTGAATATGCTAAGGCAGCACAACTTCCATCACATAAATTCAGAACAAACAAGACTACAAGCATGCTTGGATAATGCTTTTGTCAACTGTGCTCGTGATATGTACTCCACCAAGGTAAAGGAATTTGTTTTCTCAGACCACTCCATGTTAACAGTAGCGTTAAGAAATTTTATAAAAGGGGATGAGAGTAAGACTGCACAAAATTTAATAAAATCTAATACCTTAATATTAACAAAACACAATCTCATAAAACTAACACACCAGCTGAGCATAACAAGCTGGGACAAATTATTTCAAAACTGTGATTCCAGTGCCCAAACAGTTTATGAAACATTCCACAATTACTTAACAGGTACTTTAAAAGCCTATCTAGTTCAAAAGAAATACCGTAAAACAAGAAAGGGTAAATTTTGGTACACCAAAGAACTGGAGAATCTAAAAAATAAGCTACTGCTGTTGAAGTGCCTTGCCAAAGTAAACAATTCTAATGAAATAAAGGATCTCGAAAAAATCACTAAGAAACTGTATAAGAAAGAGTTGCAGTTGGCGAAACAAAGATACAACACAAATATAAGAAATAGTAAAAACCAATGCAAAACAGCCTGGTCAGTAATTAATACTGTTAAAGGTGAAGTCAGAAACTTTGACAAGACAATCCCAATACCAGCAGATACATTCAATAAATATTTTGTAAGCTGTGCTGATGATATCAAAAAGTTGATCAGTAAACCCAATGTAATATGTATAGATTATCTTAAGAGAGCAAACCTAAATCATAATAGGGCCAGATCATCATTGAAACACTTTAAAGAGGTACGCCCACATGACTATTCTTAAAATAGTCAAAGAAATGAAAAAATCATACAGTGCAGATATTTTTAATATGTCAAACAATCTATTGAAAGAAATCATACATTACATTGCAGCACCATTAACATGTTCTATAAACCTGTGTGTCATAGAAGGGTTTTTTCCTGATCCTCTCAAACTATCCAAGGTAACTCCAGTCTTTAAGAAGGGTGTCAAATCAGATCCTGCAAACTACAGACCAATTTCACTAATTCCAGTACTAGGAAAAGCCTTTGAAGGCAATTTATATATCAGCATATGTATAAGTACCTAGAACTAAATGGTTTGTTAAGTGCTATCACAGTTTGGTTACAGAAAAGGAAGGTCAGCTATACATGCCATAGAGCTCTTAGTCAGAGACATTCTAGCAGCATTTGAGGACCATGCACACACACAGGTAACCTTATGTGATCTGAGCAAGGCTTTTGACTGTGTTGACCACTCACTTTTGCTCTCTAAACTTGAGTACTATGGAATATGTGATAAAAGATTAAAAACTCATCAAACCATACCTCAATAAAAGGAAACAGGTGGTGAGTTCAGGAAGTCATCCATCAAACATACTCGAGGTTCAACATGGAGTGCCACAGGGATCTAAATTGGGACCACTTCTTTTCCTTGTACACATAAATGACTTACCAGAAAATATAGATGTAAAGACATATATGTATGCAGATGACACAACTTTTCTATCTGTAAACCATGCACTTGATAACTTTGTAAGTGACATTAAATTGGCAAAAGAAAATGCAACTTCATGGTTTAATGCCAATGGTCTGCTATTAAATGAGGAAAAGACCCAGAATATGTGGTTCAGTCTATCAAAGACTACAAAAATAGAAAAACAAAAGGCAACGTTTTTAGGTATCGTACTTGACAACAGTCTAACATGGAACTCTCATGTTGATCACATAGTGGTTAGGTTGTCAAGAGTTATATATTTGCTGAAGAGACTGATGTGTTGTGTGACATTTGAGTATGTAAGGACAGCCTACTTTGCCTTTTTTCAATCTGTTTTAAGGTATGGGTTAATACTCTGGGGAAAAAACCGAAAAATAAATGAAATTATGGTGATCCAGAAGAAAGCAATCAGAGTAATGACTAAGGTAGACAATAGAACACATTGTAAACCATTGTACATTAAATATAGAATTTTAAGTTATTAATTTATATATTCTTGACAGTGTTAACTACATACTTGCTGAACTACCTAATTTAAGTGTAACAAAGGCATGACTACTATACAAGAACCTGTACTTCTCTGCTGTTGCCACAAAATAGATTAGCTAAAACTAACAATAGTCATAAGTATATGGCAATTAAAATATATAAGAAATTGTCTAAAAATGGGTCAATCAAGCCTGACAAATTATTTAAAGACAATGTTCATAACTTCTTGTTAACTAATCCCTTCTATTCATTAGAAGAATTTTTAGAAATGCCCAATATCAATTTAAATATGTAAAAATCTATTTTGTAAAATTAGTAGGTTAAGTGAACCGACGAAGTTTATTGCATGTAATAATGCTGAATGACCAATAAAGAATCTGAATCTGAAAATACCACTTGGTCACAAAACAATCATGAATTTGGAAAGTACAGCTGGCAGCAACCACGTAGTACACTGAAGCACTGCTATGGCAGTTATTACTACATAAACACGACTTTTGTGATATGAAACACAATATGAACACCAATTTCAGTGATATAAAATAAGATACAAAGACCAAATTTGATAATTTGACACACAATCTGAACATCATCACACAAGATCTAAATACAATGAAACAAGAACAAAAACAAGTATTCAGTGATTTGCAAGACACGGTATCACAGAAGTTTGATGACTTAGCCAAAAATTGTCGTACTGAAATCGACGAAAACTTGAATGATACGAAAAAATAATTAAAGTATGATGTACTTTCTGAATTCAACAGTAACATTACGGAGCTAAAACAGAAGGTAGATTATTTTAACGACCATAATGATCTAGTAGAGCAACAGATATAGAAAATCACAGATGCAAACACAAACATTGAAACCACACAAAATCAGTTGGTTTCGACAGTAAAAAAAGGTAACCATTGTCATTAAAAAACTAAATAAAGACTATAGAGGTGTACCTCTAGCTGTAGAAGAGATTACGCTAAGGGAAGCCACATTAGAAGTTGACTCAGCATGTGCTAAGAAGGAGAGAGAGATCGGTGAAAATCTAAGTGATATCATTAGTAAGACTGAAGCAGGTACGTGAGATAAGGGTAATACCATTGTAGAGAAGTTAGTAACCGATTGTAAGTTATACACAGATGTAGTTGAAAAGGCTATTCAGAAAAAAGAAAATGAAATCGTGAACAAAGTAAACATTAACCTACAAGCTGCAGAAAATAGGATCCGCAATATTTTAGAAGAAAATATTACTGTATCTCGAAATATGATGTAAATAATACACAGGCCACAGTGAACAAACCATACTTGTAGGTATTTATCCACAAATTGTCACGAGTCCCACAACAGGTACCAGTAACAGTTGTAGAGTGCAAAATGTAAACATACCCACAACTCCAATAACTGAACAATTACCAACCGGACCTACAGGTAACTACAATAACAACATAAATACGACCGAAAATGCCACGTGTCTATCAACTATTTTTCCGGACGAAGGTTTGCTAACACATCGACAGTTTCCTACATTCTCTACCGAAGATAAAAGAATAAATCCAGTACTATTTATAAGTGCTTTTCGTCATGTATTTCCACGCAACTGGACGGAAGCATAGAAAATCAGATTTGTCGTCGGATATACGCAAGGTGACGCTCTTTTATGGGCAACTGAACTGACCGAACGTTGAAGCACTTATATAGAATTTGAACGAGCTTTCCTCGACATATACTGGTCTGAGTCAGTGCAAGAAAGACTCAGATACGAGGTTCTCAACCCCGCGCCATGCAATGGCCAATACGGTAGCTTACGTGGATATTTTGAAAAATACCTGAACAAGACACGCTATTGGACGAACCCAATATCACAGGTAGACGTGTTAAAAATTTTGAAAAGTCGTTTACCATCGCACATTAGAGAAAAATTAGTCACAACGCCAGAGCACGACACTGAACATTTTCTGTCAGTGCTTGATTCTATCGACTTAATCTATGAAGAAAGACCTGTAATCAATAGGGCAACCGAAAATCAGGCACAACAACAACATAGTTATATGAATCAGTCAATAAAACGTGACCCAAACAAACAGCAAGGATGGTACACACAACAACAATGTTACGTACCCAGAGGTAACGAGTACGGTAACGGGAACGGAAAAAAAGAACGATTTAAAAGAAATTTTCAAAGAAACAGGAGTCATTTCAACGCACGAGCGAATTACAATCCACCATCACAAGGCCCTATGCCGAACATGAACAGAAATAATCGGCCGCAGCAGTGGCCGACGCGCGGTAACAATTCCATGACTTACGCTGTACCGCAGCCGACCTTCGGGCGGAAGAAGAACGGCACATCAGCTAACGACACAAATTAGTTAAGTACCCACACAGTGCAACTAACTGAAATTACTCTGGGTAATGAATTAAGTCACACTACGCCGTCGGAAAACACCAACCGGTCGTAGTTGAGTCCCAGGCTAATGACCACATCTCAGGGGCTGGGGGGCATGCTTGTTCCAGATGCGAGAAGAAGAAGGTAAAGAAGTACCCAAGGTCATCAGTTTTGCTATTCGCACAATATCGGAATCAGAAAGATCTTACTCTGTATCAGAATTGGAAAATTTAGGTGTAATATGGGCATTTAAAAAGTTTGAATATTTTTTGTGGAGTAAGAATACCAAAGTTTACTGCAACCATCAGTCACTGTCATTTCTTTTAACATGTAAACTATTGCCCCATAGTTTACCTGGGTGGTGTCTATATTTACAAGAATTCAATTTCGAGATAATTTATATTAAAGGAAGTCACAGTGTTATTGCACATGCCTTGTCTCGGTTACCACAAGGTTTACAGGAATTTGGTGAATTAACAGAGCAGGGTGCAGAATAAAAAACGTTATTAATGCAAGGTACAACGCAAGTCTGATTACCATAAGTTTTGTAAGCAAATGAAAATTATACAATAGCAAGATCGCAGATGGAGTAAAGTCATGCAAAAACTTAAGCAGGATGAAGGTGTAAAGCTAAGTAAGTGGTATCAGGAATACAAGGGCGTTCTGTTTCATAGGAAACATGAAAAATCTGATCAATGGTGAGTGTGTATTCCTGAAGATTATGTCAACGAATTTATAAGACATACACATGAATTATGGGGACATTATGGAGTAGGCAAATGTACTGAAAAAAATTGCAACTCTTCGTTATTTTCCAAATTTGAGAAGGCGAATCCTACAGGTATTAAGAAAATGTGCAATACGTCAAAAATCAAAACAGTCCAATGTGTCAAGATAGACTGAGCTACATCCAATACCCACAAAAAAAACCTCTGGATATAGTATTCCTGAACATAGCTGGTCCGTATACAAGAAGTAAAGGAGGTGTAAGATACGTAGTAGCACTGTACGATATTTTCTCGAAACATATCAATATGTATGCCATTAAAAATGCAACGGCCACTAATATCAGAAAAAGAATTGAGGGAGACTATTTGAGAAGAGTAGGTAAACTAAAGGCACAACTAACTGATATCGCTTCATATTTCGTTGGTCAAAAGTGGAAACAATTTATGACCTCACAAGCCATAAAGCACAAATTACGAACTTTTTGTCACCCAGAAGCAAGCCCTGTGGAACGAGTCTTTAAAGAATTTAACCGGTTTGTTAGGACATACACCCCTCACAAACACACCTGATGGGTAGAATACGTAACTCCTTTCAAGCAAGTTTTCAATAACCTTCCACATTCTTCAACAGGTTTCACACCTAATGAATTGATGTTCCGGCTGAACGATCGAAGGAGTGGGAGGCAGTCGCCCACACCAAAGGTACCCACTACAGAAATGACACTACAAGACAAAATCAAGCAAGCCATGGTTACACTAGAAAAAAGGGCCGAGTATAGAAAGAAAATTTATAATAAGAAACTGAAACGGGTTACACAAGGTTTTGAAGGGCAATGAGTCCTCTTACGGACGCACCCTAAATCGACAAAACTTGGCAAACTGAATAAGAAGTGGCAATTACTCTATTCAGGACCATATGTAATTTCCAAAATACCACACCCTGGGACGTACAGATTAGTCTATGAGAAAACAGGGAGAGACAAGAGTCTCCACCCTCACAAAGATATAAAAGCTTTTATAGAATGATGAAACTAGTTAGCATTTTTTTCATTCTATCACAAGATAATTATACATAGGGTACATAACTCTAAGCGTACTTTTTCTTCTGTAGTGTGTTTTAAGATAAAGTAATGTGTGTGTATAGGCATAAGTAATTCTTTTGATTTGTACATGTAAGCATAAAATTAACAGGTATGAGTAGTAATACAGGCTTAACGCAAAGCGAAGGTATAAACAAAATTAGCTTTGGCTCAGCTGTCTGTGATCAACAATA
Organism: Schistocerca americana; assembly: GCF_021461395.2. Taxonomy (NCBI): domain Eukaryota; kingdom Metazoa; phylum Arthropoda; class Insecta; order Orthoptera; family Acrididae; genus Schistocerca; species Schistocerca americana. Next base: position 640,320,691 of record NC_060119.1, on the reverse strand, counting down.
CACACTGACGTCAGTAGTAGGAGAGGAGGCACTGAGCTGTGCGCATGGCTGACAGTCGGGCAGAAGGCGCAACCAAATAGGAATCCAATATGTGCAAGCACCTAACTTAAATACAGTAAACGGAAATACTACGCATTTACATCGACTGCCTAAGAACTCAGGAACCTATTGATATATGTGCACAGAGATTAATTAAATACTAAGTTAAATACAACATATTTACAAGTAAAAGGAAGCATTACGAAAAATTATACGGGACGTATAAGCTAAGGAGAAATGACAAAATACGTTCATAATATGTATCAGAATAAACGAATGTCTATTAATTTAAAAAAAGTATGGAAATATCTGCGGAGGATGTAATGACCAAATGTATCAGTGGCCACCGAGCTACGTAATGCAATTAGTTTTAAGTTTTTTTTCTTTCAGCGACAAGTGCATCTTCACAGCGCAGAAGAAGAGAATTACGTCGAGGGTAGCAGGTACTAAATGAAGAAAAGGGCCGCACCTCGAGTACACAATTCAGTTATAAGGATATTTATACAAAGGTCATAAGGCAAATGAAAAATGAAATATGCATTGTCGCAGTGTATCTCCGTGACAATTATCAGTACCCATTCGCTGCAGAGTACACATAAACATCGAAGCATGAGATTTTACAAAAACCAATTAACTTTTATCGTGTCACATGAAAGCTTGAATAATGACATTGGTATTTCCGAAAGATAAGTCTACGATGGTTAAAACGTCATATTTCACGCTAAGCTACACATGAACTGAAGTAAATAGCACTAGCACATGAAGAAACAACATAATACTATGTGAATGATTAGTCAGTACACAATATTTCCATGAAACAAAATTCCTTGGCAACTAGTCCATGACTGAACGAGTAACATTTTCTCTAAATCCTTGAATCAGTAAATGAGTATTTCCTTTCTTCCTTCCCAAACAAAGGAGACGACGCCAAGCGTAGTTAGGCCAGCAATGCGTAATGTTTAGTCCTCTTTCCAATGATTTTCTCCCTCCTCTACTTAAGGAAAAAATAATCTCCCATAGGTGATAAAAGCCAACCTGTAAAATGAAGCATAAATGTATCGTATGCTTGTATTGTATCATGATAATGTGTGTAATTAATTTGTATATGTGATGTGAACGAAGAGAAGTTGAAGCTAACAAACTAACTGTAGTAACAGAACCCAGTTAACGAAAATTTTATGACAATTTAAAACTTAAGAAATTTATGTTCATAGTACAAGCGATGGATGGAATGTCAGCCATAAGTATAAGCTATCATGTTATGTATGTTGTTGTAACTCAATATTTGTATGGATTTTCATTATAAACCAAACTCCATATGAAGAAATGAACTTTAAAACAATCGATTTATACTATGTTCTGGACGGCCATATGTGTCTTTCAACAAGTGGATGGACAAGTGGGGTGACATGAAAATGCGTGCGCAACGAAATAATTTCTGAGCATCGTGGCCCACAACGCTTGATACATTAACAAGTGAATTATAGTTGTTCGAGCAGGTACTCATTGACGGATACTGTTGGTCGGGGTTCTCTCCGCTGAAAATGCGAGTACGGCGGGTAATAATGACGCCCGGGCCGTAAAAATGGAGATCTTCTGCCACATTGTCGGATTTTGAACAATAAGCACACACCCACTGCACCTAGAATGAAAACAAACGCCACGGCAATTCTTCAGTATGTGGTACTCAGGTGAAAGTGTGACACTCAGTGTGAAATCGACTCTAAGAAAACGAGTGCATGCACGTGCGGCGGTAGCATCTAACATGTTGACCGTTAGCGTCTAGCTCTTAGCCGCCAAATCGGCCAGTGCGTAAGAGCGAAACCCGGCAGCGAGACTGAAGCAAACTGAACATTGCCAGCGCGCTAAATTCAAATATGTAATGGACTATCATATTAAGTACATAATCTTTTAATTTCTTGTAGAACCCTAACATACATAGGATAAGCTGACATATCCATTCCATTAAATAAAAGAGAATCCGACAAATAAAGGGCATCAGCCCCTATTGGCAACTGTACGTCTCCATACCATGTCAACATACAGTGTGAGGGCAGTTGTGTAGGTACATGATGAAAGATCCCTGGGATATTGTAAAGTTGAAATTTATTAAAAACAAAAAATGAAACACCGATCGACCATAAGCGCTGACAATGACGTTAATTACGATTGCGTAGCAAGGTACAGACAAATGAAAAAACATCATTCATTTTTTGTACATGATTTTATTTCTCACTCTCTCTGGTATGTAGAAGTTCTGTTAAGAAATGCTTTTCGGAGAATGACGGGCTACGAGTGTTTTGTATCATACATGTTCCAAAATAAGAAAACTGATACCAGTATTAAATACGTTTTATTCAAGTGAAGTGAAACCAAGTCAGGAGGATTTTCTTGTTTATGGCACACACTGGTGTACTTGCGGTCCGCTGCCTGCATCTACAATTGAAATGTAAGAAAAGAAGTCCGATAGCCTCAAATTCGTACAAGCACAGAACATTTGCAATAACGCAATTGTATTATCCTTTTAATTGTTTGTCATATATATACATATATTTTATTTATTGTTTTTATTTTTTTATTACAACGCAAAATGTTGTTACTCATTCATCGTCTCTTGTGTAAAATTAGTATTCAGTTTAGCTTTTACTGATTACATATGTTGTAGCTATGTGTTTTTTAATTGATTTAAAACAATCTCATGTTTGATTGGAAGTTTAATTTATGAATTTTGCCACAATTTACCTGCTTTTAAGTATTACTGCGTTGGCAGTGGCAGGATTGCACGACATATGATGGAATACACACACATCAAAAAGAGTTTTGCATCACCCCAGTTCAGAGAGTTTCGGAACCTGTACAGAGAATTGAAACAGAGATCAACACAAGCATCATTTCCGTCCTTTTTATTGCTCATGAAAACCACACATTACATGTTGTACCACCATACAGCGAGACGTTCAGAGGTGGTGGTCCAGATTGCTGTACATACTGGTACCTCTAATACCCAGTAGCACGTCCGCTTGCATTGATGTATGCCTGCATTCGTCGCGGCATACTATCCACAAGTTCATCAAAGCACTGTTAGTTCTGATTGTCCCACTCGTCAACAGCGATGTGGCGTAGATCCCTCAGAGTGGTTGGTGGGTCACGTCTTCCATAACCAGCCCTTTTAAATCTATCCCAGACATGTTCGATAGGGTTCATGTCTGGAGAACATGCTGACCACTCTAGCCGAGCGATGTCGTTAAAGGAAGTCATTCACAAGATGTGCACGATAGGGTCGTGAATTGTCGTCCATGAAGACTAACGCCACGCCAGTATGCTGCCGATATGTTTGCATTACCGGTCGGAGGATGGCATTCACGTATCGTACAGCCGTTACGGTGCCTTCCATGACCACCAGCGGCTTACGTCAGCCACACATAATGCCACCCCAAAACTGCACGGAACCTCCAGCACAGGGAACCTTGCTGGACAGTGTGTCTAAGGTGTTCAGCCTGACCGGGCTGCCTCCAAACATGTCTCCGACGATTGCGTGGTTGAAGGCATATGCGACACTCATCGGTGAAGAGAACGTGATACCAATCCTGAGTGGTACTTTCGGCATGTTGTTGGGCCCTTCTGTACCGCTTTGCATGGTATCGTGGTTGCAAAGATGGACCTCGCCATGGACGTCGGGACTGAAGTTGCGCATCATGCAGGCTATTGCGCACAGTTTGACTCATAACACGACGTCCTTGGCTGCACGAAAAGCATTATTCAACATCGTGGCATTACCGTCAGGTTTCCTCCGAGCCATAATCCGTAGGTAGCGGTCATCCTCTGCAGTAGCAGCCCTTGGGCGGCCTGAGAGAGGTATGTCATCGACAGTTCCTGTGTCTCTGTATCTCCTCCATGTCCGAACAATATCGCTTTGGTTCACTCCGAAACGCCTGGACACTTCCCTTATTGAGAGCCCTTCCTGGCACAAAGTAACAAAGCGGACGCGATCGAACCGCGGTACTGACCGTCTAGGCACGTTTAAACTACAGACAACACGAGCCGTGTACCTCCTTCCTGGTGGAATGACTGGAACTGATCGGCTGTTGACCCCTGCGTCATGTATGGTTGTGTACGTTTTTGGACGGGTTTAGTGACATCTCTGAACAGTCAAAGGGACTGTGCCTGTGACACAATATCTAGTCAACTTCTATCTTCAGGAGTTCTGGGATCCGGGATGATATGTGTGCATGAGAGCTATTGATGCATGATTGCCACCATTTAATTGTAACAATGTTTAGTTGGGTAGTGGCGCTGAATCAATGCGAAGAGTTTAATATACACGATGCCAGCTGGTATGTTTTCTTATGTATGCTTTTAGGGTCGTGTCTTGAAGAATGGTTTTACAAAAATGAGAGATTTAACTTGCAGATGTTTTTAGTTACTTGCAGGTCAAAAGATTTTTTTTACAGCAAATGTGATAAAATGAACGTGGATATTAGACTGTAGTCTGAGCAATGATTGTGTAATTGTTCTAAAATGGTAAGTTGCTATGTTGGTGTGTGGTAAGGTGCTGGATCAGATAAATTTATACAGTTTCAATTAGTTTATTTTAAATCAGATCAAACATCTTAATTTTCCAGGTGGACACTTTAGAAAACCAATTTACACCCTATTGGATTTTCTGCTGTAGTTAACACTCAGAATAATGAGGGCAAAAGTAATAAAATATGGAAAACAATTGCAGCTATTAGAAAAGTCAATAGAATAGAGAAAAAAACTAATTAATCAAGAGTCTTCTCAGCCACAAATATGATTAAATATAATTTTAAAACAGTTACAATCAGTAACTCGTCAACTAGTCGTGACAGCAGTCGGATTAAATTACCAAAACAAAGAATATCCACCTCAGGTGGACAACTAGGTTTCAGTTGAGTTACCAAGATTTAGAAAACAATTCTTGAACAGAAACCTGCAAGGAACAAGACCCTCCACAGTGCTTTTAAGACATTAAATTCATTACAATGTCAAGGACCATAAACGATAAGAGGCTCATGCAATATACACCAAGAGTCTTTAAGCTTTTAACTACTACTTTGACAAACTTACAGAATTAAGCCTGAATTTGTAATACAATCAGTAGATCGAATATTTAGTGTTCAGACAGTAAAAAGCAAAAAATACTCCAAATAGCAATCACCCAACCGCCAACAGCGCGACAGGCCATAGAAATCAAAATATAAGTACCCGTTAACGCCAAAAAGGCACAGTAGAAATCAAAAGCCAATTAACAAAAACGTGAGAAATACTTCTGTCAGTGCTACAGGCGTCACACAATTTTATATGCAATGTGAAGACAAACACAACAGATTACATATGGACAGTGTCCACTTACCAGCATAGTGCGTGTGTACTGGCATAGGAAACCTCCACTACACGTGAGGCAGAATTTTTTAAAAGTCTAATAAAAAGTAGCACACTGGCTTATTAAAAGAAAGGAGTTTAACCAACATGTTACACAGGTTGGGACCACACAATGTTAGAGCTCAATGTGTCTCAACAACCAGGATGGCAGAACACAGAGATTTTCCTGAATTTCGCCCCTCATCACCAATGGTTGTAAGGCAAGTGACCACTGTAGTTTCCACATTGTCCCTGGATGAAGTTAAAAACCACCACAAGCATCCTGTCCTCCAGACGAGGCAGCATATTCAGGGACTCGGACTCCAACCTACAGCTCGCCATCGCTCAAGCAGGAAGCAAACAACAACTTCAAATAGCGTGTCCACCCCTTTTAAAGTCAATACATCTGTCCCGATACTCTAAGTGGACCCAACTAGAAAAAAATCCCTCAGCCATTACTCAGGTTCATCAGCAAAATGTCGCCCACATCCCACAGCATGGCAGTGGACGCTCAACCAAATCTGTTGCTACACTTCAGGTGCAAGCATTTTATTCTCATGAAGCATTACATCACTGCCCCCTAGTGGGATGCTCAAGTTGTGGTTATGAGGCAAGCCACCAGAGATCAGAGGAGCAGGTAGCGATAAAGGCTCTCACAGGGCTCATGCTCTTAGCGTGCTGTGTAATATGATAGTTGTTTGTCAATAAACAATGACTTAAAATTTAGTGCAGTAAAAGCATTAGCATGCTCCACTTCCATGTGCATACTCCTGTTGCAACGATATGACTGTACACTCTATTACACAGTCTAAATCAGGAGAGCATAATCATAGACCTATGGTCGATGATCTTCTGTATGAGTTGGGTATCACTGTAAAAGAGCCTTACTAAATTGAAATTTTCTATAAGTTCAGTCAGACCTCTTCCATCTGCGACGTCAATTGCACAACCCCATACCGAGTGGTGTGTACTGAAAGTAGTATGGCAATGTTCGTATCACCCCACTCTGCATGTTTGTCAAATTTATTCAAGATGGAGGAAACTCCCCCCTCTCCCTCTGGGAAATCCCTAGCCCTCCCTCCTCCCACCTCCACCCTAGCCTCTGGTGTAGATGTGGCAATGTTGTACTGATGATATCACACTTCTGACATCAAATCAGAATAGATAACATGCACACACAAACGCAACTTACACACACATGGCCACCGTCATGGGAACAGTGAAGTGAATAGGTGGGCAAGGACAATGACTAATAAATATTGAGGCCAGGAGGTTACAGGAATGTAAGATATATTGTAAAGAGATTTCCCATTTGTGCAGTTCAGAAAACTGGTGTCGGTGGGAAGGGTCAACATGTCACAGGCTGTGAAGTAGTTATTGAAATGAAGAACATCGTGCAGTGCAGTGTGCTCAGCAACAGTGTGATCCAGCTGTTTCTTGGTCACAGTTTGTCAGTGGCCGTTTATGCAGACAGACAGCTTGTTGGATGTCGTGACCATCTAGAGTGAAGGACAATGTTTGCAGCTTAGCTTGTACAGCACATAACTGCTTTCACAGGTAACCCTGCCTTGGTGGGGTAAGTGATGCTCGTAACCGGACTGGAGTAGGTGGTGGTGGGAGGATGTATGGGACAGGTCTTGCATCTAGGTGTATTACAGGAATATGAGCCATGAGGCAGGGAGCAGGGGTTGTGTTGGGATGGACAAGGATATTATGCAGGTTTGGAGGGTGGTGCAATACCAGTGTCAGAGGGGTAGAAGGATAGTGGGTAGGACATTCGTCATTTCGGGGCACCATGAGAGGTAGTCGAAACACTGGCAGAGAAAGTGAATCAGTTGCTCCAGTCCTGGGTGGTACTGAGTCATGAAGGATATGCTCCTATATGGGAACAGAGGAGCATTCCCCTTGTGGGAGTTACACTACACCAATATTCTGGGTCGCCCATGTTGTATTGTGACGTCATCGAATGAAACAGTATTCTAAAGATGACGAAATAGAGTACCCTACATCCTACCACACCAGTGATACGTAAATTGAATTTTTATAGATAATGAATATTATTATTGTTGTTGTTATTATTACCGTTACTGTTGTGTTCTTTCCAGTGCAATGTAATCAACATTCGATTTTACCGCCGTTTTCTGATTTACCACTGATTTTTTTTTAAGTTTCCCGCCAATAGGGGATGGCTGGAGATATCGCAGAAGGGGACAGAGTAATTAATTGAACAATTTAATTAGTTAGTCAACTAATTTGATATCAAAAGTGTGATGTCATCTGTATGACATTGCTACATCTATACAAAGGGAAACGGTGGGGGGAGGACTGGAAATTTCCCAGAGGGGAGGGGGAGGGTCTGTCATTTTTAATAAATTTAGCAGAAACACAGAATGGGGTGATAGGAATATTGCCCCACTACTGCTGAAGTCTGCATATATAGGGAACAGTGCACGAAGCTGCACAATAATCTGATCCAATGTAAGATATCGTATTTTACTCTTAAGAGGCTTGTAAATGGTGACAATGGTAAATGCGCTTTTAGGAGAGCCATTACAGTGGCCACTGCTAGACAATCTGTCATCCTAAAATTGACGTCATATTTATAAACGCAATTATATCTCTAATTAAAATGGATCCACCTTGTTTTCTATAGTCTCTGCCGTTTCAATTTGTTGCATATCCTTTGAACTGTATTCGATTAGAAGGTTTATGCCAGGTTTCAAAATTACAAGCTACTGATATGGGTTTGTTGCTGTGTTCGCTATAAAGCTTTTATTTGTTCGATATTGCTGTTCATGCATTCCAATGGACGATTTCAGAGTCCTTTGTCAGATTTACAGAAGTCGTCACCAGCGTTCCATATTAGAGTCTGTGCCGTTTCCACAGCAGTTAAATTTTTTAGGCAAAGAAAGATCTCCATTGTGAAAGCACAAAAGCTGTTAATAGTAGGTTCTCGAACAGAGTGAGATGTGGATAGCGGGATGGGAGGATATGGATTATGTTGTGTAGAACTCCTTGGATACTGAAATTCGTTAGTCAGAATAATTGTGCTTGTAAGGATTGCAAGTGATTGTTTTATTTCTGTAAGATCTGGGAGTTGTAACTGGTGTAACTGGATACTTAGGTCCTTACTGTAGCCTTTTTCTGTCACGTTCATACCATCTGTCTTACAGCATAATTTAGGTCAATCACAAGTAGAGGGCACTTGTATCGTAGGAACAATGGTAGCAACTTCTACAGATCATGGTCGGAGTGATGGGGCATCATACACGTAAGAATTTCCCTAAGCTTTGCTGTGCCTGTCAGTAAAGTGCTCCTGATAAATTTGACAACTGTTATCAGTGGTGGCATGATTTCCGTTGAGCAATGCAAACACCTGGGATCTCCGCTATGCGAGCATTGTGGAGCATCGTGTTCTGCGCATTTGGGCAACGAGCACTCTACTGGTACACTGTGGACTTAAATGGAAATGTCTCAACAGTTACAGCATTGCAGAACTGACTGGACGTACGGAGCAATTGGGCTGCTCATACCGCACAAATATACATATTGAGAAATCTGCTGAGATTTAAGTATTACGAGCATTTAGGCATTGGATCGACTTTCACTTCTCCGTCTCCAACTACTTTCTTTGTGAACCGTCTTGCGTCAGTTACTAAATATTTAGGTTTTGGTTCTGCAAGAATATCTCCATTAGATACTGTATCAACATCGCGAATAACTCACCGCCTATTTGTTAGAAACTTGGGGATGTAAGCCTTCATGCTTTTCTGTCGAAAGACACCAAGCAATGTTGATCTGCTTGCTGAAAGCTCACTTTTGGTTTCAGTTTTAAATCTGTTTCTGCCAGTATATGACATATTAATAATTTCATGTCGTAAGTTGTCACTTTCTCTAAACAAAATTTTTCCTAGGGCCATTGCATGTAACTTTCACAGATTATCATTTTCTCCCTCTCCAAAGACAACATAAGGACCCATGTTTGATAACTGACAGGTGTTGTCTTTGCTACCGTACTTCCTGTTGCGAGGAAACGTATTATTTCCTGCAGAATTTACAGCTGTTGTCACTGGGTCGTCCAAGTCCGTAGACTGCCAGATTTATGGAAAGTGGGTTGGCCATAGCGACTGCAGCTTCTGTCTACTGAATTAGCACACAAGCTACTGTCTGTGCCTACAACTCCTAGAGTGTAGTCCACATTTGAGTACCTAACACATATATTCGTACGTCTACTGCATTGCCACTATGCATTTCACCTGGTTTCGCATTCTTTGCCATATATCAGTCGTGAGCCGGTACCTACTGTGCCGGTGGTTTTCGTTGTCTTGTCGTTTATCGCTGGATTTTGGTTGTCTGAGACTGCGAGAGGACTAATGAATGCGATGGATGTTGTGCCAGCTCCACCAATCATTTTGAGGACAGCAATTCTGGAAGTATATTTCGGTGGTACCCGGTTGATGCTGCTCTGTAATTAGCACTGCCGGAGGGTGAGAGTAATCTCCCAGCGACTTTCCTTTTACACTAGTTATAAGTGACTTGTTAACTGCAAAGACGAACTCGGGAAAACACTCGGATCCATCCCACGCTATTGAAACACCAGAAAAAGTATACTTCCGCGAGCTACGGTCACTACGACGTTCGTTTTACAGAGACATTAGCGCAAAATGTATACAAACAGCGTTATGAGGAAGTGCAGTGACAATTCCTGTTTCATGCGGACGACATGCACAATGTGCTACGCTGACTCTTTATAATGGTATTTAGCACAACCCAGTGAGTTCACATCTAATAAGAAGACTGTACGTACACATATGTAATCCAGTTCACTCCAGACTGTTTTCTGCTCGTTCAAGTTTATTTTTTTATTATTGACGTTGTCGTCTCCTGTGTGAAGACTAGACTGGTGAAATTTTTTAATGCTATTCTCTCCTGTGCAAATTTCTTCTTTTCCGTATACCTAGTGAGAGGCATATCCATTTGATCCTGTTTACAATATTCCCATCTTTGTCCCCGTCTACAATTTTTACGTATGTATTTGTCGTATCAAGTGATCACTTCTATTAATCAAGCTGTGTTATAAATTTCTTTACTCCCCATTTCTATTCAGTAGCTCTTCATTAATTATCCGACGTACTCCTCTAATATTCACGATTTTCCTGAAGCACAGCATTTCAAAAACTTATATTCTCTTCTTATCTGAACTGCTTAGTGTCCCTGTACCATTTCTGTCAACACTACACTCCAGACAAATCCATTCATAAGAATGTTCTAACACTGAAGTTTGTATTTGGAGTTAACAAATTTCTCTTTTCCAGAAACGCTTTTCTTGCTTTCACCAGTCTGCTAATTATATCATTTCCACTTCGGCTATCGTCAGTTATTTTGCCTTTCAAGTCCTTTGCCGTGTCCGACAGGATTTCCCCGTGTCATCGGTATACATCATGGTTTATACGTCCTCTCTCAGAAGTTTCATTTTATTTCGATATTTCTCTTTGATTTCCCTTGAAGCTTGATTGATACACTTGTAGAACTTCTCATTATTTAAAAGCTGTCTAGACTGACTAAGTCTGTAGTTAGTGTATTTACGGCTACAACAATATTAGGTGTATCTGTACGCATAATATAATGTTATTGAGAAAATACACCACAGTCTCAAAATATTAAAAAAAACTATTATTTGAATGTAATCTAATTAACAAGTTATTACTATTTATCTGGATCATGTACTGGATATAACAAACCTAACCTTCGTTTCTGTGCAGTAAACATTTGGATCTGTCACAATACGTCAGCAGTCGACACTTCAGCTCAAACAAATTGCTCTTAACCTACAAATCTTCTGAACGTAATTTTTCTTATATAATTTGAATTCTTTTTCATAAATGAAGTTATAGTTGGTGAATAATTATCATTATCTTTCGAAAGTAAGTTTCATCACGCAAAGCATTTAAGCTTAAAAAGTACAGTACACTTAAATTACGTAACGCTATTGTCACTAAATAATTATAATTTTTAAACTATTTAATCAAACATCGTTTTTAGAAATCTCTTAGGTGTTATTTTTCTTTGAATTAAGGTTTTTGCAAAATATAAACATCGTCCGCGCCTGCCATTCAATGTGCCAATTGGTCCCTTAACTACTGCCTTCAGCCATAGCTGCGCGAAACTTAAATGAATTCCCCAAATCCACGCCTGTACTTATTCGTGGCGCAACATACCTTCTCCCTGCTGAGAAGATTCGTCCCGAATCTTTACCATCATGGCCCCACTTAACTTACTTTATTCTTATAATCTATACATTGTAGACAATCTCCCAAATTCATCTTACAGGAATTAAGCTCACATTTTACTATACCATGTATCCCCTATCATACTCTTATAAACTAATTAAGACCTTAAAACTAACTGCTTGACCGACCAATGCTTGTCAGCCATTCTACAGATAACTGGTGTGTTGGCACATTCACAGCCTGTGCCCTCTTGCGTCTTGCCCTCAAACACAGTGCGGAAAAGCCTGCTAGAAACACGACGCAACTGGTGACCGATAGGCTCACCACTAATACTTTGTGCCCCTGTTCTTCCCAGAAATGATGTACAAGCTGCTACCTTTATTCCATTGAAAATCCCCCTTGCTGGGACTATATTAATCTTTCCAAGGACTGCAAAGCTCTGGACTGAGTGTGTCATTTAAATACATTAAATTTTGAATGGGTAATACCTTCAATGATCCTTCTGGCCCATACAACGTATTACGCGACAATGTCATAACACTTGAGATTGTGAGCGTAGCCTGAGGACGAAAATCCGTTACGAATACCTCACAAGTCGTGCCATTAATGATCATTCAGATTTCCCGAAGCTCGAGCTTTTAAACCTTGCCTGTCTGGTTCCCTGGCAGCATTCCAACCATACATTTTCTGGCGTGAATACGAAGTATAGCCAATGAGTATAAACCCTCTGGAAGTACGTTCGGGTTGGCAGAAGCTCGTTTCCACAACTCATCCAACTTCCTTCCCTCAAAAACAAACTCGCTTCGCATGTCCACATATCCGTCTGTACTTGAGCACCGAGACAGATCACAAATTAATCTATTATCCCCTGCCTCCTTCTGAGAATGCACAATCCATAAAAATGGCAGTGTCAGTAATAATGACATGTGAAAACTAACAACTCCGCAAAGAAGACTAACAATTATCCGTATGGCAATAAAACTACATACTCTCTGATATGTTGTTGTTGTTGTTGTGGTCTTCAGTCCTGAGACTGGTTTGATGCAGCTCTCCATGCTACTCTATCCTGTGCAAGCTTCTTCATCTCCCAGTAGCTACTGCAGCCTACATCCTTCTGAATCTGCTTAGTGTACTCATATCTTGGTCTCCCTCTACGATTTTTACCCTCCACGCTGCCCTCCAATACTAAATTGGTGATCCCTCGATGTCTCAGAACATGTCCTACCAACCGATCCCTTCTTCTAGTCAAGTTGTGCCACAAGCTCCTCTTCTCCCCAATTCTATTCAATACCTCCTCATTAGTTATGTGATCAACCCATCTAATCTTCAGCATTCTTCTGTAGCACCACATTTCGAAAGCTTCTATTCTCTTCTTGTCTAAGCTATTTATCGTCCACGTTTCACTTCCATACATTGCTACACTCCATACAAATACTTTCAGAAATGACTTCCTGACATTTAAATCTATACTCGATGTTAACAAATTTTTCTTCTTCAGAAACGCTTTCCTTGCCATTGCCAGTCTACATTTTATATCCTCTCTACTTCGACCATCATCAGTTATTTTGCTCCCCAAATAGCAAAACTCCTTTACTACTTTAAGTGTCTCATTTCCTAATCTAATTCCCTCAGCATCACCCGATTTAATTCGACTACATTCCATTATCCTCGTTTTGCTTTTGTTGATGTTCATCTTATACCCTCCTTTCAAGACACTGTCCATTCCGTTCAACTGCTCTTCCAAGTCCTTTGCTGTCTCTGACAGAATTACAATGTCATCGGTGAACCTCAAAGTTTTTATTTCTTCTCCATGGATTTTAATACCTACTCCGAACTTTTCTTTTGTTTCCTTTATTGTTTGCTCAATATACAGATTGAATAACATCGGGGATAGGCTACAACCCTGTCTCACTCCCTTCCCAACCGCTGCTTCCCTTTCATACCCCTCGACTCTTATAACTGCCATCTGGTTTCTGTACAAATTGTAAATAGCCTTTCGCTCTCTGTATTTTACCCATGCCACCTTCAGAATTTGAAAGAGAGTATTCCAATCAACATTGTCAAAGGCTTTCTCTAAGTCTACAAATGCTAGAAACGTAGGTTTGCCTTTCCTTAATCTTTCTTCTACGATAAGTCGTAGGGTCAGTATTGCCTCACGTGTTCCAACATTTCTACGGAATCCAAACTGATCTTCCCCGAGGTCGGCTTCCACCAGTTTTTCCATTCGTCTGTAAAGAATTCGCGCTAGTATTTTGCAGCTGTGACTTATTAAACTGATAGTTCGGTAATTTTCACATCTGTCAACACCTGCTTTCTTTGGGATTGGAATTATTATATTCTTCTTGAAGTCTGAGGGTATTTCGCCTGACTCATACATCTTGCTCACCAGATGGTAGAGTTTTGTCATGACTGGCTCTCCGAAGGCCGTCAGTAGTTGTAATGGAATGTTGTCTATTCCCGCGGCCTTGTTTCGACTCAGGTCTTTCAGTGCTCTGTCAAACTCTTCACGCAGTATTGTATCTCCCATTTCATCTTTATCTACATCCTCTTCCATTTCCATAATATTGTCGTCAAGTACATCGCCCTTGTATAGGCCCTCTATATACTCCTTCCAGCTATTTGCTTTCCCTTCTTTGCTTAGAACTGGGTGTCCATCAAAGCTCTTGATATTCATGCAAGTGGTTCTCCTTTCTCCAAAGGTCTCTTTAATTTTCCTGTGGGCAGTATCTATCTTACCCCTAGTGAGATAAGCCTCTACATCCTTACATTTGTCCTCTAGCCATCCCTGCTTAGTCGTTTTGCACTTCCTGCCGATATCATTTTTGAGACGTTTGTATTCCTTTTTGCCTGCTTCATTTACTGCATTTTTATATTTTCTCCTTTCATCAATTAAATTCAATATTTCTTCTGTTACCCAAGGTTTTCTACTAGCCCTCGTCTTTTTACCTACTTCATCCTCTGTTGCCTTTACTATTTCATCCCTCAAAGCTACCCATTCTTCTTCTACTGTATTTCTTTCCCCCATTCCTGTCAATCGTTCCCTTATGCTCTCCCTGAAACTCTGTACAATCTCTGGTTCTTTCATTTTATCCAGGTCCCATCTCCTTAAATTCCCACCTTTTTTGCAGTTTCTTCAGTTTTAATCTACAGTTCATACCCAATAGATTGTGGTCAGAGTCCACATCTGCCACTGGAAGTGTCTTACAATTTAAAACCTGGTTCCTAAATCTCTGTCTTACCATTATATAATCTATCTGATACCTTTTATTATCTCCAGGGTTCTTCCATGTATACAACCTTCTTTCATGATTCTTAAACCAAGTATTAGCTATGATTAAGTTATACTCTGTGCAAAATTCTACCAGGCGGCTTCCTCTTTCATTTCTTAGCCCCAATCCATATTCACCTACTATGTTTCCTTCTCTCCCTTTTCCTACTGACGATTTCCAGTCACCCATGACTATTAAATTTTCGTCTCCCTTCACTACCTGAATAATTTCTTTTATCTCATCATACATTTCATCAATTTCTTCGTCATCTGCAGAGCTAGTTGGCATATAAACTTGTACTACTGTAGCAGGCGTGGGCTTCGTGTCTATCTTGGCCACAATAATGCGTTCACTATGCTGTTTGTAGTAGCTTACCCGTACACCTATTTTTTTATTCATTATTAAACCTACTCCTGCATTACCCCTATTTGATTTTGTATTTATAACCCTGTATTCACCTGACCAGAAGTCTTGTTCCTCCTGCCACCGAACTTCACTAATTCCCACTATATCTAACTTTAACCTATCCATTTCCCTTTTTAAATTTTCTAACCTACCTGACCGATTAAGGGATCTGACATTCCACGCTCTGATCCGTAGAACGCCAGTTTTCTTTCTCCTGATAACAACGTCCTCTTGAGTAGTCCCAGCCCGGAGATCCGAATGGGGGACTATTTTACCCCCGGAATATTTTACCCAAGAGGACGCCATCATCATTTAATCATACAGTAGAGCTGCATGCCCTCGGGAAAAATTACGGCTGTAGTTTCCCCTTGATTTCAGCCGTTCGCAGTACCAGAACAGCAGGGCCATTTTGGTTAGTGTTGCAAGGCCAGATCAGTCAATCATCCAGACTGTTGCCCCTGCAACTACTGAAAAGGCTGCTGCCCCTCTTCAGGAACCACACGTTTGTCTGGCCTCTCATCAGATACCCCTCCGTTGTGGTTGCACCTACGGTACGGCTATCTGTATCGTTGAGGCACGCAAGCCTCCCCACCAACGGCAAGGTCCATGGTTCATGGGGGGAAGACTCTCTGATATACTAAACCAAAATAAAAAAAAACAACGAATTACAATTATACAACTTAACTACACGATCTTAACTTATGCATCACATCATGCACCTTGCTTTGCTCACCATTCCATGTTCCTTCTTTTTTTCTCTTTGTAACTTTCGCCTCCTGACTCGCGACTGATAACTGTGGTATCTCCTAAACCATTTCTTTGAACGGTTTTATGCGACTGGCGTCTATAACAGATAGTTTGGGGAAACTTTATCTTCATGTTGACTGGTGAGGTCATTTCCTCTACCTGTTATGGTCCCTGGTGTTTTGTTAAAAAAATCTTTGTTTCTCCCTTTGAGGTATGGCGATTCGTAACCATTACCCATTGCTCCACGCGGTATTGCGACAGTTTGCCCATGTGTCTATTTGGTTGTTCCTGACATTCCATCGCCATCGTGTTTGCCTTTTACACATTTCTCTAAACTTCCCTATATCTTCAGGCAAATTTCCTTACTGACTCACCATAGACCTAATTTAGGAATCAAAATGTCAAAATGAGCCTTCGAATTACAGGCACACAGTACATATGGTAAATAGGCGTCCTAATAGTCACGTCTGGAACCTAGGTAATAGCTAAACATCTTTGCAGTTGTCTTGCGCACGCGTTCCTTTATCCCATTGTTCTGCTGATGAAACAGACTCGTCCATAACTTTCTTATATGCAACACACAGTATAGCTGCTTCACTAAATCCGAGACAAAATTTGTACCCTGGTAAGTAATTATGGTCTCAGGCACCCCAAACTTCAATATCCCGTTATTTTCTAACGCCTGCGCTAATGTGCTAGCCTGTTGATCTGGCATCGGTACCATTGCCAAAAATCGTGAAAAATGATCGATGATCATGAGAACATACCTATTTCCTGCAGGTGTCTTATTAAATGGCACAAGGACATGCAATCCCAACACCGAAAATGGACTGGACTCCTCTGATAACCTCCGCAACGTCACTTTCTGATTCGTGATGTCGGCCCTTTGCGCGCATGGCTCACAGTCCTTAACATACAGCTCCACGGCGCTCTTCCTGTTCCTCCACCAAAACTGTTCTGTTACAAGTCTGTCCGTCGCACACGCCCATGACGTGACAACATATGGTCGTGAGCTTGCTGCAAAACTTCCTTCTGAAAACCCTCTGGAACCACCACACGTGGTCCACACCTCGTCGTTCTACACAACAAACCCTCCTGCATAACGAAATGTGGCTGTGACGTAAGTGCCTGGCACTCCTTACCCCTTGCTGTGTCTTCAGCAGCGTACTTAACATTGCTACCCCGCGGCTTAAACGAATCTGTATTTGCGTCTGAACTCCCTGGCTTATGGATTACCCCGTACTCGAATTCACTAAGCTTAAGTGACCATCGAGTTGATCTACTAGATGGATCTTACAAACAAGCAACCATTTCAAGGAGCATGATTTGTCAGGACCTTAAACTCCCTACCACACAGATAACACCTAAAATATGTAAGACCACGTATGACCGCTAACAACTCTTTCTCTGTTGTTGAGTAGCTATGCTCCATCTTGTTTAACTGCTCTGAAGCGATAAGCTGCCGGATGTTTCTGGCCATCTACAATGAATCAAAACACAACCGACTACCTCATTTGAAGCATGAAAGGCTAAACTCTTTCTCGAAATCTGGAAAAACCAACACTGGATCTGAAAATAATATTTCTCTCAACTTTTCAAATGCTTCCTGACATTAGTTTGGTGAACGGAATTTCGTCCCCTTCTTCACTAGCATGTTCTACGATCCAGCTATTTCCGCAAAGTCTTTCATGAGCCGTCTATAATAATTACAGAGGCCAATCAATGACTGTACATACTTAGCTGTTTGTGGTATCGTATAATTTTTAGCTGCATCTGTAAGACGACGAACGATCTGTAAGCCACGTTCCCTAATGACCTGCCCCAGCTTCTTTACCTGAGTTTGCGCAAAATGGCACTCGTCCACACTTAACGATAAATGTGCCGATCGTAGTACACTAAAGACATCCTCAAAACGTCTCACGTGCTCCGGTAAATCCTTTGAGTAGACAGTTATGTAATCGAGATAGACAAGTTTTTGGTTTTAATTTTCTCAGTACTGCACCTAACAACTGCTAAAAAGTTTCCTGTGCGTTGTTTAATCCAAATGGCATGCGTTTGTAATGAACATCTGCTGGGATGGTAAACGCTTTTTTCGGCCTATCTTTAGGCACCACTGTGGTCCATAGTTGTAGAGAGCTGACACTCATACAGATTATCCAAAGTTTCCGTGATGTTTGGAATTGGATAAACATCCGACATGGTTAGCGCGTTTGGATATCTGTAGTCACAGAAAAACGTGTACTTTTTTGTCACCATGACAATATTTGCGTTCCAGAGACTGTCACTCGGCTCTATGATCCCATCCTGTAGTTGTTGTTCAATAAATTCTCCTACCAGTGGTTGCAGCTGCTTTGCTATACGGTATGGCTTCCTGCAAATTGATGCACTGTCCCCTGTCGGTATTTGTTGCATCAGCGGGGTTGCTGGTAACCTACCGTCCGCACAAAATAAATCACTAAACTTCAACAACAAGTTCTCCATAGCCATTCGATCACTGCCCTTCAAATGATCTACTTTCCTTCGTAACACTTCCTTATAGACGGTTTGCTTGTGGCTTTCTTCTAGGCTCGATCTATCGAAGTCTTCATCTTCCAAAACTTCCAGAGTGGCTATTACTGCAACCTTTGATAGAGTCACCTCCTCTCTGCCACAGTTATCCACACTAATCGGAATCGTCTGTTCCCCATTGATGTCACTCACACGAGCTAAACTCCTGCGGATAAAACAATGTGAACTATCCAACTCTTCATTGCTTAAGAGTGGTTGAACCACATGTAATGTTGCCCTTGGCAAATAGGTAGGAAACCCACACTATCTTTCCCGTACCTGCTAGTATTTTATCCTGCTTATCGATCTTTACTGAAAACTTATGTAGTTCAGTTTGTCTCACCCCCACGGTAGGTGAACCTTGCTTCAATGGCTCAGTTGCAATAGTTTCCCCCAGTTGAAACAAAGTCCCACTGAGTTCCACTGTGCGTTGCTAAAGATCAATCTTAGCATGATGTTTGTCGAGAAAGCCTAGCTCGAGAATCACTGAATATCCTTTACCTTCGCAATGCCAAAACCTCCATGCATTCGCTAAGCTTAGTTTTTCCAAGTGAAAACTTCAGCACTGCCGTACCCAATGATTCTACCCTATTATCGCCAACCCCAAGTAACCTGTACTATAGTGGCCCCAGTCTCCTCTTTCCCACGAGGTCCATACTGATAACAGACACATTCGTACCTGTGTCCGCCAAAAATCTATTTCCTGCCACCCATTAAGCCCACAAAGCTACGTTCCGTCTGTGCAATAACTTTTGCTGTGTTACAGTATATTGGGACTTCCTTCCGATGGTTTATTGGGAGAATTATAGGAAAGATTACTTCATGTGTAAAGGAGACCGTTGTAGGACTCAGGTGCGACCTATTCTTGAGTACTCCTCGAGTGTTTGAGATCCGCACCAGTCGGACTGAAAGAAGGCATCGAGGCGGTTCAGAGGCGGGTTGCTAGATTTGTTACCGGTGGCTTCGAACAACATGTGTTACGGAGATGCTACAGGAACTCAAGTGGAAATCCCTGGGGACAGGCGATGTTCTTTGCGAGGAATACTACTGAGAAAACTTAGAGAACAAGCATTTGAAGCTGATTGTCGAACGATTCTACTGCCACCAATATACATTGCGTGCAAGGACCACGAAGATAAGATTCGAGAAATTAGGGCACGTACGTAGGGGTATGGAAAGTCGCGTTCGCGAGTGGAACAGGAAGGGAAGTGACAAGCAGAGGTACAAGGTACTCTCCACCACGCACGGCACGGTAGTTTGTGGAGTATCTACGTAGATCTACATGTAGAAGCATTCCCGTTTCCTTTTAACGACCCCTGTCCTTGCTGGTGCCTTCCACCTTCCTACCCCTACAGTAAATGCACTCTGGCCCACTATGCCACGCGCTTAGCACTCTGGTTGCTCACACTACTTCCGCACATGCTCCTCCCGACCAGATCTATAACCTCCTCTATAAGTGGTCGAATCTAAGAGCAGTAACAAGAGAAAACTACAGGAGAACTTGGAGCAGAAGTCAGAGCCCAGAACTGCAATGAGGCTACAGCCAGACACCAGTTGCCCGTCATTGACCTGCGCGATCGGCTCTCGTGTCGTCGGACCACCAACGCCGAAATCAGATCACAAGCCACGGACATCGGCTGAAGCCTGCCGTCGCCCCTGCTTCCGCGTCATCAACGATCACGCCAGCCCCCGGTCACTGCCCTGTTCCAGGTGGTCTGCCGTGGCCCACAAACGCAGCCCTTCCGCGAATTGAGCGCCGGGAGCCAGCATTTAAATGCTGACACATCACTTTTGGGCACAGCAGAGCTACACCCAGCGCCTGCTTTGTCTCATCCAGGAATCCCAGCTGTGAATTCTGCCGCCACTTGTCCTTCAGAAAGATGCTGCTATGGAACTACGGCGCTGATTGCTGTCTTCCCAGATGTCCATTTTCATGTCTGTCTTCAACAGTCCTTCTGACACCGATGTAAAGGCGAGAAAGGTAGGCTGTTTGGGTGTGGGGTGGTTTCTCCTTCGAAAACGAGGGATGTGCACAGCAGCAGAGGTGGGTCCTGGTAAAAATACAACTCTTTATTAGTTTTTACTAATCCATACAGTTCAGCTACTCTTCTGATTGTGCTCAATGGTCCAGGGTTCCCTCGTAATAGTCCGGAGTCGTAGCTGCAGCCATTGACGCAAGGCGAGCGGTGTGCACGCGCTGCTCGGGACACAAAGCTCTGAGCTGGCGTCCTCTGTATGCGAGGCTTCCTGAGACGCCAGGATGCGACCACTTTGTGGTTACGGGAGGCCACCAGGTCTTCTCTAATGCGGGATGTTGTATCTTTCCAGTGGCACAGCGTTGGCGGTGCCCAGAGTCGAAGCCTAAACCGGCGGTGAAGAGCAGGGGTGGGTGGACAGCGCGATGTTGCCTGCACAGGCTGTGCAGACAGGCAGAGGTCCCTTTTTCGCGAACTGGTGGCTCCAGAGTTTCCAACGTGGATTCCTGGCTAACACAAACCAGGCGCCGGGTGTGGCCCTTCTGTGCCCGAACATAACATACTCGGCTCGGACAGTGTTTAAATGCTGGTTCCCGGCGCTCAGTTCACGCAAGGGCTGCATTTGTGGGCCACGGCAAACCATCTGGAACAGGGCAATGACCGGGGCCTGGGCTGGTGCCGGCGGAGGTTCGAGTCCTCCCTCGGGCATGGGTGCGTGTGTGTTTGTCCTTAGGATAATTTAGGTTAAGTAGTATGTAAGCTTAGGGACTGATGGCCTTAGCAGTTAAGT
Source organism: Schistocerca americana (assembly GCF_021461395.2). Lineage (NCBI taxonomy): Eukaryota > Metazoa > Arthropoda > Insecta > Orthoptera > Acrididae > Schistocerca > Schistocerca americana. The sequence continues at coordinate 640,299,306 of NC_060119.1, read as the reverse complement.
CCCTTAAGATTTCACACACATTTGTTTTTTTGACCGGGGCCTGGCGTAATCGTCGACGACGCAGAAGTCAGTCAAACCGGAGTGGCTTCTCGATGGCTGGCCCAGGGCATTAACACTCTGGATGGTATATCTGTGAGCACAGTAACTGTTCTCGAACGAACAGAATTCTGTTGATGATCGTGCAGCTTTTCCCTTGAATAAATGATGACTAACTGAAAACCCTCAGCTGCCAACAGGTGTTATTGATATACCTCGATGTGGACAGTTGAAAACGTGTGCCCCGACCGGGACTCGAACCTGGGATCTCCTGCTTACATGGCAGACGCTCTATCCATCTGAGCCACCGAGGACACAGATGAATAGCTGCATGGTCATCAACAGTATTCTGTTCTTTCGAGAACAGGTACTGTCCTCACATATATAGTTAAAGGCTACCCAGCCATTGACCTTCGTCTGTGCGAATGCGCACAGGTTGCCCAAACTCTTACGGGAATCGCCAAAGTGTGCGCGAGTAATGAGTGGATGGGCAAATGTCTATAAGGTACATTACATATGTAGAATTGTGGACAGTTGGGAATGTGAGTCTCATGGGAAGCGTGCAAGGGATAAGTGCCTGCAGTCGCGCTATTCATCTGTGTCCTCGGTGGCTCAGATGGATAGAGCGTCTGCCATGTAAGCAGGAGATCCCGGGTTCCAGTCCCGGTCGGGGCACACATCTTCAACTGTCCACGTCGAGGTATATCAACAACACCTGTCGGCAGCTGAGGGTTTTCAGTTAGTCATCATTTACTCTGGATGGTATCACCGAAGTCTTGCTGCTTCTGAGGGGAGCTGATCAAGCAGGGGCGACGGCGGGCTGCGGCTGAGGTCCGTGATTTGTCGCCTGATTTCTTCGCTCGTGGTCCGACGACACGAGAACCGATCGCGCAGTTCAACGACCAGCATCTGGTGTCTGGCTGTGGCCTCGTTGTAGTTCTGGGCTCTAACGTCTTACCCAATTTCTCCTATAGTTTTCTGCCGTTACAGAGCTGACTCTAAGTCGTCTGTGTTCCCCATCTGTTCAATGGTTATACCACGCAATAAAACATCCACTGCACTATTTTCTGTCTCCTGTAACAGTACCCTATAAGCTTCTGGGTCTGCACATAAGTCTTTGCGTCTAGCTTACGCATTATATCCACGAACGCTTCCACTGACTCGTTGTGCTGCATCGATAACGTGCTTGATTAGTCCCGAAAAAATCGCGCACTGTTCTGATTTTGCTACCACTGGCACAATCCCACAACCCGCTCCTGGAACGTATGTGGTTTGCTCAGTGTCTCGTCGTAGGCGACCCACGCCAAAAGCTTATTAGCAACATACAGGGTTACTTCATCTGACCACCCATGTGCTTCTTCAGCGTCCCTAACATCCATAATGAAAATTGTCATGTCCTCTATTCCCTTGCCTGAGATGCGATCAATCAGTGCGACGATCGCCGAGTCATACAGAACAGAAGGCACTTTCAATCCAGACTTACTTTCCTGAGACTCCGGTTGCGACTAATCATGGCTCTCCTTACGAAGCTCTAACTTACGTTCAAAATTTGCCTACTTCATGTTCTCAGACTGCCCCGTTAACGCTTGCACTTGGCGAGCTAAAGCAGCAATCGAGTCTGGGGTAGTAGCTTGTGTTTCTATCATTCTGCGTATTCTACTTCCACCTTAGTGCAACCGATTTTTATTACAATAGGTCAAAAATTTAATTCCCATTCAGTTCTACACAATAAATGTAAATACAAATTAATCCCTCTGCCGTAGGGGACCGCACCGCCACTTCCCAGCAAATTAGGGACACTGTTGCTCCTGGGGAATCGGCGAGGACCTTTCGCAACCGTCTCGATGAAGCTGGGCTACAGTCCCGCACACCGTTAGGCCGTCTTCCGCTCACGCCCCAACATCGTGCAGCCCGGCTCCAGTGGTGTCGCGACAGGCGTGAATGGAGGGACGAATGGAGACGTGTCGTCTTCAGCGATGAGACTCGCTTCTGCCTTGGTGCCAATGATGGTCGCATGCGTGTTTGGCGCCGTGCAGGTGAGCGCCACAATCAGGACTGCATACGACCGAGGCACACAGGGCCAACACCCGGCATCATGGTGTGGGGAGCGATCTCCTACACTGGCCGTACACCATTGGTGATCGTCGAGGGGACATTGAATAGTGCACGGTACATCCAAACCGTCATCGAACCCATCGTTCTACCATTCCTAGACCGGCAAGGGAACTTGCTGTTCCAACAGGACAATGCACGTACGCATGTATCCCGTGCCACCCAACGTGCTCTAGAAGGTGTAGTCAACTACCCTGGCCAGTAAGATCTCCGGATCTGTCCCCCATTGAGCATGTTTGGGACTGGACGAAGCGTCGTCTCACGCGGTCTGCACGTCCAGCACGAACGCTGGTCCAACTGAGGCGCCAGGTGGAAATGGCATGGCAAGCCGTTCCACAGGACTACATCCAGCATCTCTACGATCGTCTCCATGGGAGAATAGCAGCCTGCATTGCTGCGAAAGGTGGATATACACTGTACTAGTGCCGACATTGTGCATGCTCTGTTGCCTGTGTCTATGTGCCTGTGGTTCTGTCAGTGTGATCATGTGATGTATCTGACCCCAGGAATGTGTCAATAAAGTTTCCCCTTCCTGGGACAATGAATTCACGGTGTTCTTATTTCAATTTCCAGGAGTGTAGTATGTGTCTTTAATTGAACGAAATATGTTTTATGAAGGAAATGGCATTGCTACGAGGTCAAAGATAATCTTCAGCTACTAATAATTTCTTATGCTGCTGTAGGCACAGTCATACAAATAAAGTCATAAGTAGCAGGAGATGGTACTTACATACTGCACAGCAAGAAATACACGCCATCGTCTTCGCTGTCCGACGTAGATGAATCAGACTCAGCAAGGTTTATGACGAATGATTCCATAACCGTGCCCCTGCCAATTTCCCTGTTGTATTCTTCATCTTGCAGTTTTTCTGTGTGTCTTACGCAAGCTGCCCATGCAGATGTTGGGACGCTGTCTATTGCTTCATGTGTAAGTCTCTCAACATTTGCAATTTTGAATGTATTGTTCTTTTCTGCAATATATGCTTTCACCTGAGCCCATACGAGCTTGACTGGGTTGTAATGGCAATGGTATGGGGATAATCTAACGATATGGTGTCCATACTGCTTTGCAATTTCGTCTGTCACATAAATTCTGTATGCAGGCTTGTGTTGCTCTGGTATGCGACGAGTTGCGAAGTGTTCCGTTGGATGACAGCCATGCAATAATGTCTGCCACTTTGGAGTTCCTATTCGAAGCTTTGTTCACTTGCACTGAGTGTATGCTCACATTGTCCATGACTATAACTGAAGACGCCGCTCATTTTCCAGCACATAGCCCTTGCATGGTTCTGATTAATGAAAGCTTCATCTATGTTATAAATTCAATATGTGCCAGCTTCTCTGATCTCCTGCAAAGTTCTCAAAACACAGTTCTTGCAGCTACAGTATCACTTGGTTCCATTAATAATTTCCTACCATCGTTATAGTTTTCTGACACCTGAACCCCATGTCTTTCAGTATCCTCAACATGGTCCATTTGCTTCCGTTAAAATTTTCAGCTACTTTCAGATGCGAAACTAATTTCTCTGCTGTTGGATACTCGCCTTCAGCATACAGTATATGCTGAACAGTATGCGCCACAAAGCATTTTTCGCGAAATCGTCTAGCTCACCCACATTTCTTTTGCGGTTATGTTGCTTCCCTGGTGATTTGAAAACAGCTGAGCCGTAGGCTTGCATAGACGTCTTAGCTTCGCTGGATATTCTCTGAACGGTTCTCAAACCAACAAATGGTTCAAATGGCTCTGAGCACTATGGGACTCAACTGCTGAGGTCATTAGTCCCCTAGAACTTAGAAGTAGTTAAACCTAACTAACCTAAGGACATCACACACATCCATGCCCGAGGCAGGATTCGAACCTGCGACCGTAGCGGTCTCGCGGTTCCAGACTGCAGCGCCAGAACCGCGCGCCACTTCGGTCGGCTCAAACCAACACCACAAGCTTCAGCTGTCTGCTCCTGGCATTTGGTAACGGCGCGACCCGCGCCTTGTGCCGGCGTGGATTCAGCAGAAGGTTGTCTCTTAAGTATTGGTAGGCACGGAACACTATTCCTCTTGTCTGTTGTGTAGCACTTGGCGTGATTACTTACCATCACTCATAATAAACGCTATGAAGGTATCAGCACTCAGCACGGAACACTATGACTGAAATAAACAGAACTTCCGAACACAGTACGACCCGCACAGAGCGAGGACAAGAATGTCACTGGCGCGCGATTGGCTGCGAGTCACGTTGTACATTTCTGCTTGCTTCTGCCCATCCGACCCTGACTCGCCTTCATGGCTGTTATCCACTCTAGTAGCTCCAGAGCAGACTTCGGTATTAATTGAGGATTCTTTTTCTTTGGTAATTTGCCATTTTGCTGCACCTAGTTGTTGGTTGCCAGCGCACTGGAGGGATTTTGTCAGATTTATGTACACAAACAGTCAGAGTCATATTCGTATCTTTGTTGTGGCCAGAAAGGTGTTTACTGAGTATAGACATTGTGGAGTAATCAAAAGTCAGCATTTAAAGGAACAATTTTCTGAATATAGTAAATTAAATGTTTTTATTGGGGTCTTTCATTTTTCTTTGCATGGAAAAGGTTATCTTACCAAGACCCTCCTGATCATTCAAATTTTACGTATAGAAGTATGGCAGTAATTGTTGCAATTAATCCATGCATTGCACTCTGTGTGGATCGCAGTATTACTTTTTGAAATAGTTTACCATGTTGCCCATCACGCAGTTGCAGTGGCAGGACGAGGTAAGTTGTCTGTTGCACACAGGAGCATTGCAGAATAGTTGTTACGAGACGTTAGAGAATATTTTAAAACTCGCAGTCAGATGGCTGAGAGTTGATTTCTTTATAATTCTTGGGAAGAAAGACTATTCTTTTCTGTTCAAATTTCTGTTCAGATCAGAATTCTATTATTGTCAGAGATGGGACGTCACACATGTATTTCTGTACATCTTTGTAAAATAAGTTACCAAAAAGATTTTCACTTTCGACCTGCCTGCCAGAATTTTGTTTCGTTGGAAGATTTTACAGAGATGCTTCATGTTGCTACTGCATTTGAAAATTTTTTGCAACAGTAGTTATCCAGCTTTGCGTTAATTAAGAACTTTTATTTCAGCAATTTTCTAGTTCAGTATTTATTTTGTAACAGTGGAAGTTAACAGTTTTGTGTTAAAATAGTTATTTTGCATTTTTGTGCTATTTTCTTTAATGCCGCAACTACAATGAAAACTAGAGCACAGGCAGGGATGGACAAGACAGTAGAAGTTTTGGAAAATTTGAGACTTGGTGTGGAAAACCCTTCCCAGGATAATGAAGTCAGGAATTTTCAAACAATACTGTGACTAATCAAAGTATATGCTGTTATTTGCCAATCATGCGTGATGATGTGGAAGGAACTACAATCAATTCAGGCGATCAAAATATCGTAACACAATCCGATTTTGTTATGAGAGAGTCAGATATTGCTTCTACTGCTACAGAGCAAAATCATTTTATCTTCCGCTCTTTCAGTAATAACGTTACACAACAATACTAGCTCAATTTGATGTGATTAAAGAAATCTTATGACGAGATAAATGACAAGATCAAAGAATCTAGCAGTAAACAGAAAGAGTACTTCAAATTGTTTCTTGACGACATAAATGACAAGGTCAAGGAATCTAGTAGCCAACAGGAAGAGAACTTCAAAATGTTTCTTGTCGAGGTAAATAACAATTTAAATCGTAAATTCAAGGAAATCTCAGAACGGTCGAAAATTCAGATACGCGAGGAACTCAAGTATGATATTAATAATTTTGAGTCCAGTCTTGATCATGTACAGTCGGTTGATATTGTTGAGATGAGACAACAGACGTCACAACAGGAATTGCAAATAGAGGAATTAGCACAAAAGTTCGAGTCATTACAGTTACAAACTAACATCGATGTTTCAAAGACGCAAAATTTGTTGATGTCTGTTGCAAAACGAGTCGAAGAATTATCAAAGAGAGTGACGCAAATGAACAATAATTCAGATAAAAGGTCAGACGACTCTCAACCGGGTCCGTTCACTGGCAGCGAAGAATTTCAGTGTCTGTATCGTTTTAAGGAAGCGCAGATGAGGATTAACCAGCAAAATAAACGTGACGGAAAGATACAAGACAGCTTGCCAGTATCGAAGAAAAGATCGGTTGCGATAATGATTCCAGCAGGTTCAATCATTCTCACGTTGAAATCACAAAAAACACACTAATTTTGGAAATGTTGATCACTTCTTTCGTGAACGTGATATGTTTGCAGGACACAATGACTCGAATTCCAGTTACAGTATGAGAGAAAAGAGTACATGTGTGGATGTATTCGTCGAGTAATGATCATGGATAGTTTTACCAAAATTTTTTGTCTACTGATGAATTATGTGAGGTACGCGTGAAATGAATTTTCTAGCTTTGCGGATTTGTGGAATGAAATTGTCTCAGTAAAAAAAAATTGTTTTTCTGCTTATTACTGTAGCATTTTTACGCCTTGTTGCAAATTAATCAGCTACATTTGTACGCATATTGTAAATAATTGCGTAAAATACATTTGTGTCTTTTTATTTAAACAATTTTGTTTCAGACTTTCTCTTATGGTTCTACTGCAGCAGTGTGTAGTATCAATTCTATCAAGTTAAGTTAATGACTGTAAGATGATGACATATTTTCTCTTGTAATTAAAAAATACTGAACCTCAAGAGAAATTATTTGCTTCATTTTGGTTAATAAACCATTTCTTTCAGCTACTACTGAATCATTCTACGATACTTTTTTTTATCTTAGAGTAAGTTATGTCATTATTGTTGTGACTTACTACACATTGCCATACAATTCTGACTCTACACATAGACAAGTTGACATTTGACATCTCACAATATTGACCTTGTGTTGCTACCTGCTATTTTTTGCTCGATGATCATCATGTAAACATTAGCATGCTTTTTGAGAAATGAAATAATTATGTTGTAATAATAAGGAAGTACTTGTGATACTGACAGTCCCATCACTGAATGATTGAATGTATAATGAGTTATGAGAACTAAACGGAATACGCACTCATGAGAAATGATATTCTTTACTAACTAACGTTGACTGGAGCACAAATCACTTATACTGTATAAAAAGGAATAGCATGTATACTCACATTTATTTTTTATTAAATATCTCCCACAGAAACTGGATTATATGAACTTTATATTTTGTTTGTTTACTTGTAATTTTACTCTGTATGTAAATGTATCTTCGAGCAATGCTAATTTTCTATTGTAAGATAAATTAAATGGTATGTAAATCTATGTATACAGGGTGTAGAAAAATTGTGTCATGAAATTTTAACCCTGGATAGCTGATGCCAGTAGGAACCAAAATTACTAATGTTGTATATGTCAACGAAGCACAATTCCTAAACTACAGAAACTTGGCACCACGCGATCCGATTGGCGTGGGATTGCCCTGTTGTGGGATGCTCTGGACAACGCATGAAAGCAAATGGTTTGCCTGCCGGAGATTGCGAAGTATGCGAACCGACAATCGTAGTGCTGCCCGTCAACCGACGAACGGCAACAGGGCAATCCCACGGCTAATCGGAGAGCGTGACGCCAAGTTTCCTTAGTTTAAAAATGGTGCATTGTGGACCTACACAACATTGGTAATTTTGGTTCCTACTGGCATCAGCTATCCACGGTTAAAATTTCGTGAGACAGTTTTTCTCCACTCTATATATTATCTCTGGAATCTACGATTAACTGTAAAAGTTTTTTGAGACATGTTGCCATTAATGTCTTTGGACAGATCTGTATGTCATTCAGTGATGTTATCAGTCACATATTTTGTATGTGCTACGCTGTGTACTGTACCATTAGAAAATGAATTTATATAAAACTAGTTTGCCATTATGTGATTGGCCTGAACTTCATATTTTCAACTGTACTTCAAGAAACTTGCCACACATATGTAATTATCTGTGATCATGCACATTTGAGTCATTCACTGAGCATTGAGATTACATGCCTTTTCATGTAATGTTGACCTTTATATTCAAGTGCATATAACTTATTCTTATTCATTTATTCAGTATGATTTGTTTCTGTTACAGTGTCGTATATGAGACTTTTGATCTCCTATGTCAATTATGAGAACCTGTTTTCTCAGAGGGATACGAAGTCAATGCTTTTATGCCCATCATGAATGCTTTGGTACTCAAAAAGGTATACTTGTGCCTCATATTATTACTACTGACTCTGTACTGCATCTCTATCTGAAGATGAAAAGGAGTGACAAACTAAAACACTTTGGTGTGGTTGTTAGTGGAAATAATGTGTGCAATGAGTCCCCGAATCTGCTTACATCTCAAACTTGTGTGTCATCAAATGAATACGTTAACATTTTGGTGTGGTTGTCAGAGGACATAACGTATGTAATGAGTCCCTGAGTCTGCTTACACCTGAAACTTGTGTGTCGTCAAATGAAAATATTAATACATTTGTGTGGTTGTCAGTGGACGTAGTGCGTGTTGTCCCTGAGTCTGCTGCAACTAAAACATGTGTTTCTTTACCTGGTTTTCTGTTGCCAGATGATTTTTATTCTGCTGAAGAACTGTATATAACATTTTGTTGTCTTGTCAAATGAAATACCACCAATGTCAAGAAGATTTGAAAGCTCATCAGCACAATGATACTTATATATTTATTTTCTCTCCCCCTTTGGGCTATTTGGAATTCTATGTAATATTAGTATACACGCAGCCGAAAGCCTTTTTTTACACTTTTAGAGAACTACACTCCTGGAAATGGAAAAAAGAACACATTGACACCGGTGTGTCAGACCCACCATACTTGCTCCGGACACTGCGAGAGGGCTGTACAAGCAATGATCACACGCACGGCACAGCGGACACACCAGGAACCGCGGTGTTGGCCGTCGAATGGCGCTAGCTGCGCAGCATTTGTGCACCGCCGCCGTCAGTGTCAGCCAGTTTGCCGTGGCATACGGAGCTCCATCGCAGTCTTTAACACTGGTAGCATGCCGCGACAGCGTGGACGTGAACCGTATGTGCAGTTGACGGACTTTGAGCGAGGGCGTATAGTGGGCATGCGGGAGGCCGGGTGGACGTACCGCCGAATTGCTCAACACGTGGGGCGTGAGGTCTCCACAGTACATCGATGTTGTCGCAAGTGGTCGGCGGAAGGTGCACGTGCCCGTCGACCTGGGACTGGACCGCAGCGACGCACGGATGCACGCCAAGACCGTAGGATGTTACGCAGTGCCGTAGGGGACCGCACCGCCACTTCCCAGCAAATTAGGGACACTGTTGCTCCTGGGGTATCGGCGAGGACCATTCGCAACCGTCTCCATGAAGCTGGGCTACGGTCCCGCACACCGTTAGGCCGTCTTCCGCTCACGCCCCAACATCGTGCAGCCCGCCTCCAGTGGTGTCGCGACAGGCGTGAATGGAGGGACGAATGGAGACGTGTCGTCTTCAGCGATGAGAGTCGCTTCTGCCTTGGTGCCAATGATGGTCGTATGCGTGTTTGGCGCTGTGCAGGTGAGCGCCACAATCAGGACTGCATGCGACCGAGGCACACAGGGACAACACCCGGCATCATGGTGTGGGGAGCGATCTCCTACACTGGCTGTACACCACTGGTGATCGTCGAGGGGACACTGAATAGTGCACGGTACATCAAAACCGTTATCGAACCCATCGTTCTACCATTCCTAGACCGGCAAGGGAACTTGCTGTTCCAACAGGACAATGCACGTCCGCATGTATCCCGTGCCACCCAACGTGCTCTAGAAGGTGTAAGTCAACTACCCTGGCCAGCAAGATCTCGGGATCTGTCCCCCATTGAGCATGTTTGGGACTGGATGAAGCGTCGTCTCACGCGGTCTGCACGTCCAGCACGAACGCTGGTCCAACTGAGGCGCCAGGTGGAAATGGCATGGCAAGCCGTTCCACAGGACTACATCCAGCATCTCTACGATCGTCTCCATGGGAGAATAGCAGCCTGCATTGCTGCTAAAGGTGGATATACACTGTACTAGTGCCGACATTGTGCATGCTCTGTTGCCTGTGTCTATGTGCCTGTGGTTCTGTCAGTGTGATCATGTGATGTATCTGACCCCAGGAATGTGTCAATAAAGTTTCCCCTTCCTGGGACAATGAATTCACGGTGTTCTTATTTCAATTTCCAGGAGTGTATAAATAATGTTTCGTTATTCTGTCAAATGGAATGCTATCAATGTCAGGGGCTTATGAGTGCTTACATGCACAAAATGATACTCGTATGTTATTTTTTCGTGACTATCTAACATTCTGCGTGGTGTCTGTTGTTCTATGTCGTGTCTCCCTACCACTTTCGCGCAACGACGCTCTGAGCGTGTTTTTTAGGGAATTGACTAGTTTGAACCTGGGACCTGTTGCTGGTAAGGAGACGCCAGACGAAATCGAAACGATGACTTCTTGACACCAAATTATTACAATCTCCGAGCTCATGGGTTGTAATATGTCAGAACATTCGAGAGGTTTGGTTTGGGAGAGAGGGATGACTCAGGCTGAAGGTGTAGAGAAATACAGGCAAGTGTGTCATTGACTTTATTACATCGAAGGCACAGAGCCGGGCTACCGCTCAGTTCAGCGATGGCGCCGCGCAGCGTGCGTGGGTCAGCGTCAACATGAATGCTAGACTCTGCAGCATAGGCGGCTGGTTGCTGTCTTGTGGACGTTACGATCCTACTCGCGCCGGTGTAGCTCCAAGGTGCGACGTGCCCCGACAAAGCAGCGGAGGTTGGCGGTAGCTCCAGCGGGCCGGTTGGCCGTCGATATCCATCACCAGAAGGTCATCTTGGTTGGCCTGCAGCTAAGCAATCGCCATTCTCTCCGTTTGTAGACGCCAACAAAATAGCGCGACGACTGCCCGCTTTGTGCCTCTGGGTTAGCTTATTTATACATCTTTTCCCTATGCATCTGATTTAGTTCCTCTGTAGGGGACAAGCGGAGTGTTCTTTGGTAATTACGTCACCTTTCCTCAGTCTGCTTCGTCTCCTACGCACAGGTCAACAAGCGCTGTCGTAACTGCAATGTATGGGATCTTCGCAGCACGTCGGCTCCCTGTGCTGCCCTGATTACTTCACATTTGTGTACAGTGCTCGCTGAGCCGTTCCTTTTAGCCTGCAAGCGGTATCGTAACCTGCCTCGCAGAAACCTTTGCAAAATATGAATATCGCCCGCGCCTGCCATCCAATATGCCAATCGGTCGCTTAACTACTGCCTTCCAGCTATAGCTGCGCGAAATTTACAAGAATTCCCCAAATCCACGCCTGTACTTATTCGTGGCGTAGGAGAAGTCTTAAAGGCATTTTTGACTAACATCAGCTTACCATGTCCAATCTCAAAGATGACTAACTCTCATGACAGTTACAGCGTGTTAAAAGCCAACCTGCTTTGCGTCCTCATAGTGACGCTACTAATGCAACTCTTATGTGACAGGTGCGAGATTTGAACAGACATCATCTTCCAGATGTAGAAAGACGCCTACCAACTTTTGTTTATGTCACACAACTTCTTCTTGGTGTTATGCCTCTTTTTTCATGAATTTATGTTGTGTATTTCTGCTTTTCGTGGGTTTTATTGTGTTTCGTTGTGTGTGTAGGTTATAATTTGTGTAATTGGGGGAAATGTTTTACATGTATCAGTGTTTGGGTATGCTGGGGTTAACACATGATCATCCACATCGTTGGAAAAAAAAGAGTGAAACTGATGGGGAAGTAGCATCAATAACTACCAACAGTGAATTGACTGTGGAAGTCCAATAAGACAGCAATGTATCGAAGTTAGCGAAAGTCAAAATAGTAATTTGCAGGGATCAGTAGTAATAGATAATGAATCGAATAATGTGCAGGTTAATGTTGAGTTGTCGCGTGAGGAGAATGTGACGATGGCACAGACAATGGGAAACTCCGTGACCGCTAGACGAGAGTCAGTGATACAGAGTGTTACGGATCATGTGCCAACAATTCCATCACCGCCACTTTCTAATCTCCAATCCTTTCTGAGTGAAACTGCTTTGGAAGAAAGCGTCAGCACAAGAAAAACAACCAGCATTATGAAAAGATGGAAGAGCAGGACAAAATCGTAGAAGAGGTTTATGAAAAGTCGGAAGAGCAGCAGAAAAGACCCGAAGACGGAAGGGCAATACAGAAGAGCAGTACGAAGACCTGTACAAAAGGGCGGATGAGCGTTAAAAAAAAAAAAAAAAAAGAAAGTAAGAGTTTTTCAAAAGACAGAAGAAAATTTCAGAACACTAGCCTTGGTCAATAAACAGTAAGACAAAAGTACAATGTGCAGTGCAAAAAAGATAGAGGAACAGTATAAGGAACGTAGTGAACATTTCATGAGAATAGAACAAAAGTTAGTAAATCACGTACAAGGGCGTGATGAAAAGGTTGTATAAATAGGCTAAAGATCAGGGATGAAATCAAAAAGTCTGAAGACAAAACTAATCAGATAATTAATGAACAAGTCAGTAACTGTGTCAGTAAGTTAGGCACATTGTCTCAGGAAGTGAAGGGCATTATAGATGAATCGCGCAAGGACGTAGACATTATCAAAGAATGGAACAACGGTGAAGAAACAAGTCAAGCAGCAGCCATTAAAAAGTGATGTGGGCTCAGATAGGACCATACCAGTTAACTTAAGAGATCAGAAAAAAATAAGGAAATTATTCCTGGACATTAATCCTAAAAATCGAGAAGCACTAATAGAATTATTCAACGAAAGAGAATATCATTCTCTTTGTAGACTTATTAGAGTCGGAAAAACCATTATGAGCGAAGAAGATAGGCAAATGGAAGAAGAAGCATTACTTCAGCTAACTCACATTTTATGTCGTATATGCACCGATCCAGAACAATCATATGAAACTGTACAGCTAGCAGTCAAAGCGGATGAAATTCGGAAACTCTTTGTATTGGTACAGCGATATGTGCTTTTCCCATACCGATCGAACAGTTTGCATCCAAAGACTTGGATCAAACACTTCCAACACGGACCCCCGAGGCCACTGTGCGGGGTAAAATATAAATTTCGTATGCATGCCCCTCCTAGAAGAACCAGCAGCCGTGATGCGAGTGATTAAGGCAAAATGCAGAACTTATGATCAGTTCAAAGGCATTTCTACAATAGTTTTGGGCGCAAGACAAATAGGAACGCGTAGTATTAGGAATTTTTATGATGCAGCAGTATACTGAATCACTGATGCACAATCCAGTTCACTACATTCAAGAGATGGTGAAAAAAATCAGTTCCTGGCTGCACATCTGAGCAGAAAGAATTAATAAAAGTCTGCCAAACTAAACTTCCAATAGGATACGGAAGGATATGATATTAGAAATTTTATTGATGGAGCCATATGTTAAATCACTGATTCACAATCCATTCCAATACTTTTAAGATATGGTCAAAAAGCCAGTCGCTGGATGCACCATTTGAGCAGAAAGAATTAATAAGAATCTGCCAAACTAAATTGCGAAATAGGATACAGAAGGATATTGCGCTTGCAGATCGAGGGATAAATGATACGGGTAGGTTCACATATTTATTGGATGAACTTGGGTACGACTGCGTGGTACAAAACAGTGTACTTTGTGCAAAACCACTACGGGCTGGTACGATATGCACCAACAAATGCGAACTGGTGAACAGACCAACCAAATCATAAGAACGGAAACAAGTGGCACAGGAACAATCCTTATGGGCCATGGACGCCATAGATTGGACAGATTATAGACGAAATTGTGGAGCGTGTGATAACCATTGAAGATATGGTGCAGAAATTGTAGTGGTATACAGTCCAGATTCGCGAAGAAATCAGTGAGACAGCGTTGGAGACAGAAATACCAGGTATGACTGACTAGCGGCCGAGGCTACAACTTTACGTTCAGATGGTATCCGTCTTACCAGAGAGCTACTCGCAGGCTGTGAAGAGTTGAAAAGGGAACTGTCAGAAGGTATCACAAAAATTAACAATCGAACAGAAAATAGTATGTTTTCCGTAAATGATGTGACATTGGGAGAGCTAACAGTACCAGTATTCTTGACTGAGGCAGCCAACTCTCGGTACTAGATAAGGAAGTCTATAAAAATGTGCGCTAAAGGAAAGACGTGGTCAACGTTCAGAATGCAAGGAATGAGAGTATGCAGTGCAGTATATGGGAATGCACTTAAGTAACAGGTTGAGTTGACTGTGTGTCTGTAGGTGTCGCCGTCCGCAGTTCGTGGTCTAGCGACCAGCGTTGTTGCCTCTGGAGCACAGGGTCCCAGGTTCGATACCCGCCCAGGTTGGGGATTTTCCCCGCACGGAAACCGTGATTCATCATTATCATTCGTGAGAGTGGCTAGATTGGAGTGTGAAAAAAATTGCACTGCGTAAAAATCAGGCTTCGTACGGGCGCTGATGACCACGCACTTCAGAGCCCCACAAACCAAAGATCATCATCTGTAGGGGTCGCCCCTGCAGAGCTGGCAGCCCCTTGTGTTTTGTATGAATGCAGATATAGGACTTGTGTCGCGTCTTTAGACGCATAAAACAGCAGTCAGTACTGTTCCATTTATTACTCTGAATACAGGTTGCTGCCATGTCTTCTGTGATGGCTGGTGGCTATTTAATCTGGAGAGGAATGTGCTGAAACGAACAGCAAACTCAAAGCTGCCCAGGACGCTATATCAACTCGGAATGAAAGTCGATGATACCCTGTAGCGGTGGTTTGCCGCCCACTGGCGAGGTACGCACGCCACATTGGTAGTCCTAATTGGAGATGACAGCGCCGGCGGGGTGTGTGTTTGATTCACACGCCATGTAGGGAAGTACTCATCCCTCCCATATCACTGCCTGCATTGTCCCATGAGGTGAACTACGATGTTAGATGCCGTGATGTCATGCTGAAAGCTGAACGTGGCCCACCATTAAGGTGGGCCGTCCAACTCGTGTGGCGCTGGAGTTTTAGGCCGCTTCTGCCCTGGACCAGAGCGTTGGTAGACACCTGGACTACTGATCAGTGCAGGCTGTTGTCCTGACTTCAGTAGCAGACGCTGGACTTCATTATCTGTGGCTAGAGATCACTGATCTTCCTGTAACGCAGCAAGTGTAAGATCAACACTAGAACAGTCTCACACACAAGATGTTACCGTACTCCCGAGAATCGAATGGGGACAACATGGATGCCATCGATCTACGAGTTTTCTAGGCTAGGGGGGAGGGGGTGTTTATGTCGTCGAGTAGAGCCTCTGCTATACGAAGTCATTCATAAAGACCGAATCGACTCTGCTCTTCTCGAGTCGTCAGCAGACTTCAGTTCGGCTACATTTGCTTAACGAATTTGTTACAGTGTCTTTACTGCTTAGGCAAACCTCTGCTAGACGATCTTGCGTCCTACGTATTTCCTCCTACATAAAGTTGGATAGGCGGTTTGATCTGAACTCTTCTAACGATTTTCTGCTGAGCTCGCTCGCAGTCTTGCTTAAGAGTGTCGAGGATGCTGTCATCCTGGCCGACTAAAGGTGTTGAAACCTTTAAGTCTCCCTGCTGGTTACTGTTGATACTGACGCGTGACTGAGTAACGTCGGCTGTTCGAAGTCAGAAAATTGTACTTCTCAGTTTACAATGTAATTTGCAGTATAATATTCCAGACCAATTTAATAAATTTCGTTTCGAAATTTTTTCTCTTCTGTTTTCTTGACTATCTTATATATTTACTTTTACTTTGAACCTTTACTTCCTCTAAGCACGAAGAAAATGATGTTGTAGCTATACATTATTTTTCTAGCAGATTGAAACTGTGCGCTGCACCGAGACTCGAACTCGGGACCTTTGCCTTCTGCGGGCAAGTGCTCACCATCTGACTACCCAAGCACGAGTCACGATCCCTCCTCAAAGCTTTAATTTCGCCGGTACATCGTCTACTACCTTCCAAATCTATCATAGAAAAGAATTTGCTTTGTTCCAGGTTATCTAAAAAAAATGGGTCTGAGCACTATGGGACTCAACATCTTAGGTCATAAGTCCCCTAGAACTTAGAACTACTTAAACCTAACTAACCTAAGGACATCACACACACCCATGCCCGAGGCAGGATTCGAACCTGCGACCGTAGTAGTCCCGCGGTTCCGGATTGCAGCGCCAGAACCGCTAGACCACCGCGGCCGGCCCAGGTTATCTAAAGTTTCGGTTATATTTGCTGACCAAGAACTGGCACTGTGCTCTGTTATGCATTCTGTTGATCTACGAACTAATCTATTAATGGCTTGAGATGTTTTGGCAACCTATAACGCTTATGGTGCAGTGGTGTACGACCACCTGTTGGAACATGATGATGTGTTTTGCGTTTGGCTGCTGAAGGATATTCTGAATTAAATCAATCTCTGAACAGAACTAACAATGAATCCATGACTGATAGAGTATTACCCTTTAAGTGACAAACCTTGTTACATAATGCAGACATGTTGATGATTTGCTTGACGTTCTGCTCTATCCTTGACCCATTGATGTCTTCTTCATCGAGTAATTGTAGCTTAGCTACTACCCGTCCTTTCAAAAGCGTTACTTTGTTCACTCCGAAATTAGCTAGGCTTACTGGCACCACAACCTGACCATTTATTTCCCTGGCATGTGCTGCAGTTTTTTTTTATATAAGACAATGCTGTTCATCCACCATGTCATTATTTGACAGAAGTTTTATGAAATATAGAGCTTATGGAGCACCGATATCTATCATAATCCAAATGAACTGTCCTGTACTTGCTGGTATTCTCTCATGCGAAACAACTTCTAATGTACTCGTATACAGTTTCGTTGGTACCGCCTTAGAATGGGTGTACCTTGTGACAGAAACATTTGCAGCTGTTGCATCCATCGAGAACGAATCCCCAGTGTGTTCGACTGTTAGTTACCTAAGGTCGATTTTAGCATGATGCTCGACCAGAAAGTCTAATCCATGTATTGCAGAAAATCCCTGACTCACAGTTGGCAACACTTTCATTTTCTCCTGAAACCATGCATTTCCTATCCTAAACTTGAGCTTAGTTGTCCCCACTGAATCTACTTTGTTATCACCTATTGCACACAATCTGTACCTTGGCGTTCTCAGTCTCCTGTTTCCACGAGGTCCAGAATCACAACCGATATGTGTGCCCCAGAATTTACTAATCCATGCTCTCAAACAACAGTCTCTCTCTGCATGCGTTTTACAGTACTGCAATTTAGTAGGAACGATTCCAAAAAGAAAGACGATTCCCGTTGGTGTCTGTTTCTCTTTTGCGTTGTACATGCCCTGTTCTCTAAATTGACAATCTCGAACCTTATGCCCAAACTTTTGGCAATCACAGCATTGTGGTTGGTGACACTGCGCCTTTAACTGCCCTTGCTGGCCAAAACGGTAACATTCTTTACAAGATCTGAAAATCTTCCGTTCAGTACACATCACAGTTGCACTACCCACTTCTTGTAAACGCGTAACAATGTGAAGTCTGTGGGTAAGTCTTCAGGGTTTTCCATTCGCAACCGTCATGAAAAATCTGGGTGGATCCCTCCGAGAAACTCGTTCAATGCTCTGTTTTCCGTTTCTTTGAGCAAGACTGTCCGCATTTGGTTTGTGCATTGAGTTTGTATATTATGTCAGAAAATAATAACATTTCATTCGCCATCAGTGCTAAGCCATTGACTTTCTCCCTAAAAAACCGTGTACGCAAGCATGTTTAATCTGACAAGTTATTCAATGTGGCCTTTGCTGATATCTCGTCTATGAACACAGTAACGTCCTCTTGCTTCCCCAAATAAGTGGGTTATGAGATTTGCGACTAAAGGAACAATGTATGAAGAGGGAACAGCTTTGCCTTCATTCAAATCTGATTGTGGCTCCTGTTCGGCCAATAAAGCTTGTAACTGCTTACTTAGCTGTACATATAGTGCTTTCCATTGTTCATTTTCCTCTAATAACTAGGAAACTATAAAGTCTTCAAGTCCTAGCCTCGACATAGCAAAGAACACAATTTTTTCTTTTGCGATTAAGTAACAATGTCTTCGCTTCAACTCACCCTCTGTGACGGTTGCTGACGTTGGTGTGCCACATCCTTGCCCTCCAAATCTTACTGGTGTTGAGCTGGAGCACTTCTGACCACCAATTTGTAGAGGTCGATCACTGCTGGGCAGGGAACCTCTAGTATTTTGTCAGGATGCAGGCCGAGAAATCGTGTTCAATAAATCAGTATTCAAGATTCTTCCATTTATTACTCAGAATACAAGCCATTGCCATGTCTTCTGTGATGGCTGGTGGTTGTGTAATACGGAGAGGACTCAGAGCTGTAAATGACGCTGTATTAGCTCAGAGCGGAGTCGATGATCTCCTGATAGGGCAGTTTGCCAGTTGCTGGCGAGGTAGGCATGTGCATCAGTAGCCCTGCTTGGAGGTGGCACCGACTGCGACATTTGTGTTTGATTCATACGTCATTTCAGGGAATACTGAATCCCTTCCAGATCGCTGCCCAAGTTGTCCCATCAGATCGACTGTGACTTCGGACGGCATGATGTCATGCTGAAAGCTGAACGTGGCCCGCTGGTACCTTAGGCCATCTGACTCATGCGACACTGGAGTTTTAGGGTAGTATCTGCTCTGAACTGGAGCTTTGTTGATAGACGCCTGGACTACCCATCAGGCCTGGTTGTTGTTACGACTTCAGTACTGGATGATTTACTTCATGGTCCACGGCTACAGATTGCTGATCTACTCATAAGGCAGCAAGTGTAAGACCAACAGTAGAACAAAAACGGTGCTTTAATCTAGTGGCGACGGAGTGGTTATGTCATCAAGGAGATGTTCTGCTCTACAATGTCATTTGTAATGATTTAATCGGTTCTGCACTCTTCTAACGATTTGCTGATGAACTCGCTCAAGAGTGTCAAGGTTGCTGTATTCCTGACTGAGTAACAGCGATGAAAATTTTATGCTTCCTGGTTGGCAGCTGTCGATACTGCTGTGTGATTGAGTAACCTTGGTTTTTCGAACTTAGAAAATTTTACTCCCCCATTTCCTTACTAATTCGTCTCATAATATCTCAATCATACACACTCTGTGGAAATTTTCTAATTATATTTAGCCTAACAATGAAGGTGAGTCTCAGACTTGACGTTCTGAAATTGAACAGAGGGGTACTACAATTGAAGCACAGATATTCACTGATACGTCTAAGCAAGAGAGAAGTTAAACGAACCTCCAGAGACAAGAAAATTGAAACGAATGGACTGTACTCACTGGCAAAGGGAGATTATTACCAGGTGGTGAGCATGAAAATAAATGGAAATAAGGAAGAGTCAGACGAAGAACACAAGAGAGAGAGAGAGAGAGAGTAACCAACCTTTTGTTAAGAGTTCTGAGGCACGGACAGAACTTATCACAGAAGGAAATGTGTCATGTGCTGAAGAACGTTGTGAATATGATGGTGAATGTGGAGATCTATGAACGTTTGACTCTAAAGACGAGGAGATAAATTACCAATACTGATAACGTGAACGGTAGCAGAGGCCGGCAATGCTTTTGATGTTTTTCACCATGCAAAAGAATGGGTGGACGCAACGTTCGATTTACTGGAGGACAATGATGATTCGAGGGGAGATGAGTCTGAATCTGTGAATGGAGAACTGCCGGTGAAACAACAGAAGAAAAGGCATGTTACCGACACAAGAAGTCTGACAGTTCTGACTGTGGGAACAGAGAAGGTAGTCGATGAAACACTGCACAGTGATGTCGAGCAGTAATTGTGGGGCATGAATTGAGGTACCTGCATAATCAATAAACATTGGAAGTAGGTTATATAGGTTACAAATTAGTAGTGATGGGAATTCATGTGTATGCGCACAAGTTAAATGTTTTTCTTGATATGGATATTAAGAGTGCAATAAGACAAATCAAGTTCGCAGAAGGCGATGAAGTTCTACTAAAGACGAGGAAGAGAGAACAGAAGGGCAAGTTTGTGAGCCACAAATGTTCCTAAGTACATTGCGGACTGTACTGAAGGTAATATGCAGCAACGTATTAGAGACTGAGATCTTTAAGAGCCACCAAAGGAATCGGAACATATTTCCCGCCTCAAAAGATTTATTTAGTAAACAATTTCAGAGACCAATCAGCAAGTCTCACACCCATGGGCAAATTGCCACGTGAGGATGATTTGTGTGTTTATTAGAATCCAGTGGCGGAAAGCACTGACACATAAATGCCGGTAGCATTTTTGCGCTGGGACCTTTACGATTTTCTGGACACAATGGAGCACTGTGCCAATGAGGATTTTTTAATTGTGTTTGAGAGTGCGAGTAGCATGATGCACTGAGCGATGGAGAAGGAAGGATAGAGTACAGACACACCATGCAACACAAAGGTACGTGAATCTGATCAACTTTGTGCCTTTTTTGATTATACTGTTCACAGGGGATCGGACTATATAATACTAAAGATGATAGAAAAGGAGAGGTATAGCCAGCAGAGGAAACATATAAGTAAAAAATAACGCAATCTGAAAACACATGGAAGGTGAGGTTGTGAGCTCCGGTACAGAAATAAAATCACGAAAATATGTAGTGCTTGTGGTGAATGTCATAACAGACTGTTCTCTGTTCTTGAGCATTTTTATCATATGCTATGCTTGTGCGTTTCATGTGTTGCAGAGTAGTCAGCTGATAATTAGAATGGACAACTTCGATCCAGAATTCCGGGAAAAGAAAAGATGCGAATATACACATAAATGATAAGGAAGTATTCTGTCAAATATGGGACCACATCCGTGGACACTACCTGCGTAGTAGTTAGTCGAATTGAGCACCAATATCTATCATAATTCCCCATGCTCTACGGTCTAGGGAGGATTCTGATAAGACAGAATGAGATTTTCACTCTGCAGCAGAGAGTACGCTGATACGAAACTTCCTGGCAGATTAATACTGTGTGCCGATCCGAGACTCGAACTCGGGACCTCTGCCTTTCGCGGGCAAGTGTTCTAACTATCTGAGCTATCCAAGCACGACTCACGCCCCGTCCTTATTGCTGTACTTCCGCCAGTACCTCGTCTCCTACCTTCCAAACTTGGCAGAAACTCTCCGGCGAAACTTGCACAACTAGTACTCCTGGAAGAAAGGATTCTGCGGAGATATGGCTTTGCCACAGCCTGATAGATGTTACTAGAATGAGATTTTCACTCTGCAGTGGAATGTGCGCTGATATGAAACTTCCTGGCAGATTAAAACCGTGTGCCGGACCTTTCTTTCAGGAGTGCTAGTTCTGCAAGTTTCGCAGGAAAGCTTCTACGAAGTTTGGAAGGTAGGAGACGAGGTACTGGCGGAAGTAAATCTGCGAGGACGGGGCCTGAGTCGTGATTGGGTAGTCCAGATGGCAGAACACTTGCCCGCGAAAGGCAAAGGTCACGAGTTCGAGTCTCGGTCTGGCACACCGTTTTAATCTGCCAGAAGTTTAGATTCTGATAAGCTTTGGCAGAAATATCTCAGAGGAAAAGATATCTGCATGCACAAAGTGTTAACAGCATGCCTACTAACTTATAACGATGTGCTAATACAATAATTGTTGTATTGTTCCAGTGTTAGGTTAAACAAAAAGGTTAAAATTTAACGGGTACCACCCGATCTACCAGTAGAATTAATACTTACTTGTTCCATTAAGTTTCGGGTGTGCAGCCGCAAGAAATCTCCTTCTTCTTCTAATATTTCGCCGGTATAACGTTCAGACATCTTCAGAGTGAGCCGCGCGAGTCTTGCGGCTCACTCTGAAGATGGCTGAACGTTATACGGCCGAAATATTAGAAGAAGAAGGAGATTTCTTGCGGCTGCACACCCGAAACTTAATGGAACAGTCTTTGCGCCGCCAAAACCTGATAATACTTACTTGTGCATTTTTGAGACAATTAGTTAACTTTCAGGAGGCCAAGGAGTCAAAATACCCAATTTGTTTATTTTCAAGAGACTGAGGCGCCAAAATATACCTCAGTTCAGCGCTAGCGGCCATGCGAAGCGGAGGTCCGATACTTCCGCCTGTGCGGCGTGTGCGAGTGTTTGTTTACTTGTGGACTTAGTCTGCGCGCGGGCTAGTAACAACGATCATGGCGAACAAGTACAGGAAAACTACATTACGATTCAATTTCTGCAAAGACTACGAACGACCAAAGGCTTTAGCAGTGGAACGATTCAATCGAGAGGACGTCAAGATACCGCCAAACGATATTGTCGGAATTCACCCGTCCATCGTTAGTCCCACGGTGTATGTTAAGATGGTAAATGACGCGGCGTGTGAGAGAATTCTGCAGGCGACAAAAGCAGGTCTCCGATTTTGCCATAGTGACGGGAATGTCGGCACGGTAACTGTAGAACATGCTGGTCTGGGTGTACGGACAATACGTGTTTTTGAGCTGCCATTTGAGCTCCCGGCTGACGAAGTTACCGAGGCTTTTAAGCCATACGGCACGGTACATGGTCACACAGCAGAACGCTGGACACAATTCGCCACGTACCCCGTTCTTAACGGAGTGCGACAGATCACTATTGATCTTCAGAAGCATGTACCGTCCTATCTGACAGTTGGTGGTTGTCGGGCGGTGGTGATTTACGATGGTCAACCACGTACATGTTCTGGCTGTGGCCAGGAGGGACACCTCAGGTCGAACTGTATGCAACGGCGGATTACGCAACTGCCTTCAGATGTGCGGGAGCCGTCACCGGCGATGACAGTACTACCGATCACCTATGCCAAAGCCCTCACTGCGTCCGCTGATGACCGAAAAGACACAGCCCCGGTGGAAGATCAAGATGGCACTCTCCGAAACCTTGTAGCAGACGTCGGGATGACAGAGGATGCTGCTCCACCGAGCATGCAATCTACGGCGACAACATCAGATGAGACTGAACTCCCACCAAGCACACCGATAGTACACGAAGCAGTTCCAGCCACTACGGATGCTGTTCCGTCTGGAACGCACTCTGTGACGACAACATCAGTTTCGACCGAACTCCCACCAAGTACAACGATGGGACTCGAAACACTTCCTGTTCCTACGGATGCTTTTCTGTCGGGCAGCCGTGATTCCCTACAATCTGAGGACACGGAAGGAAGATCACGCAAACAACGTTCCCCGAAAAGGAGGAAACGGCGTCGTCGCACGACAACTCCTAGGGATGACTCCCCTTGCCCCGACGACGATGTGCCTGTGGACCAAGACGACACAACTGCCTCTACGAAACAGGATGAGGCAATGGAAACTGTTCGATCAGACCCCAGCGGTCTGTCACATTGACGGACCGGGACGTGGTGATGCTGAAGAGGAATCACAACCAGTTGGCTCTCCAGACGCAGATGCTGTGGCAATGGACACGAATATATCACTGCCTGCAAAGATGTGGTATGACGATATTGAGGAGGCGCCGGACGTCATACAGAGGCACCCGGCACTCACGAAGACAGCCTAATAATTGCTGAAGGTGAAGGGAGAGGGGCGAGAGAACGTCTTCTAACTCAGCCTCCAGCGCCGATGCAGGGAGATGTTGTTGCGCATCGACAGAGTGGGATTCAACGCCATGCGAACCGTATTGCGACATTAAATATAAATGACGTGCGTTCACCGGCCAAAATACACTTACTGAAGGAAACGATTTGGGCATCTGATGTGAATATTGCTTTGCTGCAGGAAGTCCACATAGCTGCACTCCCATACATCGCAGGCTACCAATCCTATTCGTCACATGGAGATCACAATGGGAGTGGGGTGGCAGTTTAGGTGCGAGATGGCTTCCCAGTGGAAAACGTGTGTTACCTTCCGTCGGCCAGGGGAATGGCTTTCACGACGTTTGGGACACGCATCATCAATCTTTATGCACCGTCGGGAAACAATCGGCGGCGGGAAAGGGCGCGATTTTATGTAGAAGACATTGCCCCACTTTTCCATGGACGTTATGAATGTGTAATAATTGGTGGAGATTTCAACTGTGTTCTCAGCCAGAAAGACCAATGGCCGCAAGCAAACATCAGCCAGGAGTTGCGAATCGTTGTCAACGACCTTTTACTTAGTGACACGTGGGAATTACGACATGGAGATGCACCGGGATACACCTATGTGACAAGTCATTCGGCGAGCAGGTTAGATCGCATTTATATCTCACGGGCTCATGCAAATGATGTCCAGGACGCGGAACGCTGGCCATTGGCATTTTCCGATCACAGCGCTTCCATCTGTACGGTGGTTCTTCCCCGTAGAGAGGTGCGGAACAGTAAGGCCCCGTGGAAATTAAACATTCAACATCTACATGATCCTGAATGTCGTCACCGGATCCTTGAGACATGGACGATGTGCGAGCGAAGGGTTGGAAGGTATGCGACGAAGCTTGATTGGTGGCTGACTTGTGCTAAACCGGCGCTTCGCCGTATGTTCATCTCGTATAGCAGGGAGATGGCAGAATGGCGCCGCCGTACGAGCGACTTTTATTTTGCAGCGCTGCGCGACCTGGACGATGGTCCGCCGGGACAGGACGTCTGGATCGAACGCAAAAGGATAAAAGCTAAACTAGTGGCTTTAGCTCGGAAACATCTTCAGGGAACCATGTTGCGCGCCAGATGTCACGATACGATAATGCACGAGATTCCTTCCATGCACCACGTCGTGAATGAACGAAAGCACCGACGACGCGATTTGGTACGGGAATTAATTACCCGCGAAGACCGAAGAGTGACGCGTCAAGCGGACATTGTCTCTGCATTCGTCGACCATTACCAACACATCTATCGGGAAGAAGCAGCCCCTGTCGATGACCTCGAACGCATAGCCACGTACGTCTCCCGTACACTGACGGTGGAAGCCGCGGGAACCTTACTGGAAGCCATTAGCTGTGAGGAAGCACATAATGCGATCGCAAAGGGTGCGTTGAATCGGTCCCCAGGCGTTGATGGACTTCCTGCTGAATTTTATCGAGAATTTCGCAACGAAATGGCACCGCAATGGACGGAAATGTACAACGAGATGTTAAATTCCGATGCGCCTATTCCACCGGCTTTTATGGAAGGCCTCTTGGTGCCAGTACATAAACCGAAGCCAGGAAGTGCGGTCACATATTATCGCCCCTTCACCCTGCTTAATGCCGACTATAAGATCTTTGCACGGTTGCTAGCGTCCCGATGTCGTATGTTAATTCGTAGCGTTCTCTCTCCAGAACAGACGACACCGGGTGGATCGGTGAATGTGCAAACAGCTACTGGCGAATGCCGTGATGTGATAGCGCTGGCGGAGGAGTGCCGGCTTAAAGCGGCGATGGTGGCGGTTGATTTTCACAGTGCTTTTGATAAAGTGCGCCACAACTATCTGTACGCTGTGCTGGAACAAATGGGATTTACAGACCGTTTTACTGGTCTCATTAGAGGAATTTATGGGGGCGCACAATCCTTGGTACAGGTTAATGGGTGTATAGCAGGGCCCATTTAAATTCGACGATCCATTCGCCAGGGCTGCCCTCTTTCGATGCTGCTGTTCGCGATAGCGTTGGAACCATTAATTGGGAGGCTAACAAACTGTCTTTCTGGGATGGAGCTGCGGGGATACACCTTCAAATGTCTTGCCTATGCGGACGACCTCCTGCTGCTCGTTCGTTCTGAGGAAGAGGTGAATACGGTCCTTGAACTGTTGTTGGACCACAGTGTGACGGCGGGTAGTGCAGTGAACATGAACAAATCGGCAGCAATGCCGGTTGGTAGGGGCCTTATGCCGGAAGAAATCAGTCCGTTTCCTTATGTGCAACGATTCCGCTATCTTGGCATAGACTTTACCTCATCTGTAAAACATACTGCGGCAGTTAACTACCGACGTATTTTACAGACAACACGTGTCATGGTCCGACAACATCTCCTACGGCGCCTTGATCCTTTGCAGCGAGTCGAATATCTGAACACTTATGTGGTTTCTCGAGTTGTGCATATTTCGCAGATCCTGCCCCTACCACTCACGCTCGGACGTCGACTTCAACCAGCACTAGGCTATTTTGCGATGATTGGATCGCCCCTCAAGGTGCGATACGCAACGCTCACGCTCCCTACGGACAATGGGGGACTCGGACTTACGAATGTTCACTGCCGAGCGACGGCGCTCATTCTAGCCACGATGTACAAGCAATGGCGTAGCGGGCGTGATTCCCTTACATCCCGCCTACTGGATCTCCTAGTTCCAGCGTCCCTCACACCTCCGGTGGCGGTGGGCAACATTACGTCTCATTTTGCGCATGTATCAACGTTTATCGTGGAACTTAGTTATATCAGAGACGAGCTTCCGCGCACGAGACCACCATGCGTGAAGGATTTTTATGTTTGGCTGCTACGACGGATAAGTCGTAATGTCATTGAACTCAAACACCCCAAGTTGCATTGGCCGAAGATTTGGAGACATGTGCACCAAAAATTCCTTCCTACCTTCGTTCGGGCACTGTGGTTCTCTGTCACCTGTGGCAAGTTCAACACCAACCAACGACTCCATGCAATTGGACTAGTGGACACTCCACTATGCCCGAAATGTCGCCAAATGGATGACGACCATCACCGCTTAACTTGTATCGCAGTGGAGGACGTATGGCTCCTAGGAAGACAGATGGCGGCTTGCTACCTCCGTGTGACCCCGCAACATATTACACCTGCTTCCTTCTTACATCCGGAGAGTGACTACTTTCCGGCGACTAAATCACACCCGATCATCTGGGTCAAAGGTTGGACGATCGCGTACCTCTATGGGGATGCTGCCAAGTCGCGACTCGACTTTTGGTATTTCTTGCAGCAAGCCCACAATGAGGTTCATAGATGGTCACACTATCGGAAAACCTTTGCCAGCTACCTTCAGGCAGTCTTCCTCGACCCCCCACGCAGTTGGGAGGTGCCGGGTGCAGCCGGTGTGCACATTTGACAGCTGATAATGAACCTCACGCTTCTCTCACCGCTCCATGTATAATGCACATACTATACCATGAAATGATCTACATGTTCCTTTTATCAGAGTGATCTTTATGGAAAATAAATAAATAAATAAATAAAAACAAAAAAAAGTGGTCAGCGCGACAGACTGTCAACCCAAAGGGCCCGGGTTCGATTCCCGGCTGGGCCGGAGATTTTCTCCGCTGAGGGACTGGGTGTTGTGTTGTCCTAATCATCATCATTTCATCCCCATCGACGCGCAAGTCGCCGAAGTGGCGTCAAATCGAAAGACTTGCACCAGGTGAACGGTCTACCCGACGGGGGGCCCTCGTCACACGACATTTCATTTTTTTGTGTAACACTGTTTGGGGGCAAAACAATCGACTTAGCTGATCAAACAAGAAGAAGATGATGGGACAGCTTACTGAGGAGCCAGCTGCTGGAAGGGAGCGACGAGATGGTCTTGTCACTTTACAGCAGGCGAGCACGAGTAAGCCCCCCACGTCCCACTGAGCAATATCTGCTCGGGAGCACTGTCAACCTCACGCAGTGTGATGGCACACAACACAGACCACAACTGGGTTTCCACTATTGGGCGACCCACACTCAATCATTGGCACCGCCACAAGAGATTGCTGTCTGCTTGGGACAGCAATACTAATGGCTGATAATGAAGTCAAGAGGCTACACTTCTGAGGACAAATTATCTGTGTCCACAACATTAAATACCATAAAGGCTTTAAGTCGACCAGAGACACTAGCAAACTTGTGTGAGATCTGCGACAGAGCTGCAACTGAACATACTATTGTGTTGATCACACAAGGACATGCTACACCAATGAACAGTATTCATCATGTGTAACATTTTCTTTGAACTCATGCCATGGTGTGCACATAATCCGTGGAACAAGAGACTCGGATGTGATCACACTGAATCAGAAGATGACACTGAATTATTTACCATCACTTGTGTGTGAGGATGAACATGTGATATTAGGGATAATAGACAAGTGGCTGATCACAAACGAGACTAACATCTGTGAGAAGATGGATAATAAATGATTGGCTGATTCTGGATGAGACCAAGATATGTGAGGTAATGAATTATGAATGTATGTGAGAGAGAGAATCTAAAACTTGTTGCTTCCACAAAATAAATGTTCATAACAATTATAGCTCGTGAGCCCCTAAATGCATCAGCATGAATAATAAATTGTAAACGATAAAATCGCTGTTTATAGGGTCTACAAATATATGGTTTGATTTTGAAGTGTTGGCTGCACTACAGTCTAGGAGACTACCAACACATTAGTCACATTACCTCTACGAAAACCAGCCGGCCGCTGGTGGCCGAGCAGTACTAGGCGCTTCAGTCTGGAACCGCGTTACCGCTACGGTCGCAGGTTCGAATCCTGCCTCGGGAATGGATGTGTGTGATGTCCTTAGGTTAGTTAGGATTAAATAGTTCTGAGTTCTAGGGGACTGATGACCTGAGATGTTAAGTCCCATAGTTCTCAGAGCCATTTGAACCATTTTTTTCTACGAAAACCAGTCACAAAGTTCAACAAATGCAAGCAGAAATTGGCAGTGAAAAATAATGTTCATTACTCACAGCGATTTAAACTTTAACAAAAGTTAGTTAGTTTCATACGCAGTACCAACTAGCACAAGTTAATAATGGTTTAACAATGAATCAAGTAATACGAGGGCTAGGGCTTAAACGGAATGGAACAGTATCTTATGTTAATATGAACTTTCAGAGAAGTACGGAAAATAATCAGGGTTCCCGTATTGAAAATTTAAAATAAAAGTTCCACAACTGCAGATTAACTAACTGCCGAGTGCATCTCATTTGCAAAGTAACCACAGTAAAGTTTTTATAGTTTAGAATGCATTCGCCTATGTGAAATATTCAGAGTCCTCAAGTTGAAACAACTGATGGAAAAAGTAGCAACACCAAAATATAAGTAAAGTAGGGTAATGAGATTTCGAGAACACATTTGTCTAGGTGTTGTTGTTGTTGTGGTCTTCAGTCCGGAGACTGGTTTGATGCAGCTCTCCATGCTACTCTATCCTGTGCAAGCTTCTTCATCTATCAGTACCTACTGCAACCTACAACCTTCGGAAATCTCCTTAGTGTATTTATCTCTTGGTCTCCCTCTACGATTTTTACCCTCCACGCTGCCCTCCAATACTAAATTGGTGATCCCTTGATGCCTCTGAACATGTCCAACCAACCGATCCCTTCTGCTAGTCAAGTTGTGCCACAAGTTTCTCTTCTCCCAATTCTATTCAATAGCTCCTCATTAGTTATACGGTCTACCCATCTAATCTTCAGCATTCTTCTGTAGCACCACAGCTTCTATTCTCTTATTGTCTAAACTATTTACTGTCCATGTTTCACTTCCATACATGGCTACACTCCACACAAATACTTTCAGAAACGACTTCCTGACATTTAAATCTGTACTCGATGTTAACAAATTTCTCTTCTTCAGGAACACTTTCCTTGCCATTGCCAGTCTACATTTTATATCCTCTCTACTTCGGCCATCATCAGTTATTTTACTCCCCAAATAGCAAAACTCATTTACTACTTTATGTGTCTAATTCCCTCATCATCACCCGATTTAACACGACTACATTCCATTATCGTCGTTTTGCTTTTGTTGATGTTCATTTTATATCCTCGTTTCAACTGCTCTTCCAAGTCCTTTGCTGTCTCTGACAGAATTACGATGTCATCGGCGAACCTCAAAGTTTCTATTTCTTCTACATGGATTCCTGCTTCGAATATCTCTTTTGTTTCCTTTACTGCTTGCTCAATATAGAGATTGAATAACATCGGGGATAGGCTACAACCCTGTCTCACTCGCATCCCTTCCACTGCTTCCCTCTCATGCCCCTTGGCTCTCGTAACTACCATCTGGTTTTTGTACAAATTGTAAATAGCCTTCGGCTCCCTGTATTTTACACCTACCACCTACATAGATTATTCCAGTTAACATTGTCAAAAGCTGTCTCTAAATCTACAAATTCTAGAAACGTAGGTTTGCCTTTCCTTAATCTATTTGCTAAGATAAGTCGTAGGGTCAGTATTGCCTCACGTGTTCCAACATTTCTACGGAATCCAAACTGATCTTCCACGAGGTCGGCTTCTACCAGTTTTTCCATTCCTCTGTAAAGAACTCGTGTTAGTATTTTGAAGTGGTGACGTTTTAAACTCGAAGTTCCGTGATTTTCACATCTGCCAACACCCGCTTTCGTTGGGATTTGAATTATTATATTCCTCTTGAAGCCTGAGGGTATTTCGTCTGTCTCATACATCTTGCTCACTAGATGGTAGAGTTTTGTCAGGGCTGGCTCTCCCAAGGCTATTAGTAGTTCTAATGGAATGTTGTCTACTCCCAGGGCCTTGTTTCGACTTCAGCGCTCTGTCAAACTCTCCATGCAGTATCATATCTCCCATTTAAAATATTATCTACATCCTCTTCCATTTCCATAATACTGTCCACAAGTGCATCGCCCTCGTATAGACCCTCTATATACGCCTTCCACCTTTCCGCTTTCCCTTCTTTGCTTAGAACTGAGTTTCCATCTGAGCGCTTGATATTGGTACAAGTAGTTCTCTTTTTTCCAAAGGTGTCGTTAATTTTCCTGTAGGCAGTATCTATCTTACCCCTAGTGATATATGCCACTCCATCCTTACATTTGTCCTCTAGCCATCCCTGCTAAGCCATTTTGCACTTCCTGTTGATCTCATTTTTGAGACGTTTGTATTCCTCTTCGCCTGCTTCATATAATGCATTTTTATATTTTCTCCTTTAATCAATTAAATTCATTATATCTTCTGTTACCCAAGGATTTCTATCAACCCTCATCCTTTTACCTACTTGATCCTCTGCTGCCTTCACTATTTCATCTCTCAAAGCTATCCCTTCTTCATCTACTGTATTTCTTTCCCCCATTCTTGTCAATCTCTCCCTGAAAGTCTCTACAACCTCTGGTTCTGTCCATTTATCCAGGTCTCATCTCCTTAAATTCCCACCTTTTTGCAGTTTCTTCAGTTTTAATCTACAGTTCATAACCTATAGATTGTGGTCAGAGTCCACATCTGCCCCTGGAAATGTATTACAATTTAAAACTTTGTTCCTAACTCTGTCTTACCATTATATAATCTATCTGAAACCTTCCGGTATCCCCAGGTCTCTTCCATGTATACAACTTTCTTTCATGATTCTTGAACCAAGTGTTAGCTATTATTAAGTTACGCTCTGTGCAAAATTCTACCAGATGGCTTCCTCTTTCATTCCTTACCCCCATTCCATATTCACCTACTACGTTTCCTTCTCTTCCTTTTCCTACTATCGAATTCCAGTCACCCATGACTGTTAGATTTTCGTCTCCCTTCGCTATCTGAATAATTTCTTTTACCTCATTATACATTTCATCAATCTCTTCGTCATCTCCGGAGCTAGTTGACATATAAACTTTTACTAATGTGGTAAATGTCGGTTTCGTGTCTATCTTGGACACAATAATGCGTTCACTATGCTGTTTGTGGTAGCTTACCTGCGCTCCTATTTTTTATTCATTATTAAACCTACGCCTGCATTACCCCTATTTGGTTTTGTACTTATAACCCTGTAGTCACCCAAACAGAAGTCTTCTTCCTCTACCACCGTACTTCACTAATTCCCACTATATCTAACTTTAACCTATCCATTTCCCTTTTCAAATTTTCTAACCTACCTGCCCGATTAAGGATTCTGACATTCCAAGCTCCGATCCATGGAATGCCAGTGTTCTTTCTCCTGATAATGACGTCCTCCTGAGTAGTCCCCACCCAGAGATCTGAATTGCGGACCATTTTACCTCCGCAATATTTTACCCAAGAGGACGCCATCATTATTAAACCACACAGTAAAGCTGCATGCCCTCAGGAGAAATTACGGCTGTAGTTTCCCCTTACTTTCAGCCATTCGCATTACCAGCACAGTAAGGCCGTTTTGGTTTGGGTTAGAAGGCCAGATCAATCATCCAAACTGTTGTCCCTGCAACTACTGAAAAGGCTGCTGCCCCTCTTCAGGAACCACGCGTTTGTCTGGTCTCTCAACAGATGCTCCTTCACTGTGGTTGCACCTGCGGTACGGCTATCTGTATCACTGAGGCACTCAAGACTCCCCACCAATGGCAAGGCGCATGGTTCATGGGGGGAACGGGGGAGTTGTGTAGGTAACATATTTAACGGGAGCCGGAATGATGAAAATGACAAAATTAACGTTTTTCATTATAAAATTATTTGGAGTTTTCTGGATAAAACAAATCAAGTTTCACCCTTCTAAATGAATTCTAAGCGTGTTTTTTATCGCTGTAAAGTTGACGTGTTGCAGAAACAGTTGTAGCGACATGGTGTGTCACCACTGACGGAGCCGCTCGCTGGTTGCAAGCAGGGTATCTTTGCGGAATTAGATAGTGTTTTGTTTTCCATCGTTGTATGGCTTTATCTCTGTGACAAGTGACTGTTCATATCGATAAACATAAACGCTATACCGTGTGTGTTGACTTGTGAAGTTTGCTTTGTGTTATTTAGCTGTTCAATTTTGCGTATTTGACGGATTTTGCTCGTACCCACTTTACGTATTTGGTTTGTGGATATCAGTATGCCCTGTTTCAGCAATCGAGTGTTTAAGAAAAGGAACAATGAGTGGAAGAAGAAATCTTTTGTTGTTTCGAAGGGAGATTCTGCTCAGACTGCTTCACTGACTACTCCAAATGAATGTGATAGAACTTCTTCCAGCAAGAAACTTTGTGACAGCAAAGAAAAATTTGAAAACTATGATAGTGACAGTAATGATGTGAATGAAATAATTAACATTTCCTTGCTCTCTAATATTTTGAAACATAACGTATTGTGCCAAGTTTGCAAAGAAAGAGGACTGGAATTGAAAGTAACTTCACATATTGGTTTGGTATGTAAAATGTTATTGAAGTGTAACAAATGTGCTGCAGAAGTTTCGTTTTCTAATTCTAACAGTATTCCTCATAGTGGTAATAGTGGAAAGAAGGTGTATGATATAAATGTTAGGCTAGTGTATGGCTTGCATTGCATTGGCAAAGGCAGTGCTACAGGGACAATGTTATGTGGAATTATGAACTTGCAAAACCACCAACCAAGTTTGGATTTTATAATGAACTGGTGGGATCTTCTGCTGAAGATATTGCTCAAGCAACAATGAAGAAAGCTGTTGAACACGCTGCGACAGATAATGGGAATTGTAGAGATTTAACTGTTGCTTTAGATGGATCATGGCAACGAAGAGGTCATAAATCTCTAAATGGAGTTGTAACTGCTACCAGTGGAGACAATTGCAAAGTAATTGATGTTGCTATTCTCTCAAAACATTGTAGATGTAAGGGAAATACCAAGGACAAACATAGTGAAAGTTGTGAAGCAAATTTTTACAGCACGAGTGGAGCGATGGAAGTAGAGGGAGTGAAAGCAATTTTTTCCAGATCACAGGAGGTGTATAATGTACAATACACTAACTATCTAGGAGATGTTGATACTAAGGGATATAAAGCCGTAGAGGAACTCAAACCTTATGGCAATGAAATTCAGATTAAAAAACAGGAGTGCATTGGACATGTATGGGGGCTCGCATGTGGGGGCTCACTTGTGCAAACTAAAGCCGACATTAGGATCCCAAAAGCTTAGTGACGGTAAGACCCTTGGAGGAACAGGAAGATTGACAGATGAAACAATTGATAGATTGCAGAGGTATTAAGGGTGTGCAATTAGGCAAAATACAAGAAGCATTGAGCATATGAGGAGAGCAGTATGGGCATAATTTTTTTGATACTGCATCAACAAATGAGCACCCACAAGATGAACTGTGCCCCACAGGTGATGACTCATGGTGTAAGTACCAATCAGGAAAGGAATATGCCCATAAAAACAGTTTTCGAAATGATGTAATTGATGCAATTAAGCACATATTCAGAGACTTATCACAGCCAAGTTTATTGGAAAAGTGTTTACATGGGAAAACACAAAATCCAAATGAAAGTGTAAAGAATTTAATTTGGATTAGGATTCCAAAATGAGTGTTTGTACAGATAAAAGCATTGCATTTTGGAGTGTATGGTGCAGTGGCAACATACAATGAAGGAAGCATTATCAAATGTGATGTGCTGAAACGTTTAGGTTTCCAACCAGGACACAACACCATTTCCACAATGTGCCTAATTGACGAAGAAAGAGTAAGAGGTGCAGGAAGAAGAGACAAAAGCCTACAACATGCAGCAAAAGGGAAGAAAAGATCAGTGAAAAGGAAACTAACACTGGCAAAAGAAGAGGATGCTGATAATCCATCATATGGGGCAGGAATGTATTTAAGAAACTTTGGAAACCATTTTCCGTAACTTTAAAATTTTCATCTTTGAGGAACATTTTCTCAAAACCTGTTAACAGTATATCAATGAAATTTATACCCAATATTGTTTACTTCTTTTCCGTTATTTTTATAACAAATTGTAAAAAAGTATTGTATAATTCAAGAGCTATAGAAGAGAAAGTGCAAAAAATTAAAGAAAAAAATAAACATCTGTTTAAAATATTGTAAAACAAAAACTAATACATATTTCTAAACGTGGCATTATAACTTTGTAGAGAAATATTGACAGAACATATAGTCCAAATTCCACAGCAATATGTTTAATGGTTTTAGAAAAAATGTTCCTTCTAGTTGCTAAAATTAACATGGATGAGATGGATCGTTCCAGCTTCCCTTAAATGACTGAAATTTCCCTAGAGCATGCTGGGTTACAGCAATGGTACGTGCGCGAGTGTTATCCTGATGGAAAACACCTCTGGTACGCTGTTCATGAATGTCAGCACAACAGATCGAACTACCAGACTGACCTACAAATTTGCAGTCAGTGTGCGTTCTATAACAACGAGAGAGTTCCTGCTGTCATACGAAATCACACTCCAGACCATAAGTCCAGGTACAGGTCCAGTTTGCCTAGCATACAGACAGGTTCGTTGCAAGCCCTCAACTGGCCTCCTCCTGACCGACACACAGCCATTACTTGCACCGAGGCATAACCAGCTTTCATCCGAAAGTACAACAGACTTCGACCTCCGCCCTAGAATGAACTCGCTTAAGGCAAATGCCAGGATGGTTCCTTCGAAAGGGTGCTACCACTTTCCTTCTCTATCCTTCGCTAATCCGACGTTGTGCTCCATCTCTAATGACCTCTTTGTCGACGGGACATTAAACACTAATCTCCTCCAGCGAGCTCTCGCTTGGCATCAGTGAAGTCGCAGATGGCAGTGGAATGCACGCTACAGCGAGTATGGCTTGGATCTGTCTTGAAGTAACTGGCTTATAACGGTTCGTTGTGTCACTGTGGTGTCCGCTGCTGCTAGTGTAGATGCAGTACAATGCGTCACTGCCGTAACGTCGAACATGATGGTCTTCCCTCTCGGTAGTGCCATATGACCGTCCAAGCCTGATCTTCGAGACCACCGCTGCCGGCAATCATGTACAATGGCTACAATCCTCTCAAGTCTTTCTGCTATATCGCCGAAGAAACATCCAGCTTCTCATAGGCCTATTACACGATCTTGTTTAAACTCAGTGAGGCGCTGATAATGGTGTCTTTGTCGTTCAAAGGATTCTTGGCTAATATCAACTCATCACGTCCAATCTTAAAGGTAACCAACGCTCACGATCATTAAGCGCGTATTTAAAGCAAACCTGATTTGCATCCTCTTAGTGACGCTACTAGCGCCACTCTTATGCGACTAGCGTGAAATCTCAATAGATCTTTATGACGTGTGAAACACACCTTACAATTCTCGTTTATGTCGCACATTTCCTTCTTGGTACAACAATTTCCTTTTTCCGTCAGTGTATTTAGGAGTTTTCGCTAGAGACACACGTGAATATCACAAGTCCATAACTCAATTCAGAATAATTTCGATACACTCAAGAGACGACCTACAGTCTGTCATACACATTCCCTGTTCTAGATCTCAAAACTGACTGCCGAACGGTTGGAATCCAAGGAGCCCTAGGCTATCATGAAAGCGACACACATTTATGCGTTTCGCAAAGTAGTTAAAAGCTATAAATTTAATCTTATACACGAGTACATGTATCATATGTAAATTTGACGTAAATTCCATCAGCTTTCTATTGCTGTTATTAGTTTTTCTCTAACTTAAATAGTTTATTCACAAATAATGATTTTATTTAGGTAAACACTACTTTACATTGTTATACAACTAACAATAAAAACAGTTAAAAGTAATTACATTTCTACATTCCCAGCTATGTCTACCTTGTAATGATGCCGCTTCTTTTCCTGTTTCACTCATTATTTATGGAAAAGTTCATCTTTTTACGTGTGGAATGTACAGTACATTCCGGCTGTAATTCAAGATAGGTAATATTGACGAAAAATCTACCATCACAGTTAGGTAACGTTTGATGAGATCTATCCACAGAAATTTTGTTCGTGTAAACTGGTTAAGGCAGTGTCGAGATATTAGTTTTTAAAGTTCATTTCATACGTAAGACATTTAAGATGAAATATCTTAGAAACTACACTTCGTACTGAGAGGCCGTTTTCACACAAGCCGTCGTCTTAATTTTGTCTTTGTACCCATGTTACTTGCATCTCTGTAACTAGTTGGGTTCAGGTTTATTTGGATTTAGTCTTATTTCATATTTGTTCTATACACTCAATTCAACCACGGCGGCTGCCTACATGTTTCATGCCAATGGCCGAGCTTCCCGACCACGCAGTCAAAGCCTGCCATTACCTGACCCGCGGTCTTGGTAATTCTATACTCAGAGCATCCGCGAATCACTGCGCTCAAAGGGTGCCGCCGTCTATTGATAACACCACGAGTCTCGTGCAGCTACTGAGCTCTGCCCCGCTGTGATTCCAACCTCCTCTGCAGTCAAACACTCGCGCAAGCTCTGCTGCTCCTGCTCCTAACGCTACAACAGGATACGTGTACATGGCCATGTCTGTTTCAAAAGTTTCTCATCAAAATTAATGGTATGTACCGTCCCAGACATCACCATACCACTCACCTCAGTATCGGCTTTTTAAAGCCAAGCACATAGATTTTTCAGGTTACTCACTGAAACTATTAGTACACTGGTTATATGTTAGAGCTGAGACTTGTGAACTTTATGATGACAGACTGAATATAGTAAAGGCAAGGGTGATCCAACTGTTAATTGCGAGCAGGCCTTGGACATGAACATTTATGGTAACCAGCCAGTTGATTACAATGGAGGTGTGCCACAGGTTAATCTAAGGAACTCTTAATTTGAACTTATAAATCATGCTGTGCTTCAGCGAGAAGACTTGCAGAAACTCTATGGGTGTTAACTCTTCTGCAAATGCGCTATTTTATGTGATGAACTATCAGTCAAGACAATTCTTGTATTGAATGGCGTATTTGCCTGAGAACAATGGAGTGCCTTCGTGTTTCTTTTGTGCTTTTATTTGTGTGTTTCCTTGGATCCACTTATTATTTTGCTATGTGTATTTTATGTATTTCTCAAGAAATTTCTTGGCAAAGAGTGGTCTGTAGGCCAATTCAAAATTATTTACTAATGAATTGATGCTGACATACATTGTCAGTGCCATTGCAACTTGTATATATTTATAAAGTTATGATATTTTGTGATGATTGATCTTATATGAAAGTAGTCCCGTTTTATGTCAATGTTATGTCTTGGTCACTTCAGTGTCGCAACTAAGACACAAATATACAAATCCGCACTTGAAACTGTTTATACAGTGACATAGACATTGTTAAATGAGTATTTTGCCAATGTTTTCAGTGTCAACCATCAAATGTGTACTTTAAGTACACACAAAACGAAACGATAATTTTTTTCAGATGATGCCTTCATTTTACATTTTAATACATTTAAAATTTACATTTGCATTTGATCACACAGGGTCATGAATGTTGTACACACTTGTTTGCTGACATTATGACTGTCAATTCCATATTCTTATATATGCCAGTATATGTGTCTATATGTATAATGTATTTTGCTTAAATCATGTTAATAGGCTAATTTTCTATAACGATGAATGATTTGCAGTTGTATTACACTTAATCTGATTGTGTAATGGTAACTATCTAATCGATTTTAAGTATGTGCGTATTTGAACACAAGCAGTTCGCATGTGCAAGAGGCTTTCAAGCCATTGCCTTCTTTTGCAAACATAGTGAAACATTTAGTAAGTTGTATAGAGGTTGTATAGAGTTTTTTAGCTGGTGAGCCCCTTAATTACTACAATCCAAATAAATTTACCCTAGACTAGCTAATGTGAATGAGTGTTAGGAGACTTGTAAAAAATGAAAAATAATACCCACAGCCCAACAAAAAATGTCTTTGAGCTACTTGCGCAACTACATTGGCATCCATTTTTGTACTGAGGAAGGGGTCATGTTATACAAAAGATTTTTCCAATAATTGTCAAGTAATCTGTTTAATTATCCAATATGCACACCAGACTAGTAAATCAAATTAAATTACTATTGCTGCATGAAAACCGAAAGCAATAACAAGAACTACCGATGACTGCAATTCTAATTTAACTCTTATTCCTCTGCTTTTGGTATAGTAAAAAGGTCTTGCAGCCTTAGGGCTTTTAGCCAGCTGGTGAAAGAGAAGAGTCTCTGGTGGGCACAAATTGCGAAGATGTTTCTACTGAAAGGCATAGTATTGTGTAGGTAGAGCATGAACATGCTGGTACAGCTGCCTAGATGCCATATGTTGTCGCTCATAGGGATGTGATGTGGCACCAAGGGCTGGCTTCCCCTGCAAGCACACCAGCAATCTTCAGCACCACTGGCTCCATCCACTAGGTGCCCATGTGAGGTGCCAGTTGAGCTATGTGGCATATTGCTGAGATGCTACAGATTCTATTGCTGGTGAAGTACAGAGATAGAAAGCTCCCCGTAAGATCACATGAATGAAAAGAAAACTAGGTCATGCAATGGATAATGGCTTACCTAATTAAATTAATGGGAGTGGCCCAATTAAGCATGAACGTATGTGTACCAAACCTCACACAGACATATTGATAAAGGGATCCATCAAACTAGGAAAGGAAACTAATGATCACTATAACAATATGATTTATTACTAAAGTATATCAAAAATATTTTATCTGATGAGTCAAGAATACTGTCAGTTATTAAATGGACTGTTGATTGAGAATACATAACGTAGCCTTGGCACAGGTCAGTGGATACAAGATAGAAATAATATAAAATTATATCTCTAAAATGCCCAAAGATTGTGGAAAATGTTAATGATAAAGAACAGTCGTGCAAAAATGAGAAAATTCATCAGTTCTCTCACATATGTGTGTGGTGGATGCAACTTGCGGGCTGTGAAAATTGTATCCATAAAATGAAACCCTGATGCAAAAAAGACTTTGCACTTCCTTCGTCTCAGAGAGTACATATACGTACCATGTTTGATGTATGGAAGCGCAAGAAGGCCGCAGTAGTGGCTGTGAATTGTTACTTCACCACTGGAATCTGTGTTTTGCTGTAAGTTGGATACATCTCGCTCTGCAGCTCTGAGACCAAGTGCCTTCCTCAGTGACATCTCTCCAGCAAGTGTTTTTACAGCACCTTAAACGGAAGCGTCTTCTTAATCTTCTCTATGAAATTTAGGTAGTTCTGCCAGCATGGAAATCTCATTGTCCAGACCTTGTGAGTTTTCATCAATGAGAATTAAACTACCATACAAACAAATTCCCTGCTATTGCAGATTTTGCTGTGGTTAACCAATGAAGTGTATTTCGCCTTTTGTATGGGTAGGGAAGCAGCAAATCTCATCTATGTCACTGATTTCAAGTTATGGGCGATGAGAAGGCATCCACACACACATTGCATGGGGACTCACACCCATTCCAAAAATGTTCTGCTTATATAATTTTAACTTAAGTGTCAAAATAAAAGTTAACTTGCGCGAGATACAACGACCTTGCTGGCCAATGTAGGGTTTGGCAAACACGAGGCCAGCAGTAGAAACTCTTGCTGTGTGTGGGTGGGCACTATCTTGCTGAAATGTAAGCCTAGGATAGCTTGCCATGAAGGGCAACAAAACGAGGCGTCGAATATCATTGACATCCTGCTGGGCAGTAAGTGTGCTGCAGATGACAACCAAAGGGAGCCTGCTGTGAAAAGAAATGGTACCCCACCTCATCACTTCTGGTTATCAGGCGACAATCAGGTTGATATCACATCACTGTCCGGGGTGTCTCCTGATATATCTTCAGCATGGAATGTTATTGACAGAAGTAGGTCTTCAATAATGTCCACCACTTCGAACTGAGCAACAGTGACAAGCGAAGACCTGTCTAGAGACGTCCCTGAAAGTGGTGGAATACCAGCCTGGCTGTCGCCCACCATACAGCTCGACAACCAAGAGTGATGGTCTGGGATGACATTTCATTTTACAGCAGCCCCGCTGTGGCTGTCATCT
This sequence comes from Schistocerca americana, assembly GCF_021461395.2. Classification (NCBI taxonomy): domain Eukaryota; kingdom Metazoa; phylum Arthropoda; class Insecta; order Orthoptera; family Acrididae; genus Schistocerca; species Schistocerca americana. The sequence goes on along the minus strand of NC_060119.1, from coordinate 640,258,611 downwards.
GTGGCACCCTTACAGCACAGCAGTACGTCGACGATATTCTACGACTCGTTTTGTTGCCTTTCATAGCAAGTCATTCTGGTTTTACATTTATTAACATAATTCCCGCCCACACACGATGAGAGTCTCTGCTGGTAGTCTTCATGCACGCTGTATCCTATCTTGGCCAGCAAGGTCCCCGGATCTCTCCCCAAGATAGATCATATGGAGTATTATGGGCAGGGCTCTCCAATCAGCTCGGGATTTTGCTTGCATTTTTAATGCGAATAATTGCTTGCATCATAGCCAGAGGTAGATCAATGTGATACTGACTTGTTCAGTTTGTGATGCTTGAATAAATCATTCAATTTGTATGAAATTTAACATTTGCTTGTGTGTAGTGTACAGCACATCACCCGATATTCGTCCCATTCGGACAATTGCTACATCGTGCATAATTTTTTTTTTCTTAGGATGTAATTTACTTTCAAGTTCAGTGTTCACTGATGAGGCTACGTTTTATTTAAGTGGGAACATGAACCACCACAACGTTAGAATGTGGAGAACACAAGAAGCACGCAATACTATCGAGCACACAAGAGTCTCCAATGCTTCATGTATTTTGCGATGTTTCCTGAGAAAATATTTGCAGTCAGATCTTTTTTTATGGGAAAACTATTACAGGAATCACATACATGGATATATTCGATACTGAATTTTCGCACAATGCCAGAAGACGCGGAAAAACTTTATTTTTGAACATTATGGAGAACCCCACTCTCAAGACTGGATTTCTCAAAAATGTGCTGCCTTAACCATGGATCAGCCGCAAGGCGCATACCGTTCTCCAACTGGACATTTGGCTTCAAGGGCAACTGATCGCAGGTATGAAACTACTTGGGAAGGTTTGTGAAACACCCCACGTGCATTGCCTTTCAGCAACTCTGCGTGAAACGCGATGCTGAGAGAAATCATAGCTCCTGACATACTCGAAAAAGTGTGGAACGAATTTGATTATTGTCTGGATTTTGATCAACAGTCCGGTGGAGGGTACTTTGAATGCTCATGAAAGTTAAAAGGAAAATTACGATCACGAACGTATCAGTAAAAAATGTGTCATGGCAGATGTTGGAAATACCACATCAGTTGTAAGTTAATTTATTTTCACATGACCAGTTTAGGACTGTTATAAGCCCATCCTCAGGTGTCGTAGCTGTACTGTGGTCCCTGAGTGCCACGTGTGCTAGGCGTGGTGTGCTGCCTATGAGCACACTGTTCTGCACTCATAGGCAGCACACCACGTCTGCTACACACGGTGCTTGGGGACCACAGCACAGCTACAACACCTGAGAATGGGCTTAAAACAATCCAAAACCGGTTGTGTGAAAATAAAGTAACTTAAACTGAAGCAGTATTTTCAACGTCTCCTATAATGCTCAGTTGCGGATGTTCTTCCAAAAGAAATGTGTCATGGTTGTGTGGGCAACTATGTAAAAGATATGTAGCCAGCAGCAGAATACAATTCGAAGCTGTGTGGTTTCTGTGCATAATTTTGTGATGCTGTCGAAGTGCTTCTGCGGTAGCTGCCAGAGCCGCTATATTCGATGCATGGTGGTGAAAGAAAGAAGGGAGGTGGCATTATAGATTTATGCTGTACGTTGTTTTGAAGCCAGAGTGGGCGAGGCCTCCGCCATATTACATAACCCAAAACCTTAGCAGACTACTGTTTGCGATTGCATGTTGCTCATTATTTCAGTAGTGTTAATGCAACAACTGTTTTAAATACTAAAAATTACAGTGCTTTCATGAACAGCAATTTCGGAAGTTTTTCTGGTCTTGAATACGTATTTACTCTGGTAATGCGACACATTTGGCATACTTAGTATAACTTTTTTTTGTTGATATATTTCGAGAAACCAAGAATAGAAGGATGTGATGTGAAAAGGATGTGGATGTAATACATTATATCCCCATTTTATTATATTTGTATCGTTTGAAAATGAAGTTGGTACTCTTTGCTTATTGGTCCTGCTTCTTGTTAATCACATTTTCAGCTTTCAGGTCATATCCACAACATTTTCCATGTTACAGTTTGTAAAAAAAAACAGACATATGAATTCTTTGCTAGCCCATAAATGTGTGCAGTGAGGAAAGAAGCAAGATATGCTATCGTAACTAGTGTGTGTAAACAAAATCACGTCATAGTGATGTCATGGGGAAGTATCACTAGTAGTATCCAAATGAAAGTTCTGATTCAAAAGACATATTGGATTAAAAATTTCAGAATATAAACCAAGAATTTAATTTCATGTATCCTCCACCAGAGATATGTATACCCACAAAATGAAATTATCATTTAATTAAAAAATTAAGTTATTAAAATAAAATTTTATATTCAAAAATTAAATTAGAAATGTTAAAATTAATTAAAATTCAATAACATGAATTGGGCGATCTTTATTTTGTTCTTTACATTGACAAATAAAATGTAATCCAGTAATTTTATCTAATTTACCATCATCATTTCTAAAGATTTTTGCATAACAATATGGAAGAGGAATTTTAAATTGATTATCTAAAAGTAATCCAACTTTCTCATCGAATTTGGCTGGTAAAATATCAGCCTTTGAAATGATGTAAGATTTATGTTTTTTCAGCTCTGAAAATTTAGTGAACACTTCTGAAGAAAAATTACTATAAGTGTTAAGTTCAGTTAATATATGATAAACAAATTATTCAATTTACATTTATAACTGAAGGCGAAGAAAATAATTCAGAATTTCAATGAATATGATTTTATTCTTAAAAAAGTTGCTGTTGTTGGTGAAAACATAAACAGAGATTTAAAATTTAATGATTTTGATCTTTTGATGAGTGTTCTTGAAAACTTTACAAAAAAACTTCTTACACCCACTAAAACAAAACAGTGCACAAATCATATTTTCTAACTGTCAGATAGAAATATTCTGTTCAAACTCTTCCTGTTGATACAAAGCTAATTATATATGACGAAATAATTTAATTTTTCTATTCGAAGTAAATGATGAATGATAAACAGATTTACTGTTTAAACTATAAGTAGTTTACTGAATCACATAATCCTTATAGATTAACAACTAAGAATGAAATACACAGGACAGAATGTCTTTCTAAGAAGAGTAACTTCTTCAAAAAAATTTATAGATGGAGTGAGTGATCCCCTCCCTCCTTCAAATATTTATGAACAAGTTATTAATGATTTACATAAGCCAATAAGAAAAAAATTTAAAAGAAAAAATGTTATTTGTTTTCGAATACATGATTTATGGCAAGCAGATTTAGTTGAAATGGACTCTGCAAAATTAAAAGGAATTTCAAAATTAAATAAAGGATACATATATTTATTATCTGCTGTAGATGTTTTTCAAAATTTGCTTTGGCTATTCCATTTAACGATAAAACAGGTAAATATATATTTGATTCTTTTGAAAAAATATTCAGATTGAGAAAACTAAAAAAAATTGAAACACATAATGGTAAAGAATCTTAAAACAAAGAATTTCAAGATTAAATGAAAAGATTTAACATAGAATCATTGTTCAACTTTAGCTGAATTAAAAGCATCTGGTGCTGAACAGTTGAATGGAACATTAAAAGAAAAATGTGGAAACATTTGCACAGCAAAGATATTATTGACATAGTCTCTAAATTAACTGATTAATATAATAACAGAAAACACTCAACAATAAAAATGAAGTCAACAAATGAAAAACAAAGGAAATGAAAAATCATATTGTAAACTGTTACATAGCAAACTTGTTAGATACTAATGCTTAACATAAAAGTGGAGATGAATTGAGAAGTATTTTTAGAAAAAGGATATACTGCCAATTGGTCAACAATAATTTTTTATATTGAAAATATTATTCATTCTAATGGAATCACGTATGAATTGAAAGACTTGAATAGTGGACAAATAAAAAGAAGTTTTTATGAAGATATATCGATAAAAATTTCAAGATGTCTATCTTGTATAAACTCTTAAATAAGAAGGTATTCAAGTATACATTAAATAGTTAGGTTTTGATAATTCACACAATAGTGGTCTCAATAAATGTAATATCATTTTTTTAAAAGTTGGTGAAAATTTTGTAAACAAATGGAGTTATTATTGAACATTTACATGTTTGGTATTGAATATAGTTTTCGTCATGCTTATTATTTCATTAATCAAGACAGAGTATATTTCATTCTGTTCAAATAAAGGTTAACAAAAATGATTAAATGTTAAAATTATTTGAAAATTATAAATTTTTATTAATGGAATCAAGTTATTTTGATTCATTTTGTGTATTAGATATATATAAAAATCTTTATGACTAAAAATGGTTCAAATGGCTCTGAGCACTATGGGACTTATCATCTATGGTCATCAGTCCCCTAGAACTTAGAACTACTTAAACCTAACTAACCTAAGGACAGCACACAACACCCAGCCATCACGAGGCAGAGAAAATCCCTGACTCCACCGGGAATCGAACCCGGGAACCCGGGCGTGGGAAGCGAGAACGCTACCGCACGACCACAAGATGCGGGCTCTTTATGACTGTTGCTTAAAATTTAATTATGAAGACTGTATCTGAAAAACTAGTTCTATATTCTAAGAAACCATCACTAGATTAGTTGTTTAATCACATAGTTGATCTCGTGAATTTTTATCCAATGTATTGAAATATTTTTGGTGGCAAATAATTTTTACAGTTTCTTTCATTCGCTGATTTATTTTTAGTGAATCTGGTAAATAATTAATTCTTAAAATTTCTTTACATATTAGATGTCCCTATGTGATAATATATATTTGATTTTGTTCATTTTTAAATTGTATTTGGGTAACATAATATTCATAATTAAAATCATATAATCATAAAATAACAAAATCTGGTCTTAATTATCCGTTACTTACTTGAGCAACAACAAGTCCTAATAGACTATTTATTATATCCTTTCTTTCATTAAAATTTCTACAGTTCTGTCATTTATTTCATGTGATATTTTATATAATTATCCTTAATTTTATTTAGATTTTTAAAATGATTTATTTGAGCTTTATGGAGATGTTGTACATTATAATTTTATTTTCTAATCTCAATGTATTCTTGTTGAAGGTAAAACATCATGGGTAACCCATTTTTTTGTTTTGCTTCTTCTTTTTTAGATTTCAAAATTAAAGACTGAAGACCTGCTTCATGGTGAAAATAGTTTAGTTTCATTTTTCTTTCAACAGCTCCAAATTGGAGGAGATCAACTTTCCTAATATAATGCTATCTACTTCATTAAAATGTTTGAAGCCACATCTTTTCTTTAAACCATTGTTAATTATTTTCCTCAATAATTATTAAAACATTGTCTGTCATTTTATGTATGTTTGTTATTTTTTTAGATCTGGAAGGACTCGATTTATATATAGTGAGATTTTATGTATTTTTATCTTTTAATTCAAATATCTAGTTTCATTACAAATGGAATGTGAAAATAAAGTAATTTGTCAATTGTGCAAATAAGAAAAACTAATTCATAAGAACGAAAAATAACAAAATGGAATATGCCTTCAAAAACGGATTGCTTAAAAAGGAATACAGGCAAAATAAATATGAACATCTTTTAGGATTTGTTAATAACAGGCATAAAAACATTTATTCATGAAAAGTGAAAAGTGTAGAAAGAAAATCAGAAATTCTTCTACATATATTAATAACTGTGACTTATTATCAAAAAGATAAGGAATGAGATTATCAAAAAGTAGAATGGGATAGCAGAAAGTTTGTTTGTAAAATATATTTGGAAAAACATAAAAAATTACCAAATTACGAAAAATATTAAATCATGATTAATATTCTTTAAATTTAATCTCCTATTTCACAGTTTAGTTCACATAAAAAATGATTGCCATATTCTATATGTTTCTTTTAATTTAATTTATAATCACAATATGGTAGCATATTAATTTCATGTTTTTGAAATACAGTACATTTATCATCATCAGAACTTAAAACAAATTTATTATTTTTGGTCTATGCAATTCGTGTTTCGAAGATCTAATCAAATTAATTTTTGCATATTTTTTTACTTTGTCAGTTAAGTAGTTTTGCCAAAGTGTTTCATTTTTAACAAGAGATTTCCTAACTGCTTCTGATTCTTTCTTGTTTTTATCCAACCTTGCAAGCACATATTTTCGATCTTAAACTAATGTGCTCTAACATACTTGCTGCACACTTCTCATCTTTCATTTTTCCTAAAACTTTCTCATTTATTTGCAGAACTCCACAAGTATTACCTTTTGAGTAATCACCTTTGGCAAATTCGTTTATCACAGATTTCATAACTTTATAGAAGTCTTTGGTTATAATATCATACATAAAGGAATCAGTATCCATATTACATAAATCAGTATTGTTGCCATAATTTGGTTTCATAACATCGTAGTGAAAATCGTACATTTTTATTTATAAATATCTAGAATACTTATTGCAATATAAAATTATTTCTTGAATATAATTTTAATTTTTTTTGTAGGAACAGCTATTAGATTTTCTGAAAATATTGTAGCAAGTCGATAATTTGGTTCTAAAATTAAAAATGGTTCAAATGGCTCTGAGCACTATGGGACTTAACATCTGAGGTCATCAGTCCCCTAGAACTTAGAACTACTTAAACCTAACTAACCTAAAATCATCACACATCCATGCCCAAGGCAGGATTCGAACCTGCAACCGTAGCAGTCACGCGGTTCCGGACTTAAGTGCCTACAACCACACGGCCACCACAGCTGGCCTCTAAAATATAATTCACATATTTTCTATGATCTCTTACTATTTTAATATTTTTTTTACATCTAATATTTTACATTTTTTCCCAAATACTGAATTCCTCAGTAACTTGTAGGAATCTTTTTCAAAATCGTTGCCCATCTTTTTGCTGATTTCTGTATTAAAATCAATGTATTTCTTCAACCAATCTTACTGCCGAAATTATGATTCTATGAGTTTTTGTCAATTCAATTTTAACTCAAGATTTAAACCTTATTTAAGGCTACTGTAATATAAACATATTTTCCTTTATAATTTAGAGTTGTTAATAGTTTATTGCCTCCTCATGATGCTAATGTTAATTCTTTATGTAAGTGATACAACGTTTTGGATATTCTTAAACGATTTCTAAAATGCAACAATACTTATTATCATCTACTGTTTTAAGAATATTTTCGGATTTGAAAGAAATTTGTTCTGACCAACTAGTATTTTTAAATGGTAAAAATTGAGATATTGCCCAACCATATAAATTATTTGCATCGGTATTAGGAACACAATTTGATTGGCTTTTTGCTGAAAGTGTTACATATATTTATTATTCTCTTCAGCAGAGCTTTTAATACTTCAAGAAATTCCACTCTGTGTTCTTTCTCATGAAAAATAATGATGTCATAATGATTTAATAAATCTAATCCAACTTTTGTCACTATTATCATAGCATTCGAAGATAATGTTGGAGCTATAAAATACCAAGATGGATTTAGTCTATGATGTATCAATTTTCAAAAAAATCTGTTGAAATTGTAATGTCACATTTATTATACAATCTTGTATATTCACCTAAAATACTAACATTGAATTTTTTCCCAACTGGTCTTGCTTGGTTATAATCTTCATCAGAAATATTATTTTTATTAAGTGTCAAATAAAACCTTTTTTTGGTAATTTATTTTCTTGTGATTTTTCTTCAGAATCTACATGTTCTTAAGGATAAACTCAGTAACTCTAACTTTTCATCTTCAAAATACTTTGCTGGTTCTCTAAACTTTTCTTTTGTAAGATTAGAAGACAAATTATTAATACCTGAAGCCATAAATTTAAATATTAATGTTAACCCATTTTGAAGATATTTACTAAAATAAATATGCTCTTGTCAATTATTTGGAATAGCATCAATATCTTTATTATGTATGGCTAATTCTTTGATAAACAAATGAACATCATAATTTTTTAAGTTATGAATATAGAGTAGAATAAATTTATGGTTTTGAGAATTAAGATTAGGATCTTCATGCTCTGCAGTAGTTTTCTGTTAAATGACAATGACATCTTAGTTTCTTTTCTCCATTAGTAAATTTGTTTTCACAAATATAACAAGTTTTAGAAGTTATAGAACTTATTTTATCCTTTTCGACACTATAATTGGAATATTTCGAGCAGTTTTAGCAGTTTCACTTGATTATTCTATTGCATTCCAACAATTTTTTTGCTTCATCTTTACCAGTAAACATAACAGGTTTTTTAAAAAGACAATTAGAATATTTAATACAATAACTGAATCGAATTGTTTTTGCTATTTATTAATATATGATTTTTGAGCATTTGGTTTTAAGTGTTAGATAAAGTCAGATGTTACGGAACCAAACTGCTGAGGTCTTCAGTAGCAAGTGTTATATCATTTATTAACGTTCGAAATCTGCACAAATTACAAAAGATACCTTTCATGGATGATTATAATTTTCAAATTCAAATTTTTTGGCTTTTAAAATACGTGTTTATTTTTCATCTTTATGTTCTTTTCAATCGTTCTTACAATTACTTATTTTTATCGTGAATGAAAATATTTTAAACATCTATCACAAAGATAAATTTTTCCATTGTGTTCTCTTGTTTAGTATCTAATTAATATATATAGATTTTTTACCCAGCAATAATGTGAATTATTTTTCTCTGGAATTAAAAGATTAGCATGTGTTTCTTGGTTTTTTTTGTATAGGAAGCAGCATATACAATAATTCTGTCTTCTTCTTCATTGTTTTCATCTGCATAAATATTAATTGCAATATTTGAATTAGTTTCAAGTTTTGCAAAATCAGCTAACTCAACAAGAAAATTAATTTTCTCTTTTTCAAAATTTTCATCTAATTCGAATCCAGTACTCTTTTTCCTTACAAACTCTTTCTGCAAAATGATCTGCTGGATATAAAGCCGATTTTATGGAATAAAGAAAACTTTTGATCTGCATTTTTACATTAATTATAGCTCTTTATATTTAATTACTTTTGGTGAATAGACGAAAAAAGAACAATAAAATAGATTGTCTCTATTAAAACTCAATTCCAAACTATTGATATAAAATAAAGTCCAACTAGAGTTCTTTCTTTGCGTTTCTTCCATTTCAGTTAACAGTTTATTCATTGATTTTTGATATAATCTTCTAAATCAGTTTATTTGTAGTTTTAAAATTAAATTCTTGTATTTAATGTTTTCTTTTTAAATTACAGTAAAATTTCTTTGTATTATAATATTCTTTAATTTGGTTGTTATTTCTTCTCTAATTTGACTAAAAATTTCTTGTAGCCCAACAGTATTATCATTATTATTCTTCATTTAAAACCAGGATCCTTCTGTAAATTAGTTTACGTGATTTGAAGTGACTGTCATCATCTAGAATTTTGAAACCTGAAAAATTTTTCTCATAGTCTTTTGGCTAATTTCTTAATGTTTATCTACTAGAAGATTTAGAAAATAATTCTCATTATCATTATTGTTAATATTTTTCTCAAATCTGTTGGTAAGATCTATTAATTGTTATTTATTAATATTTGATTAATTTTATTACGTTTTTTATTTTACAGAGTTTTTTCAAATAGTTATCATTATTATTATTCGATAAAGGTGATTAATTGCCTTTTATTAAGTTTACATTTTTTTATTATTTTCGTTTTACATATTTTATGAAGATGTCTTACAGATTTCTTATTCAATTCATTATCGTTATTGTTGTTAATATTGACTATAATATTTGCGATAGGATTGCTTAATTTTTTTTATTAAGTTTGGGATAGTTATTTAAATTTTTTGTTTCACAAATTGATCGAAGTTCTTTTATATTTTTCTATTTTAGTTATCTCTCCTTCATTTCCTTCTTCATTTCTTTCTTATTTAAATAATCGATAAATTCCATCAGATATTGCCTAGTTCTATTTGAATACCCATTTTCTTTATGGTAATTTACTATATCATTGTGACTTTAGCCATACTTTCGTTTACTATAATTTCCTAAGTTGTCATATAGGTGAGCTTTGGAGTACATTTTGTTTTGCTTTTATTTATATCGAAAAATTTAGGTTTTCAAAAATTGAAAGATTTATGTTTGATATGTACCGTTGAGTTTTTTAATTTAAATTTCCATCCACAGTATAGATAGATGAGGTGTTAGAGATCTTATTTATAAAGAGAAAATTTTAGTAGATTGTTATTTTTTAAATAATTCGGAAATTCGTTTTGTGGGTACAGACACAAAAGGTTTGCGGACTCTTATTTATAAAATATAAACTTTTACTAGATTTTTAAATTGTAAATGATAATTTCGTTTGTCAGTATGGATGAAGTTTTGGTGGAGGGGATATGGAGAAATTAGAATGTTGGTTTGTGTCCTGAAAATTTAAAACTACTATGCCCTTCATTTCAGAACTCTCATTTGGATACCACTATCACTGCAGTGAATCATGGAGGTATGAATGCAATAGCCTAATGTTTAGAGCTACTTAAGATATTGGAAGTCGGCATCAAGTTTATCTCTTCTTTTTTTTACTTCCATGTGACTATTATGCTTGTGCATTTACCATTACAACAGTTTTAATGTTCTGTTGTTGATTAGTTATGGAGTTCTTTTGGCTACTGCATGTTTTAGTTGTCTGGTCGATTCTACTTCCAAGTAAAACGCCTTGATCTAACATTTATCATTAACCAACTCCCTGTACATTAGAATCACGAGTTACTGATTCTGATATGAAGTCTCTTTCGCTATATCGCTGGCTGATAGTACGCAGGCAGTAGTTTGTTCATACGGCCACAGAGACAAGACCACGCTAATACTGGTGACCCTGGTGTGATAGAATTAGCCATATTATATCACAGGAAGCACCTGCATTAGACACGACGGGCGCATAGACGGAGCAGTGTGTTTGGCTCCATTTTGGCAGCATGAGCAGGCGTTATGGTTGCGCAGGTGGAAGCGAGCTTCCTCTGTGCCAGGTTTATGGCAGACGCAACCAAATTCGCAATCGTAGTGAGCCAGCTGGATCAGCAAAACGCAACATAGATCGAAGATATGATCACCAGTTCACCTGCAATAGGCGCATATGAGAAGATACAAACAGAACACAATCAACTAGTTCCTGCTTCACAGGAAGAAAGCACCAGACAAGTCCTAACCAAGGAGACATTGGCGGCAGCAGATCCTCGCAATATTTGCGACTCCTACGGAGTAAGATCGAAACAGGAACTATGTATGGTAGTTTTTCGAGCACACTATGCACTAATTACTTGCCACCAAGCCATTATTGCGTCACAGTAGAGTAGTGACGCTCGTGCCACCACATTCTGGGCATTCACAAATTTTTAGATTCAAATAAATTTGAGAGTGCGAAATTAATAGCATCTGCTGAATAACATCTGCTTATCAACATGTCTATACAGCTACAGCCACTGCTAATAATAATAATAACAAAAGTGATAATAATAATAGGAAGAAGATGCACAACTTATCTGATGAAAGAAAGAATTTTTTGTGGAATTTTGTTATTTCACACATAATGAAGTCCAGTTTAGGGCAATAACGAAATAATGTGTTAGCTTTTGCAACTCCCTGTTTCGCGCTGTATTCTACGCATGATGGTGAAAAAAAGAAGGGAGATGGCATTATAGACTTACATTGTATGTTGTTTTGAATACAGAGTGGGTTGGGCCTGCCGCCATCTTACATAGCCCATTGTTGTTGAAGTGGGAGTTTCCGTGCTTTTCCATTTTTTTGGACAAATGTACAAGACTGGTAACAGATGTATTAGTTCACGAATCTACTGCCAGCCTAAAAATCAGATATTCTTACGCTGCATCCACACAATTAGTGTTAACTGTACACTGCCTTGTTAAATGTTCGCTTGTAGGCATGCTTATTTGATTTCGTCACTCTCTCAATCAAATGATCTGTTCTCTGAGTCCCTAGTTGCTTTGCAGCTAACTTTTCCTGCTAATTTACTTTTCTGTTCCCAGAATAAAGATTTCACACTGCAGTGGGGTGTGCATTGATATGAAACTTCCTGGCAAATTAAACTGTGTGCTAGTCTGATACTCGATCTGGGGACCTTTGCCTTTCGCAGGCAGGTGCTCTACTGAGATACTCAAGCACAATTCACGACCCGTCCACACAGCTTTACTTCTCTCTTGGCACTTAAAATAGTTTCAGCATAGTTCCTATTTACACTGCACACAAAAGCCGATTCCCACACAGTAAGCAACCAAATCCAAACACAAATTGCAGTTTCTGGAAATATTAAACTCAAGTAGTAATGTCTACCAACGTGATCAGTTGACTAACAAATAAGGGTCTGAGATGCATAAGGACCTAAAGACACACCGACGTCGATCCCACATTTAGGTGAATTTCAGAGAAACCGATGACACAGCTGTTCGTGAATTTCCATACACACAATGTGGGCCTACAGCATAGATAAACCTGACTCACCATAAGATCAACAGATTTCAGAAGCATGCTACAATCTCACAATTGATGGTGATGTGCTTTAAGCCGTTACGATTTTCAGCGCCTCAAATGGACTGCTGTTTGATAAAATACACAACTTAATATACTATAGTTCATTCAGAAACCCACAAAATAGGTTTACTGTCAGTACAACTTTAATGTATACTGACGTCCGATTTAATTTTACTATATAATGAGTGGATTAGCGCACCTGAGGAGTGTGCTATTATCTAGCAGGTTTCACGCTGAGCGAATAGGGATAAAAGTCTACTACTGTGTGCTATCACCTGGTGGCACTGACGTAAACTTCTAGTTGAGAGGCAAGGGCTAGCTGTGCACATCATGAACCATGCACGCTTTTTATCCGTATGTATTTGGCCTGTAATGCAATTAAGTCATGCGAGTTGCGCATGCACAAAAGCTCCTTAAAACGTGCACAATCGGAGATGTGCCCACGACCCTAATGCCAAGCACCACGGAGACCAGAGTTACAAATGGTTGAAATGGCTCCGAGCACTATGGGACTTAACATCTGTGGTCATCAGTCCCCTAGAACTTAGAACTAGTTAAACCTAACTAATCTAAGGACATCACACACGTCCATGCCCGAGGCAGGATTCGAACCTGCGACCGTAGCGGTCACGCGGTTCCAGACTGAAGCGCCTAGAACCGCACGGCCACACCGGCCGGCCAGAGGAACAGTAGCACGGTAGATTTAAGTGCTGTATCTTTCAGCTGGCAGCATCTATGTTACATTTAACAGTATGCAAAGAAAAATAACCAATAAACTCGCAAGGTGGCGAAAGTTAGGGTGTTCACGTGCTCATGCGTTCTGACACAGCAACCGCCACTGCAGACCGGCATGCCCTTAGAGGCTGCAGCGGATTTAGCTGTCACAATATTTTGTGCCAAAGCGCTTACGACAATGAGTACAGTGACGGCGGAGTGCAACAGTTTGTCGTCACATACGGAACATGGACCGGTTACGTTATGCTGTCCGCCAAAATGGATCTAATGACCAAGAATATGTAAGAATCATTAGGTAGGCGTGATCGCAGCAGGGATAAGAGTCATTATGGCAAGCAGCGAAGAAGCCACTCGTCTGCCACTTCCTCCATGTCAGCTACTGATAAGCCAGCCGTTTGCTGGTATCACGGGAGGTTTGGGGACCAAGCAAGCAGGTGTACAATGCCTTGCTCACATCCAGTTGCCGACGGTAATCGGATGTAGGAGCATCAACAGATTGTCGGGTGCTTTCTCTGTGTCTGTTCGTCATTGACCATAAGTCAATGGAGAAATATCTCCCGGTATTGGGTCATTCTTACGTGTGTTCCTGCCCCCTTCTATTTGATCGCCGCCAACAATTCAGTTACTCGTATATCGACAAGAAGAAGGGATCAGTTGGTAGGACATGTTCTGAGGCATCAAGGGATCACAAATTTAGCATTGGAGGGCGGCGTGGAGGGTAAAAATCGTAGAGGGAGACCAAGAGATGAATACACTAAGCAGATTCAGAAGGATGTAGGTTGCAGTAGGTACTGGGAGATGAAGAAGCTTGCACAGGATAGAGTAGCATGGAGAGCTGCATCAAACCAGTCCCAGGACTGAGGACAACAACAACAACAATGTCGACGTACGGAACGCTGCGAACCAGCCTGGACCTCGGACTACGACGCGACTTTATGTGGGATTTCGCGGTTACAGACAAGTCAGAACCCATTATAGGTGCGGTTTTTTTTTTTTTTTTTTTTTTTTTTTTTGGAACATTTTCAACTGCTTCCCGACGCGGCGAATACGCGGTTTGTCGACGGCGTCATTGGGTTAACAGCTGTAGGTTTCCCTCGAGATGTGGCATTCACACTTCTAAACTCGTGCAAGAGACCGGCGGCAAGTAAGCAGATTTATTGAAGAGATTCCCAGCACTGACAAGACCTCCGGATCACCAAAGCCGACACCCCATCACACACTACATAAAAAACAAATTACAGAAGGCCCGCCAGTCTACCGCCGACCTCTCGCTTGGCACCAAATCAACTTGCCATAACGAAAGAGAATTTGATAGCACGATTTGTGAAGGTGTGATGCGACATTCGAGTAGCCCCTGGCCGTCTCCACTACACTTGGCGCCAAAAACGAACGGCTCATGGCACCCTTACGATAATCGGGCCCCAAACACAAGAACTGTCAGCGATCGTTACCCCCTACCATTGCTTTTGGATTATAATTATGCATAATTATAATTATTCAGTTTTTTAGACTGTGCAAAAACATCTAGAAAGATTCTGGTGACGGAAGCAGATACACAAAAGACAGCCATTATTACTGCTTTTGGTGTTTTTGAGAGTCGGATCATGACATTTGGCCTGAGAAACACAGTGCACAGGTTGCAAAGGTTCAGCAACTCCATCTACGCTTATTTCAATGACATTCCATTCTCCTCTACGTCTCATGAACAACATCAGCAGCATCTTGCTGAAGCGTCAGGCGTCGTTCTAAGCACCGCCAAGTCTGTCTTCGGCCAGCCACAAGTTGATTTTTTCGGCGACAGGATCACTTCCAGAGAAAGCTGAAGCCATCCTCCAGATGACACGGCCAAAGACCAGCAAAGAACCATCGTTTCTTCGGCGTCCTCAATTTCTATAGCCATCTACCTCGCGCGGCTGAGTTGCAAGCACCATTAATAGCAGCACTCACTGGCTCGAAGAGTAAGGGAAACTCACCAACTTCATGGATGGATGAAATGATCTGGGCTTTCGAAACAGCCAAGTGCAAACCCTGAACTGAACCCATCATTAGCACTAGTATTTGACGCGAGACAGACGGCAGTCGATGCAGCTTTGTAACTTCGTGATGGAGTATGGCAGCCGCTAGCATTCCTCTCACACAAGCTATCTCTGTCTCAACAGAAATAGAGTCCTTATGACAGAATACTTTTGGAAATCTGCGAAACCCTTCGGTATTTCTGATCTCGACTGGAGGCGAGACTTTACCATCTTTCCCGATCACCTAAGGCAACTTGATATGCTTTCTGACAAAATAACATGAATTGTTCACTTCAGCAGCACAACCAGTTGATCTACATTTTTCAGTTCAGCGCAGACGTAAAACACATTTCTGGAATAGACAAAATTGTGGCCGACTGCTCCTGCCGCGTTGGCAGCAATATTCGGTCGATGGATTTCACAGAATTCGCAGCAATACAGCAAACTGGAAGCTGCACGACCTGCTTTCAAATTCACCGTTCAAAGAATCATCATTCAAAGAATCATCATTGAAACTTCAGATAGTGGAGTCCCAGTAACGACATTTATTGCGATGTATCCAGTGGCAAAACACGCCCTTTCTTGCCCATGGCCTTCAGATAGTGTGCTTTCGATAACATATCTACGTCTACATTTACATGGATACTCTGCAAATCACATTTAAGTGCTTGGTAGAGGGTTCATCGAAGCACCTTCACAATTCTCTATTATTCCAATGTAGTACAGCGTGTGGAAAGAAGGAACGCCTATACCCTTCCGTACGAGCTCTGATTTCTTTATTTTATCATGGTGATCGTTTCTCCCTATGAAGGTCGGCATCAACAAAATATTTTCCGATTCGGAGGAGAAAGTTAGCGAATGGAATTTCGTGAGACGATTCCTCCGCAACGAGAACGCCTTTGTTTTAATGACGTCCATCCCAAATTCTGTATCATTTCAGTAACACTCTCTCCCCTATTTCGCGACAATACAAAACTTGCTGCCTTTCTTTGACCTTTTTCGATGTACTCCATCAATCCTATCTGGTAAGGATCCCACACCGAGCAGCACAATTGTAAAGAGGACGGACAAGCGTAGTGTAGGCAGTCTCCTTAGTAGATATGTTACATTTTTTTAATGTCTTGCCAATAAAACGCAGTCTTCGGTTAGCCTTCCCCACAACATTTTTTGTGTGTTCCTTCCAATTTAAGTTGTTCGTAATTATAATTCCTAGTTAGTTGAATTCACGGCCTTTAGATTTATAGTGTAACCGAAATTTAACGGATTCCTTTTAGCACTCATGTGGATGACCTCACACTTTTCATTATTTACGGTTAATTGGCAATTTTCGCACCATACTTATAAATTTTCTAAATCATTTTTAAGTTTGTTTTGATCTTCTGATGACTTTACTAGTCGTTAAACAACAGCGTCATCTGCAAACAACCTAAGCTAACTGGTCGGATTGTCTCCCAAATCTTTTATATAGATAAGTAACAGCAAAGAGCCTACAACGCTATGTTGGGGTACGCCAGAAATCACTTCTGTTTTACTAGATGACTTGCCGTCAATTACAACGAATTGTGACCTTTCTGACAGGAAGTCACGAATCCAGTCACACAACTGAGACGATATTCCATAGGCACGCAGTTGCACTACAAGCCGCTTGTGTGGTACAGTGTAAAAAGCCTTCCAGAAATCCAGAAATACGGAATCAATTTGAAATCCCTTGGCGATAGCACTTAACACTTCGTGCGAGTAAAGAGCTAGCTATGATTCACAAGAACGATGCTTACTAAATCCGTGTCGACTGTGTGTCAATAGACAGTTTTTTTTCGACGTAATTCGTAATGTTCGAACACAATGTATGTACCAAAATCCTGCTGCATGTCGACATCAATGATATGTGCCTGTAATTTAGTGGATTAATCCTAGCACCTTCCTTGAAATTGGTGTAACCTGTGCAACTATCCAGTCTTTGGGTACGTATCTTTCGTTGAGCGAACGGTTATGTATGATTGTTAAGTACGGAGCTATTGCATCAGCGTACTCGGAAAGGAACCTAATTGGTATACAGTCTGGACCAGAAGACTTGCTTTTGTTAAGTGACTTAAGTTGCTGCACTACTCCGAGGATATCTACTTCTCTGTTACTCATGTTGGCAGCTGTTCTTGATTCGAATTCTGGAATATTTGTGTGCCCGACCGAGACTCGAACTTGGGACGTTTGCCTTTCGCGGGCAAGTGCTCTACCAACTGAGCTACCGAAGCACGACTCACGCCCGGTACTCACAGCTTTACTTCTGCCAGTACCTCGTCTCCTACCTTCCAAACTTTACAGAAGCTCTCCTGCGGAAGGTAGGAGACGAGGTACTGGCAGAAGTAAAGCTGTGAGTACCGGGCGTGAGTCGTGCTTCGGTAGCTCAGTTGGTAGAGCACTTGCCCGCGAAAGGCAAAGGTCCCGAGTTCGAGTCTCGTGCGGCCACACAGTTTCAATCTGCCAGGAAGTTTCATATCAGCGTACACTCCGCTGCAGAGTGAAATTCTCATTCTGGAATATTTACTTCGTCTTTCTTGTGAAGGCATTTCGGAAGGCTGTGTTTAGTAACTCTGCTTTGGAAGCACTGTCTTCGATAGTATCTCCATTGCTATCAAGCAGGGAAGGCATTGATTGTGTTTTGCCGCTAACAAACTCCACATACTACCAGAATCACTTTGGATTTTCTGCCAGTTTCGAGACAAAGTTTCGTTGTAAAAACTATTATAAGCATATCACATTTAAATTCGCGCAAATTTCGAGTTTCTGTAAAAGATCGCCAGTCTAGGAGATTTTGCGTCTGTTTAAAATTGGCATGTTTTTTTCGTTGTTTCTGCAAGAGTGTTCTGATCATTTTTGTGTACCAAGGAGGATCAGCTCCGTCGTTTGTTAATTTATTTGGTATAAATCTCTCAATTGCTGACGATTCTATTCCTTTGAATTCCAGCGACATCTGGTCTGCACTCACATTGCTAACTTGGAAGGAGTGGAGATTGTCTCTCAGGAAGGCGTCAAGTGAGTTTTTATCTGCTTTTTTGAATAGGTATATTTTTCGTTTAGTTTTGGAGGATTTGGGGGTTACAGTTTTCAATCTCGCTACGACAACCTTGTGTTCACCAATCCCGGTATCAGTTTCGATACTCGTTATTAACTTAGGATTATTTGTCGCTAAGAGGTGTGAGCACATGAACTAACTGCTCGAAATAATTTTCAGAGAATGCGTTTACCACAATTTCGGATGGTGTTTTATATGTACAACCGGAAGGAAGTGGGACACGGGAATATTTTACTTGGGTGCTAGTTACCAAGGTTAATTTTCGCCTAGTACAAAAGGAACCAATGACGCGTTCATGACCAAATGTCACTTGATGATGAGTGAAGGGGACATTAACGATTATTTAATATACTATTGTGTTTCTAAGCTTAGAATTTCTTTGTAACTGTAAGGTCTGGCCAGATTACTACAACTTATATCCTGAATAACTCTGGGAGTGGCTTGGTTCTTAAGATTTGTTATCAAGATTTCTATAAATGTCACTCGCTAGCAGGTTGAGTAATGGTACCCTTTTACTGTGCTATACTTTTGCTAAAGGTCTGAGTTTTATTTTTGTGCAGCTGTTCATCATTACTTAATGGCGATAGGGATTGAATAGCAATTGCAGCAGTGAATTGTTATTTGATGTTTTGGCTTTTAGAGCTTTCTTTAAAATTTTGCATGCCACTTACCCCCTAATTGAGACAAGCCGAAGATTGCAGTTTATGTTTCAAGGATTCTTTGTCCATTCACTCGTTTCTTTAAATTAGTTTTTTTTATAGCAAAGGTTAAATGGGAAAGGGTGGACGCCCACTCTTCTTGAAGGAACTTTGGCATCAATTTTTAATATACATTGGAGTCAGGTTTCTCAAGTTCCAATGTACACAAATATGTATATGTTGACATCCAATAAATTCTCGTTAGTGAAAATTTTAATGTAAGTACTCCTGGCATCCAAGCTATCCTGCTCAACCAAACATAGTGTATATAACCCTCTCAATCAGAGATGTTCCACTCCTGCCAATCATTCTCTGATTGACTATGCTCCACATCTGTCATCGCAATGTCTGTGAATTTGCTAGTGAATGCAGTAAGGACGATACGCTTCACGTATCATGGCGACTGATAGCAAAGTGGTAGTTAAATATTCCAATGGAAATTTTAGTGGGCAAAGAAATTGTGCACGTCACTCAAACCCATATCGAGTATGCAATAGCCATTATTTTGACTACAGAAAGATTAACGTTCTACGGAACACAGGAAAGTTGCGACTGAGTGAAGTCAATCAAGACCAGAGTAGGGAGTTAGCATTTCAGATCCAGCCCGGAGACAACACTGTTGCAGATGCCGCTTGGTAAAGTACCATTGTGCATTAGGCCACAGTAAATGTTGAGTCTAGATTTTTCTTACTCCAACGTGAGTACACTTTGACCATTGAATAGCAAAAGCTAGGATACTAACCTACTCTCACATTGAGCACATGAGAGTTTTTCATTGGTTGAAAAAGTAAATTTATTCTCCACCAACTTGGTGCATTGACTAGCTATGACAACAAACATTTAAATGAACTGATGAGGATTTTTAATACTGATTCTTTCCCATGATAAAAAATTTTCATATGTAGAGATAATGATTTTAATAATCATTATTTCAATATGTCCAAGAATTAAATAATTTGTTATACATTATCAAAAGTAATTGAACATGATTGTTGTTTATCATGTGACCCCTGAAAGCAAGAGTTGATAAATTATGTGTAGAATAAAAAAGGGAATAGCTGCTTTGTCTTTCTAGAATAGACCTCAAACTTCCACTTTTGTTAATTAATGCATTCTAGGTACTTGACAGCAGCATTTCTAATGATTTTTGTTATGATCTGCATCTGATATTAGCTGCCTACAGGGCCAGGGTCTTACTTATTTAGAATGTCTGTTTGACACCCTGGGCTTGAGAAGACAGTTCAGAGGATTTGTCCATTTGCACACTAAGTGGTAAGCTGAATTTGCACACATTACTATACTCACTGTGCAGATATAAAGGTCGGATGTATGACAAAAATGGCGACCCTTTCAGGATGCGAAATTACAGCATTCTGATAGATTGATGGTTTGCTTTTGATAGGTACCAAACACATAATCCTCCCAAACAATAAGCTGATGCAAATTTGAGCAAAGACTGTAAATTTAAATGTGACTCAACTGTGTACTAAGTATAGATTGAATTGTATTCATGTATTTATTATTTTCTGACGCACAGGAAGAACGTCACATCGTTGATTATGTTGTGTTGAATTCTGACTCACTCCAGTAACCAAAAGGCTATATAAAAGACGAGAAAATGGGTTCAGATATCGAATATAGGCCCATGGATGATATTTTCGGGTAGAATAATGTCTTATGATAAGATGTAAACGCGTAGTCAGGTTCGGAAAATTCGCGAACAGCAACGCTTAGTGGAACGGTCAGAAATGACAGAAAATAATCGATTAAGACAAAGAGAAGTCATGGAAGACCTTGATAGAATCGAGTTGGACATGCAACAGGTAGATCAACGTGAATAAGACGAGACAGAACATTTAGAAATACCGAATAAGATCGAAAACGCAACACTTGATGTTCAACATAGTCCAAAGAATGGACGTGAGAACGGCATTGCTAATGGATCAGACGCTGAGTCTGTAGACAGTGATTTACAGTATATCGCATCAAACGGAATCATATTGAATCAGTCAGGCTTGCAATTTCATGCAAGTACGAGTGTTAGTGCTCCTACACTATGTTCGGAAGTGAATGAAACAGTTCGCTAAAAACGAGATAGGGAACAGTTGCAGCAGATGGCAACTGGCGAAAATGGTGTAGATGAAAACGCCAACATATTTGGAAAGTTGAAGCGTTTATTACAACAATCTCAGGTATCAGAAAAGCATATAGAGGGGCGCATAACACATCAAACAACACAGTTTCAAGAATCAGAAAAGCGTATAGACGGGCAGATAACAAAAGGGCAAAAATAATTAGAATGGCGCATAACACTAGGGCTGAAAAAAAACTAACAAGGAAATACAAGAAACGCGTGATATTATTCAAGGCCAATTAGATCCAGTGCGCACTGAAGCTAAGGAAGCGCAAATCACGCTTCAAACGCTCGTTACTGGGCACAAACAATTGAGAACAGACATTGACACTGTCCAAAGAGACATGGTTACGTTGCATGAAGATACACAACAAAGTGTCAAAGAGGTTAAACAACAGATCGAAGTTTTTGCCATCAAAGCGACAACGAAGGCGCAACATGTTATTGCTGAGACGACGTCTCACAAAAGAACGACAAAAGCAGCATTAAAGAAATTCGATGCTCTTATTTTAAAAATGCAAGAGATAAACGAACACCAACTTCAACGGTTGGGATCGGAAGTTTTACGTTCGATCGAAAGTCGTAGTGGCGTTGAAAGCGTTAGTGAGGAGTCACAGACGACGACAGAATCCCCTTTAGTGTTGGTTGATACTACTGTGAATACTGCAAAATCAACAGTTGCCGATAATACGACAGAAATGGTACGCGAAATTACGTGCGACGTCTGACGGAAAGGTACATGTGGATACCAGTCCGGAACCGCAAACCGCGAACGGGAAATTAGTCCAAACCAACGTATGCAGAACATTACAGTAACTGTAGGGAACAGTTTGGGTTGCGACCACTAGTTGAAGAAAGAATAACAGGTCAATCTGGAACACAAGAGCGCGGTTTGCAGCAAGGTTCAGTACGTCAAGCACAAAGCGTGACATACACTGATCAAACTATAGTGACGCGTTACGCAACGCCACAACCTGTAGGCTGAATACCGACGGGTTACAGTACGGCGTCTAGCCGGCCAGAATTGCTTGCACGTCTAGATACAGAGCCGGTAGCGGGCGTTATGCATGCACATTGCGCAATGAGAACTGCAAGTGGGCCTACAGCTCAAATGTCAGAGAATGAACCAAGTTACAGGTTTGCGTAGATTTGACGTTAACCAAGGACAGAATTCCAGTCTTCAAAACCCAGCAGGTACATCACAGAGAGAAGCGAGAGGTTTTGATTATAACCACTTTCTTACAGTTCGGAAATACCAGCACTATAAGGAATATGCAAATATTCTCTACTCCCGCACATTTATTGACCAATTAAAAGTAGGAATACCGACACATTGGCCATTGAAAGATAAGTTAGATTTTATTTGCGCACATAGGGAGGGAAGTGTTGCTGAAACTACGCAGAAGATAGCAGAAACTTGCGATTCGTACGATTCGTTTAGAGCTGCCTTTATAGCAAGATATTGGTCTCCTGAGACTCAAATGAGAATAAAATATGGATTATTTCAAAATGTCTCATTCGAAAATTCGCGTGAGGAAACAGCACTCAAATTCTTTGAGAATATGGCTAAAAGGAACCGATACTTAGATAACCCATATAGCGACGGACAATTGATTCAAATATGCAAAACGAAACTACCAATAAAGTATCAGCATGGCTTGATAGGACATTGGGGCTATAATGTTGAAACTTTCAAAGGTGTTTTGAGAGAAGTAGAATTCATGTATGAAAACGGCATTCAAAGGCGTCGCGTTTCAGGGCAGAGTAATTCTGTAAGAACACGTAATAGTAAGGAGAATAGCGATGATAGGCCAGTATTGGGATTGAATTTTGGACGAAATGGGAATAATTACGGAAATGGGAGTAGTGGAAAAACTGGTCCACAGCGTGATGGATATGGCTTTAATAGTGGTTGGAACAGTCGGAATATAGACGAAAACAGAAATGGAAACTGGGGAACTCGGGATAACCGACAGATTGACTTTAATCAGCGATCTTTAGATCCATGGAGAGAAAGCAGATGGGGAGGTGGTGCGAGAACGTAGCCACAGGCAAATACTTCGGGTAATTACAGGAGAAACGAACCACAGATGGAGGTTGAATTACGACCACCAAATCCTGGGAATCGTGAGGACTGATTGACGTTAGGTATTGCAGGAGTTCCAGCAGATAATCACTTTCTGCAGAAAGGGATGACAAGGCGTCCGCAGAAATAAATGGGTTAAGGTGTGACATACAAGATTCGGAATTGGGAACAAGAAAGACAGAAAGATCATCAAACGTATCCGCACAGATACTACAAATACGGAGGAAGTCACAACTGAAGTGTTGGGACGAGATAGGTTGGGCTGACACTGAAGATGAGGATTAATTCCCAACATTACCTAGCAATGAACCACTTGATTATGACGAAGCATTAATGTGTATGGTGCAGATGTTTGATTCTGCACAGACGAATGATTTTCAGGAGGGTAATACATATTCTACTGTAACCTGAGACGCTACGATTGATCAAGACGATAGTATTAACCGACAAAATACGACTAATAAAGGTCATAGAGAAAAGAAGGAAGTATGGATAAGTACACCTGATCAAAAGTTCGACACGCTACAGAATCTTCTAAAATCCTTCCACAAAACTTTGGAAGAAAAGCAGAAACAGTCTGAGGCATTGCGGATTGCGGGAATCGAACAAAATCGGGAAGAACAATTCAATAATGGAGAGGAAAATGACGGAAAATATCCCGTCTGGATCGAAAAACGAACCAGATAATAAAGTATGTGAACAGTCTGATAAATCAGATTCAAATGTATACAATTTTGGTACATACTAGGACATAGTATGGCAGTATTACCGAGAGTATGTAATCATCACACCAGACACAGAAAACAGTGTCGTAATAAATAATGACACAGCTGAGAATTTGAATCTGCAACTCTCAGTGGCAGATAACAAATATCATAACGAGTTGAATCAGGGTGCGAGTACAGATACACTTAACGTAGAGTCTGACTCCCCAGGATCTAAGAGTGAAGTGATGTCACACTTAAAGAATATTTGACAGGCTCTAAAATCCAAATTAAACCCGATTACATAGATGTGTGTCCAGGAAACAAACTTAAAGCAAGTACCAAGGTGTGAAAATGAGGATTTAAAATCTAGATTAGTTACTATAGAAGCTGATCTAGAAGCAGCGAGACTAAAGTTGGACAATTTAAAAAAAGGGAAGTACTTCTCCCCAAACTCTCGATGAAGACTATAAAATGTTAATGGTTAATGTCACAGCTATGGATATTCATAAACATCCAGTTGTGACAGAACAAACACACATACATCGATTAAATTACGAAGTAATTGAGGACATATTATTGGAGGAAGTCGAAGACGTGAGTACTTCAGAGATAAATCCGATACATCGTGTAACAGTCAAGGATATTATCGTTAACGCAATAGCTGATAGTGGGAGTGAGTTAATAGCGATATCAGAGCCGTTATTCGAGCGTTGCAATTGTCACAATAACTTATTAGCGTTAAAAACACGAAAGGTCAAAGTACGCAGACCAATTATGGGACGTTCGTCGAACGTCACAAAGCAGACAAGACTTGCATTTGACTGCCAGGGTCATGTAATAGAAACGAATTTTGTAATAGTACTAAAGATGTCAGTCGATATGGTTATCGGAGCTGACTTCCTCAATCAACATAAAGCTGTGTTGGATAAGGGCAGAGGAAGTGTCACTTTAGGAGAAATCACCTTGAAACTCGTGGAAAGTCTGAGACATGAAGAAATGTCTGTAAATTATACACAGTTACAAATCCAAGTGGATGGAGATATTGCTCGTCAGAATAATCTGCGATATCTATGGACGAAAGAACCAGTGCCTATGGATTTGGGAATACTTGAAGACATTTACACAGAGATGGAAAAAAAATACGAAGTCTAGAAGGGTTAACAGATCAGCAAAGGTTGGAATTAGATGGAATATTATGCAAGCATGCGATTGTATTTGAACCTAAACCTGCAGCAATTAAAGATATACGATACAGATTCGAGGTTAAGGACCATAAGCCTTTTAGAGTAGCTCCATGTAACATCCCATTGAGTTACTGACGTATTGTATTCTTGGGCCTTTTGAGTGCTCTGTATTAACGTTGGACCATGCCTCTTTAGGCAGTTTCCAGTTTTAGTGTATTCTGAAGAAGGCGTGGTTACCCGCGCCGAAACCAAGCTCAACATCCGGTTTCAATTTGCAGTCGAGGAGGATTCTTTATAATCATTAAATTATTCACGATTGCTGATGCGCTGTAATGTTAAAAGTTCTGTATTCTTGGAGTTAAAGAAGTTGGAACAAGATGGTGTCATTGAACAGGTGCCGTCAACTTATAATAGCCCGTTATGTGTTGTGGAATAAAAAGATATGTTTGGTGTTAGATTCCAGACAAATTAACATGAGCATAGTTCCAGAAACAGATCATCCTGAAAGACTAAAAAACTTTCTAGAAAAATTTCATAATGTAAAAGTATTCTCGTCACTAGATTTACGATAAAGCTTTTGCCACATTTAATTACCTCCTGCATGCAGGAAATATGCTGCATTTACTGCTTTTAGAAGGTGTTATAGGTTTAAAAGACTCCTCTTCGAACTGAACATTTCATCCGCAGCTTTTATTCGAGGTCTAGGAAGTATTCTACCTAAAGAGTTACAGGAGCGATTGGCATGTTATGTGGATGACATCCTCATAGCAGAGTCATCATGGGAGAAACATAATGAAATTCTGGATACCTTACTGAGAACACTTAAAGAACATGCGGTAACAGTAAACTTGAAAAAATCCAAATTTGGAACACAACACATAGCCATCCTAGGACATGTCATATCTGCACAGGGAATAAAACTGAACCCAGAAAAACTAGAGGCAATAAAAAATTTTGTAACACCATATAATAGGAAGACGCTCAGGGGCTTTCTGGGACTCGTAACTCGTAAGAGGTTCATCTTTATAGACACTCTAGCTACACCCCGATTATGCAGTTTAACTGGTAAAAACACTCCATGGATATGGGATGGTACTGTGGAACAAGAATTTCAGAAGTTGAAAAAGGCGTTAGCAGAAGCACTAATACTCTCACACCCAGACCTTACGCAAGATTTTTGTATGGCAACGGACAGCGCCAAGGTGTAGTATTATTTCAACGCTATGAACAAGATGGACAGATAACACGTAAGACCATTGCATTTGCGAGTCGTGTGTTATCAAAAAGTGAGAGTAATTAATCCATTACAGAGCTGGAAGTTTTAGCGGTAGTCTGCGGTTTCTGAAAGTATATATATTTTCTGTTCGGAAGGAAAACTATTGTATACACAGATCATAAAGCTCTTGAGTTTTTACTCACAGCAAAGTTGACACATGATAAGCCAGCAAGGTGGATTTTAGTCTTACAAGAGTATGATTTCTGTGAAAAACATATCGCAGGACCAGCAAAAACCTTAGCAGATTTTTTTCCCGGTGTCCCCAAGCAACACGAAGTTCAGTGCAGATGAAGACCAAATTGGTATATATTACATAAGAGGAGTTCCTTTTGAAAACTACATAAGAAAAGCTTTCTCAAACATTTCAAACAAACAGAATAAAGACGGAGAGGTGTTAAGGGTGAAACATAAGTGGAAAAACAAGAACTCCATTGACATTCGTCAGGGTTACTTGCTGAAGAATGACTTACTGCTATACAGACAAGACCTAAGTACAAGTTTATGGACAGTATGTCTTCCTGATGAACTTGTGAACAAGTATATATGGTACACTCACTTAAGTACTGGGCACTTTGGGCCAAAGAAATGTTTTATGGAACTTAAAGAGACCGCACATTTCCCCAACAAGGAAATACATATTCAGCAAGTACTCAAAAAGTGTAAGGATTGCCAATGTGCCCAACACGTTATTTTTCAGACTAGACCACCATTGTCACCCACAATACCGAAAAATCTAAACAATCGAGCAGCAACAGATTCGATGGGACCGTTACCAAGAACAAGCAATGGGAACATGTATATCTTTGTAGTTTTAGAGTTAACATCAAAGTATGTCACTTTGATCCCTTTGAAACGTGCAACTGGTGTTACGATCAGTAAGATACTATAACGTGTTTCCTCAAGCAGGTAGGGAATGTAGAAAGATTAATTTCAAATAATAGGCCCCAATATAGATCTAAACCTTGGTTGGTAACTTTAAAAAGACATAAAATTGAACCCATCTTCATATCCAGGTACAAACCAAGAGCCAATTGTGCAGAACGAACTATGAAGGATATTGGGACATGGTGTCATCTGTACTGTAGTTCATGACGTATCACATGGGATGCCAATTTACATCATTTACAGATTATTATTAATGAAATGCTGCATGATACTAAACGATTACGACCAGTCACAGTGCTCAAAAATAAAAGACCATTGGGTAGGGTAAGAGGAGTTGTACAGTTCCCCCCATATAGAATACCATCACGCCAGCAGATAATAAAATTAGTACTCAAGAACATTGAACAAGCAGCTGCAAAAAGGAAGCTCAGAGCAGACAAAGGCGTATCCAGGTGGGTATTCACTTTGGGACAGCCGGATCTTGTTCGAACTCACTTACTATCTACTAAAGGAAAACAGATTTGCCATAAATTCTACCAGTTAATAAGGGATCCATGTTAATTAGTAAAGGATTCAAACAAATGCAGTAGAATTGGTGAGCCCAAGAACAGGAAAAAATATAGGTCTACATGACATAAGCCACCTAAAGGCTTATAATGAATGATAATTCTAGCAGTGTTCATATGGCAATTAGCATGAAAACTAAAATATAAATGTATCACAGATGATACAGCAAAAGAATCTAAATATCTTTCAGGTAGCAGCAGATCTCAAGAGGCAGACAGGATGAGCAACAAACATGTAAATATTCAAATATAGATACAATAATACTAATCATTTAAATCATCAAAGTAGGTTAGGATATAAAAAGTATAAACGAAAACTAGTTGCATGATGTACTAACTAACTAACCTATACATCATCCATGCTCATTCAAGAAACAAAGGAACTGTTTTAAAATGAAGTAACTTAATATGTCAGAGATATATTTTAATTTCTTCTGTAATGTACTGAAAAGGAAAAAAAAACTATTTAAATGTTCATTTTGTATTATTCATGTAAATGTTCAAATGTAAAGGTTATAATAAATTTAAATAAATAAACTTGTAAGAAGTGATATTAGCAAAAGTCGTTGTAAAATAAATGAAACAAAGAAGGCACGTAAACAACATCACTACAATCGTCTGGAGAAGGGAGCCAAGCTGACAACAGAAACAGAAAGTCCATGGGTGCCTACGGGCTGAGTGCGATAGTTTATACGATTGCACAATATGCCATTGGCGACAGACTGAAGACAGAAACAAGGAACAAGGAATTTACTGTCTCATACTTTACATTAGCGCAGAGAATAAGCAAGGTGTACTTTGAAGAATATTATCTCACACCTCACCCCATTAGCGAGAGGACAGGAAAACCCATTAGCAGCGAGGGATGCATAAGCAGCACACCTGTGAGAAAGACCCAAGTGAACCCATTAGCAGTGATGATCAATAGCAAACCATCTGCAACAGCTCATTAATACAGTCGCCTACAGAAATAAACTCAGAATATATTTCTCTCAATATTCCAGTTGGGTGTGTGTGTGTGGTTTGAGGTTTTCTGGCGCTAAACAGCGTGGTCATCAGCGCCCAACCAGACGGGAAACAGATGACTGAAATTCAGAAACTATCTATTCAGACTTGACTGTATCTCAGAACAACTGGTAGTCCTTCTGAATAATTTCACTGAATAGCATATCCTATCCCTATGCCTGAGAGGTTGCAAGTTCCAAGAAAGAAGAGATGAAGACACAGCCAGTAACGAAGAGAAGAAAGGGTCTCGAGATGAGAGCAGAAGACAGCAAGATTCCTTTCTAAATCCTATACCTTAAACCAGTATGAAATTTGGCAGAATCAACAGAAAGCAATATTCAACAAAACCATCGCAGTTATTTCATTCTAACTATCAAACCAACCAAAGGCGGTCAAACCATCAAACAGAGTACACATAATGGGTACATCAAGATGCAGCAACCATTGAGGGGCTACACTCATCACCTCAATGGCAACTATGCCAATGAAGGACTATGCCACATATGTTGTCACATCATGGTATTGCCCCTGGACAAGCAGTTTGTCAACAAATCAACGAAACATGGAATCGACCATGCAATGGCATTTGTGCTCGAACGCTCAGAACTGTAAATGTCAATAATCTTCATCAATATCATGCTGACTACCAGCATCGACAGCAGCATCAGGAAGCAAATCCAACTCAAATTTCAAAGTGTAAAGTACATTAAGAAAGAAAGTGACGTGTGTGACAAATTCATAGTAACATTTTAAAGAGTGCAAAAGATAATGACTTCAGCTAGGAGTTGAGATGCCTGTAAATATTCAGTCGCACCTGTACCACTAAGAATTTGTAATTTATGTGTTTCATCTGTATTTTGTAATTTGATTTGTAAATTGTTAAAGTCTATTCATAAATGTACCATGTTTTACATTTTGTATTTCATTTGTATCTGTAAAAGTCCATCCAATGTAAATATATGTTAATAAGAATTTGTGTATTGTAGATATTTTGGAAATATGAGTTTTTAATAGTAAATAATGTCAATGAATACAAAGTTTGTGTTAATGTGTATACTAATAAGCAGAAACATAACTATTTTACATATATAATGTTCAATTAAATACATACATATCTGTTTATGATTATAATTTTCAATATTGATGAAGCATTTAAGTGCTGAGAGTAGATATAAGAAAAACGAACGTTTCCTTAAGGGGAGTTTGTAGGCAAAAATTCGAAAATTTTCACATTTTACAAAACAGGCCATACAATATTATGTACTCTTTCCTGCACAAAATAGTGCATAAATTATCTGTGTGTGACGTTTATAAGTACTTTATTTTTAATTTTGAAGTCTTACATGCATATCTGCGAGATCACCAAATTTTGGACGTGCATCTGTTTATATGTGAATATCTCGGCAACTAGATTTTATAGAAGGCTGTGATTTTCATCTAAGGCTGTGATTTTCATCTCTGACAGAAAACAGGTGGCGCTCGATGTTAGTCACACTGCTATTTCGCAGTCTCTTGGCAGTTGTTTGTTTGTTTTGAGTGAAACAGTGACTTTTGGCGTAATCAGGTGCAGTTTGACGTAAATAAACATGCCTGAAAGTGCTAGTGTATTCACGAAACGTAAGTTTGGTGGAAACCAACACACTAGAAATGTAAAACCGTGTGTTGTTCAGGAGTTGAAACCCACAAGCAATGTAAAATCAAATAACCGTGATGTGCGACCTCATCCAATGCAAATAAAACTAAATCACATAAACAAGTTGAAAAACTAGAATTACTGCAGGATAATTTAGAAAATTGTACTTCCTGTCTGGGCTATGTTTTGTGTGATACGAACATTTTAATTAAGGTATTGTGTGATACATTGTGCAGTAATATTTGTGGCAGAAAAGTAATTATTGAAGAAGATTTTTCTGCAAGAATAGGACTCACTATGACAATAGTAATTATTTTTACTGGCTGTAACAACAAAACGTCATTTGTAACATCAAATGAATACAAGAATTATCTTTATCAGGTAAATTTAAGACTTTTCTATGCCATGAGAGCTATTGAAAAAGGTCTTAGTGCAGCTCAGTGTTTCTGTTTGGTTATGAATCTGCCACCACCATCTACAAAAATTCAGAGGTATACTGAAGTTATAGGAGAAGCTGTTCAATCTGTCACTTCCCTGTCAATGAAGGCTGTAACAAATGAAGCTGTTGAAGTGAACGAAGGCAAAATTGATATACCAGTTGCGTTTGGTGGGAAATGGCAAAAGCATGATCACGCATCTAAAAACTCTGTTGCCACAATCACAAGTGTAGACACAGGCAAAGCATTGAATTTGAAGCAATTACAAAACATTGCTATAGCGCCTGTGACAAAAATGGAAAAAAATGAACATGAAAACTGCTAATAAAATTATGAAGGAACTAGCGGAGGAATGGAAACTGATGCTGCAATGAAAATTTTTAGTAGATCGCTGCAGGAAAGGGGTGTATAATACACCCAGTTCCTTGGGGATGGTGATTCTAAGGAGTATACGTGTGTGGTTGAAGCAAATACATATGAATATATGTGATAAAGAAATGGGAATGAATTGGGCATATGCAAAAGAGGATGGGCACATGTCTCAGAAAATTAAAACAATCTCTTCACACCACCATACTGTCTGATGGCAAGCCACTTAGAGGTTGGCTAACTGATAAAACAATAGATCAGCTCCAGATGTATTATGGAATGGCCATCAGAAATAACGGAAATGATTTCGAAAGTATGAGAAAAGCAGTCTAGGACACATACTTCCACAAACTTTCAACCAACAGGAAACTGACACATTCACTCTGCCCACCTGGACCTGAATTGTGGTGTAAATTTCGGAAGGCTGAACTTTCAGGAGTGTCTTTTGAACACAAGTACTCTATTCCTGAAGCTGTTATGGAAGCAATAAAACGAAATTATAGGGACCTAGCTCACCCAGACCTCCTCCAAAAGTGTTCAAAATGGTTCAAATGGCTCTGAGCACTATGGGACTCAACTGCTATGGTCATAAGTCCCCTAGAACTTAGAACTACTTAAACCTAACTAACCTAAGGACAGCACACAACACCCAGCCATCACGAGGCAGAGAAAATCCCTGACCCCTCCAAAAGTGTCTAACTGGGCGAACACAGAATCCTAATGAATCATTCAATAACATTATTTGGACATGAGTGCCCAAAAATGTTTTTGTAGGGCTCAGTACACTAAAATGAGGAGTTGGTGATGCTGCATTAACATTTAATGATGCAAATATGGGAAAGAATAAGAGTTCTAAAACATCTTAACATCACTCCAGGCTACCATACTGTAAAGGGCTTGAACTTATTGGAGAAGATAAGACTTGCCAAGGCACAGCATGCAGCTCAGTTCACCACCAAAGAAGCAAGATCAATCAGAAGAAAGAAGATTTTGGAGAAGGAAGCTGGAAAAGATGGTGATGCTGACTATGCTGCTGGGTGTTTTTGCGACTTAATTTAAAATTACAAGTCAGTTTGTATCATTTTATAGTTTAAATGTGATTTTCTCAAAATGACGTTTTTTATGCTTTATGTTCCTTTATATCAAAACCTACTCGTGATAGCTATATGAAACTTTGGCACTTATTACATTATAATATATTGTAGCTGCTGGAGCACAAACATAGCAATAACTTGAATAGAAGGCCATCTAGGGCATTATGTGTACAATTATTTCTAATAAAAAATAGCATAATTGAAAATACATATATATTTCTTCTTCTTTTGAACCTCATCTCTTAGTTCTGTTTCAGTAGACATAAATAACGTGGATAAGACAGCTGTAAAAATTGTACATGTTATCTTCAGTGGTTCCAGAGGTAAAGGTAAATGAAGTAGGCTAATTTAACATTACCCGCATAGGCCCTGCAAACTCCCCTTAACTTCACTCATCTTTCACAACCATCAACATCAAGAATGTTTGAGAATTGTGGAATGTCTGAAGTTATTGTTAAGAGAGAATCGAAAGGGTGTATGAACCATTTTAATAGAATTTAACCAGAGTACTAGAGAAAAATTTTGTAAGATTAGTCAAATAACTATCTATAAAGGACTATAGCCACTTAATAATCTTCTAAATAGAAAATGCCTTGTAAAGCAATACATCTCAAATCAGTTAGTTAATATATATATATATATATATATATATATATATATATATATATATATATGTATATATATATATTAACTAACTGATTTGAGATGTATTTATATTGACCACCCTAAATAACTGTTTGTTCAGATGCAAACTAGAAAATGTTTCAAGCAAATGTTGTTTATCCATCAGGGGGACATCAATCAGCATGATTGCCTTTGTTGTAGCTTTGTTTTTTTACAAAGATATGAACAGCGATATGACTTTTTTAAATAGCATCCTGAAGTTTTTATTCGGTAATTCGTTTCCTCTCCTAAAGACCTATTCAAAAATGTATCACAGTGTATCATTCACTGAAACAGAACGTTATTAATTATATAACACAACACTGACATTGATGCTCCCAGCACTTAGTGCAGGTACTCGGGGTAATGGAGCACATCTATGTACTGACAGCTACAGAGGACAAATATTAACATAAGTAGAATGCACACCCGTAATTCCGTCAACTATCGTCAGTTGAAGAGTTGTGTGAGTAGAATGTACACCAGCAAAGAGAAGGTAGAAATGCTGCTCATCTATGGGGAATGTTAGTTAGAAGAACAGTAACTGCAATACTGTTTTCTTATGTACGGGTACATTTAGTACAGTAGTTTAGCCCTTTTAAATACTTTGATGTAGAGTAGGCATACAGTAAAGTCTGTCCTTCCTACAAACTGCATCGACATAACGTTTCTTTTGTTGTTGTTGTTGTTATTGTTGTTGTTGAAGGTAGGCGAAACGCTACACAGGCAGTGGGACAGTACAGAGAGCGATATCCTGACAAGAACTCACCTTCCCGACAGATGTTTTCTTGTCTTGTTGCGACACTTCAGGAAACAGGAAGTTTCAACCCACGACAACACAATCGTCATAGCACTCGCACAGACGAAGCTGCCAAATTTACTATTCTCGCTTACATTGCTATAAATCGACATGTGAGCAAACGACAGCTTGAACACGAGATTGGCATTCCTAAAACCAGTGTACGTAATATTATTACAAGGCACCAGTTCCATACTTACAATGTACATCTACATCAAGAATTTCCAGAATCGTATACAGTTCTGTCAGTGAGCACAGCAGCAAATCCTCGCCAACCCAAACTACTTCTCCCATGTTCTATTTACCGATGAATGTTCCTTCTCAAACAAAGGACAGGTAAATACAAGGAATATGCATTATTGGTTCAGCGACAACCTACGATGACTTAGGGGAACATCAGCGTAAATGGAGAGTTACCGTCTGGTGAGGGATGCTTGGTATTACAATTATTGGCCCTTATTTCATCAGTGGTAGTCTAAATGGCACAATGTATGCCAACTTCCTCAGACGAATTCTTCCTGCTCTTCTGGATGAAGTGCTACTAAGAACCAGAATGCTTAGGTGGTATCAACGCAATGGATGTCCAGAAGCCGGCCGGTGTGGCCGAGCAGTTCTAGGTGCTTCAGTCTGAAACCGCGCGACCGCTATGGTCGCAGGTTCAAATCCTGCCTTGGGCATGGATGTGTGTGATGTCCTCAGGTTAGTTAGGTTTAAGTGGTTCTAAGTTCTAGGGGACTGATGACCTCAGATGTTGAGTCCCATGGTGCTCAGAGCCATTTGGACCATTTTTTTGGCTGTCCAGAACATAATGCCTTGTGTACACATCGTGTTCTGAACTGAAGGTATCATGCTAGATGGATTAGTTGAGGAGGCCTGCTAGGTCTCTTGATTCAAATCATTTGGACTTTCTTCTTTGGGGAAGCATTAAAGGCATTGTCTATCACGATATTCCAAAAATATGCAGGAATGTATCATGCTTGCTTGTAATTCTCTTCAGCAGGCAGCACTGGAAGCAGTAAATAATTCTTTCATTCAACGGGTGCACCAATGTAATGGTGTCCAGGGTCATTACTTTGAGCACCTTTGAATGTTCTACACCTGGGCAATGGTACAGGAGAGTCAAAGTCAATTTTGTGTTATGTTTTTACTTGGTTTTCATTTGTTTTCTGACAACTCCAGCAAGTGGACGAGTTTGTGATCCCAGGCTCAAAGTCAATGCTGTGTTATGTAATTAATAACGTTCTTTTTCAGTGAATGGTACGCTATGATACATTTTTGCATAGGTCTTTAGAAGAAAAAATGAATTACCGAATAATAAATGCCATTTAAAGAAGTCATACCACTGTTCATATCTTTGTAAAAAAAAAAAAAAAAAAGTTACAACGAGAGCAACCATGCTCATTGATGTCCCACTGACGGCAAAAGAACATTTGCTGGAAACATTTTGTAATTTTCATCTGGACAAACAGTTATTTAAGATGGTCAAGATAAATGGGACACCCTGTATATGTAATGTTAAAACCACATCATGTAGCATAAGATAGACAAGTAGCTGGACAATGATTAAATTATTTGAAATTATAAATTTTGCAGTGCAATGAACAATGCCTCAACCTTTGATCACAGCAGCATACAATTAATTCAGAAGGGATGGCATGTGTAAGGCATTCAGATTTAATGGACCTTACATGAACTTTATCCATAATGATAGTACAATACAGTATGAGATCCTCAGAAAGTAATAATTACATTATATCAACAAAAGGCAATTTCAGTTAATCTCATGTACCCAAACACCAACAAAACAATCTCTACCAATATATGGACAGTGGTAAGAAACAAACAAGTTAAAGTGAAATGCATGAACCGAGCAGGTGGCTAATGATATCGTAAAACTCACATTAGCAAGAGAACAGCGAGCTTCAGTGCAGAAAGGGTTAATGCCAGAACAATACATTATTACTTTTATCGTAAATAAGGTCGGGACTAAAAGTTAGTGGCTGCACGTCATTAACCAGGCTAGGCCATGACCCAGAAAGAAAAATTAAAATGTTTATTCACCTCTAGCAAGATGGTGGTTGGCTGAATCCATACTTGGCGATGCAGACGCGAATGATAAGGAGATCCCCATTATATCAAAGCATTTTGAGATCTAAAATTAAGGCTCTCTCTCTCTCTCTCTCTCTCTCGTCTCGTGGCGGACTGCACAAGTGTGTGGAAATAAGCGAAGGCGTTGAGAATTTGCTTTCTGCGAAGTGAGGACGATAAGCTTCACGTATCGTGGTGACAGATAGCAAAGCTGTAGTTAAATATTCCTGCAGGAAGATTTGTGGGCAAAGAAATTGTGCACATCACTCCAACCCATAGCGAGTGTACGATAGCCATTAGTTCGACTATGGAAAGATAAACGTTCTACGGAACACAGTAAAGTTGCGACTGAGTGAAGTCAGTCAAGACCAGAGTAGGGAACTAGCATTTCAGATCCAGCCTGGAGACAACGCTGTTGCAGATACTGCTTGGTAAAGTACCATCGTGCATTAGGCCACAGTAAATGTTGAGTCTAGATTTTGTTCACTCCAACTTGTGTACGCTTTGACCATTGAATATCAAAAGCTAGGATACTAACCTACCCTCACATTGAGTACATGAGGTTTTCATTGGTGCAAAAAGTAAATTTATTCTCTACCAACTTGGTGCATTGACCAGCTATGACAACGTAGATTTAAATGAGCTGATGAGGATTTTTAATAGTGATTCTCTCCTGTGATAAAAAATTTTCATATGCAGAGTTAACGATTTTAATAATCGTCGTTTCAACATGTCCAAGAATTAAATAATTTGTTGTACATTATCAAAAGTAATTTAACATGACTGTTGTTTATCACCTGACCCCTGAAAACTAATATAAAAGGGAATAGCTGTTGTGTCTTTATAGAATGGACCCCAAACGTCCACTTTTATTAATTAATTTATTCTAGGTACCTGACAGCAGCATTTCTAATGATTTTTGTTATGATCCACACCTGATATTAGCTGCCTACAGGGCAAGGGTCATACTTATTTAGAATGTCTGTTTGACACCCTGGGCTTGAGAAGACAATTCAGAGGATTTGTCCATTTGTGCACTAAGTGGTAAGCTAAGTTTACACACATTAGTACATTCACTTTGCAGATACAAATGTCAGATGTATAATACTATCATTCTCCAGCCTGAAGGCATCCAAATGTTCAACAAGAAAGTGAGCATCATACCCGCTCACATAATTGAAGAAGACAGGTGTGTGTCTTGGTAGTTTGTACTCAAAGTTGCATACATTGTGAGCTACCCCATGGAACTTCCCCGTTAGACGATGATGATCTCTAAATGGAGATTCTGCTTTTCTATCCAAAGACAGGTCACTAATATGATTTTAACTGCCTCCTTGTGTAAGACATTATCCTTCTGTGACTTGGTCATTGACATTTTTTTGCTATAAAGACCATCGACATTCTACATAAGTTTTCTGAACTCAGAAAGCAACAATCTTGTATTATTATACCCAACATATGAGCCAAATTTATTGCAACTGGAATCATATGAGCAAACAATTTGTTATGCTGCCACAATAGTACTTGACGATATTTGAAAGTGGTTTGAGATAGATTGGGATCACTTCAAAATGCACCACAGAAAATAATAAGCACTTAAAAGTCAGTGTACTCAACAAAAGGATACCGTTCCTGGTAGTGGGCATTCTTAAACTTTAAGAACTTTTTTCCATAATGGACATTTTCACATGTGCCAGTTCCTGGCTCAAGCAACCAATCAGATGTCTTTATAAATATTCACACATAGTAAAAGATTTGAGGCATCTGTGGCAAAAGTGCCTTGCCCCATTCTTTTTCGATATTTGGGTGAAAAGTGCATGAGACGTGTTTTTGATCCAGATGAAGTGTTGTTTCTCACCTTTGGAGAATAGCAGTAGATCTACATGTTTATGATGTTGACTGACTACTTTGGAAAAGTGGTGTCCAATTACTTCATGCTTCACGTCTCCTGGCTTGCTTTTTTTCTCATCCACACCCAGATCGTAAACATGAAGCGAGTAATTACGGTTCTGCGTTTCGAATTTTGTCATGTCTGGAATTGTGATGGGCTATGAGATTTCTTGAAAGTTATAGTGCACGCAGACATTAGATGTCTTGTATTTATCTGTAAGGTGTGCATGTTTCGAGTGATTTCTATGTGCTTCATCCTTCTCATCTAGATTCTCGACATTTACACATGCCTGTTTCGCTCAATATCATCTGCAAGAGGGATGAAACTGGACCCTCCATTAAATGGATCACAAACGTGCAGACATCAAGTTGGAGCACGCAGATGAGCACCCTACCAAACCGTCTTCCCTTCAAATTGGAAAAACACTTCAGTGTAATACTCTTGATAAAAGTTAGAGATCATTTTGCAATTGACATGTCCTGCAGTATCACTCCATCCTTCCTGAAAGTTTGATGATGCTTTCATCTGCAGCACCATAACTGCTATATTTAGAGAGGTGTGACAGCTCACAGTAGAGAGCCGCTTTGGACCTGATGACGAGATAATGATGGGCATTGATGATTTCAGAGAGATCCCTTTCCAACACTGCTTGTTATGCATGAAGGAAGGTAGCTGTATCTCGAAATCCAACACTGACGTTATCAATACAGAACAGGATCCTATCCCTGCAAGCATCAGCAACCACAAAGTAGTTTGATGTGGCTGCGTGGTGGTGAACAAAATGGGCTGTGGAGTTGCTACTGCTCGTTCAGGGACGGGGTGACACAGACATTGACTGTACCACCTTGCTGTCACTAGGCTGCAGCCTCAGATAAAATGGCGCAGACGTCGATGCTGCTACCACCAGGCCAATGTGAAGCCGACGTTGATGGTACTAACCTGCTACTGCTAAGCCAAGGTGATGTAGGTGTTGATTGCCGCATCAGTAGTAGGTCCGGTTGCGATGCTGCAAGACAGACTCCAGAAGCTTCCAATACTCTTTCTGCCACGTTAGAAAAAGCGACATTGATAAGTGTTGTGCACAGACATAAGCAATGGACGTAATTAAGTTCTGATTCTTCTGTGGAGATTCACAGGCGATAAGTGCTTTCAGTTGAGGTATATTCTAATATACACTACCGTTTGTGGAAATTGCAACACCAATAAGGAAGTGCATGAATTCAATTTATTTTATACCGCAGGTTAGGTACACAACAAGTAACAAATGATTACCTTTTCAAATCTATACACGTCCTTTGGGCCCTACCATTCAGTATGTTGTGTGGCCACCATGCGCTGCAACTAGAGCTGCTATATGCTGTGGCATTGAATCAATAAGGTTCTGGATAATTTCCTGAGGGATTTCCCTCCATGCAGTTTGTATCCGAGCCCACAAATCCGTGACACCAGTTACTGGAGGACCGTGATGCACCAGGTGCCGACCAACCATATCCCAGACATGTTCGATGAGCGACATGTCTGGCGAACGTGCAGGTCAGGAAAGCAACGGTACCCGTCCCTCTTTGAAGAAGCCCTGTACATTCCTCGCAATATGTGGCCGGGCATTGTCCCGTTGAAATGTGGCCTGTGGAGATGCCTGAAGCAGGGGGAGTACCTCAGGCTCCGCAACCTCCGATAGGTACCGGTTGCTGTTCAAAGTGCTCGCAATAGCTACGAGGCGAGATCGGTTGTCGTAACCAATGGCTCCCCAAACCATCACACCTGGTGTTTGTCCGCTATGCCGCTCCACAATGCAGTCCTCCAGGTTGCGCTCACTACGTGTGCGGTCATCACTGGACGACACGTTGAAGCGGGACTCATCCGAAAAGATTACATGTTGCCACTCAGCACCCCAGTGACGGTGTTCAGGTGCCCATTGCAGTCGGAGGAGCTTGCGGTTTCTGAATAATGGAAGCCGACGTAATGGCATGCATGCAACCAGTCCAGCCTGCAGCAGACGGCGACGAACCGTCGATGCAGACAAGTTCACTCTTGTTGCAGTGCTCCAGCGAAGAGCCATAACTGTGGATGACGCTGTAGGGTCCGTAATGGCCATGCGGACAAGATGACGGTCATCCCGTGCTGTGGTCATATTCCGTGGTCCAGTTTCCGTTCGTCGCTGCGTACGACTTTCCTCTATCCACTGCTTCCACACAAGCATCACTGTCGTAGCAGCATGGCCTGTGCGAGCCGAAATGTCACAGTATTACAAATCCGTTTCCCGGAGACCGATCATTCTGCTCCGTTAGAACTCGCCCACATGCCGATATGGCTCCCTTTGACGTCGACGACGCATACTGGCCCTCACTCTATTGTTTCCTCCTTGTGTGGCAGCTCTGCACCGACTACACTAGGTGCAACACCGACCCTGTCGGACAAACACGAGAGGGCTCTGCTCGGCCTACATGTGCCACATCTCGCTGCAAAACGAATCGCGTATTGCTTGCACACCCATCGCCACTTCCACCAAGTGTGGCGCCATTCGGGTAATTCCTTCTCATCTGCACGTATCAGTAGGTTCCAACTTTTCATGAAAGTGAGAGGTAGCTGCAATTCACACATGTATGTACACGAAATCTAACACGCCTGTAGCACTGTCAACTGCTGCCATGCGCGCATTTGTGGCTCTTGTAATCTAACGTGCTGCATCTGTTAGAATACGTGCGCATATGCAGTACAGTGATAGCGTCCCGAGTGAGTCAGTGTAAACTAATCAAGGTCGTGGCATCATGCTTCTGCCTGTCAGCACGTACTGGAGCGAGGTCCCTGCTTATCAGCCATACCTACGGCTTTTCGTATTCTTCTGCTTTACGAGGAACAAAGCAGACAGTATTAAATACTCACCTGAACCCTGTAAGTGAGGGGGAAGGAAACAGAAAGTGAATAAATAAATACAAAGTTTCTATTAAAAGAAATGATTTATTTATTGGTAAGCCAATTGCTAATAGTTGAAATTTTTTGTAGCGTTTACAAACTCTTGTTGTGCATATGTCCTCTTCAACTGCCTGAGAGCAGGACGTCCTTCTGCACCCGCATTCTGGATAGGTACCCATTTATATATTTCTTGAAACCAGGAAATCTTCTCACAGTCTTTCATATAACCTATGCTGTCTCTATTATCATACATTTGGAGCTATGATACCATTAATCGTTGCTCTTTGAGACATCATTGTTAATGCACCACATATTGTGTAAAGCCTCTACATTTATACTAACGTTGTACAATTCCTGTTAGCAATGAGTAGTTTATGAGACTGTTCTGTAATATTAAGGCACATGCTGCCATGACCGCAGGGGAATTTAGAGATGATTCGAATTCAGTTCCCCGACAGTTCCAGTCTTCAGTGCCTCATGTCTCTTTCAACAATCGTTAAACTGTTTTGTACTAAGTGCGAAGCCGAAACCATCGTCAGTGTCATAATATGGGGTAAATATCTGGTGTGCATGCTATACTACAGTCCATATGTGTTTCTGTTCCATTTTAGCTGTAGATTATTGTATGGAAAAACTGGGAGTTTAGGTTATTTCTAGCACTGGTTAGTTTAGAATCATAAAATATGCTTGAATCCTTTTTAGGGTTCCCCTTCCTGTCTGTTTGCAACTCCAAAATAATGAAGGGAGATTTTCCTAGCTGGATAGAAGTCTTAAAGAGGGCATTTTTGGTGGGATAATTGTGGAAGGATTGGATATTCAAACAACTCCCATGAACGGAGAGTTAAGGACAGTTGCGCTCCTGAATTGAGAAGACATAATAGTTTCAGATACTTTTCATCTGATAGAGAGAAGTTCAATACTCTCAAAAATGGCTCTGAGCACTATGGGACTTAACATCTGAGGTCATCAGTCCCCTAGAACTAAGAACTACTTAAACCTAACTAACCTGAAGACATCACACACATCCATGCCCGAGGCAGGATTCGAACGTGAAAGCGCCTAGAACTGCTCGGCCACTTCGGCCGGCTTCAGTACCCTCCGTATCAATTTATCCTGCACGATTTTATGATGTTCTTCTCATTGTCCTAAAATGTACGAGTTATTATCTATAGCACTTTGAACTAGAATCATCTCTTGCTTAGCGTTCGTAATACACTGAAGAGCAAAAGAAACTGGTACGCCTGCCTAATATCGTGTAGGGCCACCGCGAGCAGGGAGAAGTGTCGCAAAACGACGTGGCATGAACTCGACTAATGTGTGAAGTAGTGCTGGGGGGAACTGACACCATGAATTCTGCAGGGCTGTCCATAAATCCGAAAGAGTACAAAGGGGTGAAGATCTCTTCTGAACAGCATGTGGCAAGGCATCCCCGATATGCTCACAAATGTTCATGTCTGGGGAATTTGGTGGGCAGCGGAAGTGTTTAAACTCCGAAGAGTGTTCCTGGAGCCACTCAGTAGCAATTATGGACGTGTGGTGTGTCGCTTTGTCCTGCTGGAATTGACCAAG
Source organism: Schistocerca americana (assembly GCF_021461395.2). Taxonomy (NCBI): domain Eukaryota; kingdom Metazoa; phylum Arthropoda; class Insecta; order Orthoptera; family Acrididae; genus Schistocerca; species Schistocerca americana. The sequence goes on along the minus strand of NC_060119.1, from coordinate 640,216,251 downwards.
TCCGTCGGAATGCACAATGGGCATGAATGGATGCAGGTGATCAGACAGGATGCTTACATACGTTTCACCTGTCAGTGTCGTTTCTAGACGTATCTGGGGATACATATCACTCCAGCTGCAGAGAACCCACACCATTACATAGTCTTCGCCAGCTTGAACAATCCCCTGCTGACATGCAAGGTCCTTAGTTTCATGAGATTGTCTCCATACCCGTGCACGTCCATCCGCTCGATACAATTTAAAATGAGACTCGTCCGACCAACAACATGTTTCCAGTCATCAAGAGTCCAATGTCGGTGTTGAGGGGCCCAGGCGAGGTGTAAAGCTTTGTGTCATGCAGTCATCAAGGGTACACGAGTGGGCCTTCGCCTCCGAAAGCCCATATCGATGATGTTTCGTTGAATGGTTCGCACGCTGACACTTGTTGATGGCCCAACATTGAAATCTGCAGCAATTTGCGGAATGGTTGCACTTCTGTCACGTTAAGGATTCTCTTCAGTCGTCGTTGATCTCGTTCTTGCAGGATCTTTTTCTGGCCGCAGCGACGTCGGAGATTTGATGCTTTACCGGATACCTGGTATTCCCGGTACACTCGTGAAATGGCCGTACGGGAAAATCCTCACTTCATCGCTACCTCGGAGATGCTGTGTCCCATCGCTAGTGCGCCGACTATAACACCACGTTCAAACTCATATGTTGATAACCTGCCATTGTAGCAGTAAAAACCGATCTAACAACTGCGCCAGACACTTGTCTTACATAGGCGTTGCCGACCGCAGCGCCGTGTTCTGCCTGTTTACATATCACTGTATTTGAATACGCATGCCTATAACATTTTCTTTGGCGCTTCAGTGTAATATGATTACCGCCTTCAAAGAAGCCCATTAACATTTTGGCTGGAATGCACACAATAAAGGAGTTATCTATCGATCCATCCTGCGTTTTGTAGGGCACTATGATCAGATATTTATGCAGAGACGTACATCTTGAGCATCAATGCCATACCAAAGTTTCTGATGCGGTCACTTTCTTGAAATTCAAAGGCGAATGCATTATATGTAAGGCGCGATGTTACTGATGTCATCGAAGCCTTCTTAGGGGTAAATACCCCTTCCAAATATAGGAAGCTCTTGCTTTGAAATGTCAGTCCATCTTGATGTTGAATAATAAGTCGTACCTCATCGTTATTATTAAATTCTGATGAGGCAAATTGTTTGTGGGAATAATATTTCTGTCTAATGATATACTCATCACACTGAACTTCAGTTATTATATTGAGTGACATCATTGTGTGGTTTCAGACCAATACGAGTAGATATGAGAAACCCGTTATTCTTGTGAGTTATCGTTTTCTGCTTCCGTTGCATAGTGGTCTACTGATGGCTGAGTATGACATATTTATATTTAATACCCATAATTCTGCTTCAGATGAAGATGTACCATAATTTCCTAACCACAAAAATCGACTAGATTCTCGTTGTTACATACGATATTATTCAGCTCAAGATTGACCAATGTCTGAATGGTCATAGGAGCCAGGAGGTATTACCATAGCTTCTCCTCTCCCCAGATGCAGTATGTTATTTATCTCAGCACGCTCAGCTCTATTGGAGAAAAATAGTTCGCTTTTCATGGTTATGATTATTCGTTTAGAGTTATGGTGAACGACATCTCATTTTAACCTTAAATGATGCATTGACGTGCATACTGTTTTTTTACACCATTAGCAGGAGAAACATTAGGCAGAAATGTCCACAGAGGTTATCAACTAAAGTCGAAAATTGTAACACCTGGTTCCTGTCAGTGACGTAACGACACAGTTCTTTAGGTGCTCTTAAATCACCGACTGAATCAATGTAATAGATGGTGTTCCGATTTTTGTTAACATACGCATTCCAGTCAGTTTCATTTCCCTCACAACATTTAAATTGACACTCCAACAACCACATTCTTTGGATTTCCACATCACCTCTTGCAGCGTATCCCGCAAGAAGAATTCGCAAAATCTTGATATTTTGAGATTTCTGACGAGTTTAAGCAAGTGTATGTTTGTAAGCAGTCTGTCCGGTAATATCTCATGGGCTTTTTTTTTTGTTAATGTACAACCCAAGTCCTTTCCTGTATGGTTTTTTAAATACAGTCCTTTACCGATAACGATGGTCCCCATGGCCGTATTATGCCTCTTAGCCTCCTGTAGTTGCTTCTCAACATTTTACGCATTCCTTACTGTTTGATTTATGGCAGTGGCTCCACAGCCTAATGAGCTAATGGCTAATTGCCCAGCAAATGTGGGGATTTGAAACACAATTATTCTACCAGATGTCTTTGGTATGGCAGGACCCTGGGTATTTTAACACATCTTTCCCTTCCTCCCTTCTGCCTCACAGTACCATTCACCGCTGTCCCTGCTGATTGGATGCAATTTTTTAAACAAGCTATAGGTATCTTTTTCTTCTTTAGTGTGCAACAGCTGCATTCATTATTTACTTGAAGGTCATTACATCACCCAATTTAAGTTTGATATGTATTGCTGTATTGACCACAATTGCAGCAATTCAGTGTCCTATAGCAGTGTCCTTTCTTCAGCATGTCTGTCTAGTCTTATTAGCCAATATTTGGTATGTAGTGCAACTATCTTCATTTGTAGCGTTAGTGGTGGTGTACTCCTTGTGTGTATCGTCTACGATATTAATTCCCTTAAGCATGAGCTAGGCGCGTTTTCAGTTTTGTTCCAGGTCCACAAAAATTGGATTCCGGGATATGAGGTTTGAATTATAGATTCTCGAGAATACTGCCCCCACCTTTGTTGATACCTTTCCTAGCACTCATGTTGTGCTACTGTGTGGTTTGAGGTTTGCTTGTTCTATCACACAGCAAATTGCGAGTGGTCACCCAGCTGTTGTGCTTTCAACAAGACTAGCTTTCAAATGGGAGAATGTCGAGTAATGATTTATCCTATACCGTTGCATGACCACTTCGAAATGCCTGTTGTAAAATAAATCTCCCTGGTAGGTCTGAAGGTTTTTGGGGCTCTGATTCATTCCAGTCTGCCGCGCATTGCTCAAAAATCCCTGAAACCGCATTCCCCATCTTTACCTTCACTGATAGAGCACAGGCGATTTCGGAATGCATACCTATAACCCTTAGAATGTACTTGAAATCATTATTCAGTCGTGAGTAGTCTCAGATATCTATGAGATAAGCCTGTCATTAATCATCCAGTTCTCGTGTTGTCACACATCCGTACAGTAATGTTCTGTGTGCAGGTCTGTGAAGCTCATGAATAATCGTCACCACAATTATTCAATGATGTGTCTTTCTAAAGTTCAGATATGATTAATAGTATTTCGTTTGTGAGTCCTATATTCCCTGCGGCAGATGATGCTATTAACAGTCATAACCAGTATATGATTTCATTTGGGTCATCATAATATACATACTCTAGAGATAGACTGTTAAGTCTTTTATGCTAAGCTTAAAGCTCTTTGCCTGCGATATGTGCTAAGGCTGGTTTAATTGCATTCTTATATTTGTCACTGTCTGAGGCTTTCATTCGTCTTTTTGAGGTCATATGTGCGCTAGTCATGTGTAATATTTGACCATACTTTTTTTACCTCTTTCGGGATAAACTTTTGCCGTTAGAAATTTTTAAGAATATTAGCTTTAATAAACTGGATGTTCTTTCAAATCCCTTGTCCCCATATTTCATTCTTAGTTAAAAGTATTGGGTGCTTACCCAACACATATGGCTTCACCCTGCTGACCAAGAGTGTTGTGTCTAATTCAGCATTACTGTAACAGTTAATGAAGTCAGTAATAGCATACACTCCCTCATCATCATCTTCTACTTCTTCTTATTCTTCTTCTTCTTTTCTGCCTCCATCTGTAGCACATGATAGTCCTTTACTTTTCTGATGACCTTGTAAAATGTGTCTAACTCAACATTATTGTAATGGTTAATGAATCAGTAATAGCATACATTACATGTCTTCTTATTATTCTTCTTCTTTTCTGCCTCCAAAATGCTCCATGACAACCCATTCTGAGTGCCAGTTACTGACTTAAAACATTTCTGAGAGATGCTGATCTCATTGAAATTATCCAAACTTTAACAATCATAACTTCTGTCAATAACTTTACACTTTGTCGATGACATACTGCTGTATAGTAAGCTGTTTTTCAGATAGCATACAACTTATGTATACTTTAAGACTATTGGAGATAATGGGCGTCAAGTACCTTAGCTATAACCTTGCCATAGCCATGCATAATGTTAATTTCTCGTTGATGTATAATTCACATTTCTATGTTTTAGCATTCAACTCCCCATCATTTTGAGTCCTCGCCTCAGTAAGACTTTCTAGTTTCATTAATTTAATGTTAATTGCCTCGATTTTTCTGTTACTGTATGGATACACATGCCTAGCACCCCCTGAAAGAGTGCGCAACAAATGTGAAAATTTGTCCTTAGTCTACAGTATACTGATACAGTTACGTTTTGATACACTGTCCTTTATGCAGAAACTCATCGAAGTTTCATCTACATCAGGACTCATTAAATTTCCTAGTTTTATACAACCAGAAAGCCATACTGCTAATTATTCCAGCGATTCCCACATATGCTGAAAGATTCTTTGAACTACAAGTCAGTTCCTACATGTGCTTGGTAAATAAGCTTTAAAGAGAGATTGTCTTATTTGAAGCCAATAACACGGTTCGCATTATCTCGAACCAAATGCCTTGGGATCCTTGGGTATGTCTGGCACAAATAAAATACGTTGACTTGTGCATTATGACCAGAGAAGAAATATCTGTGGATCTCATCCTAATTTCCCACTGCGTCACTGTCAAATACAAGTATGCATTCTGACTTTACTTTTTCAGTTAGTGCACTATCACTGCTTTTGCTGACTGGATGGTATATCACTCCCTCAGTGGCACACAAAATCTCCTGCAATAGCTGATAGTTCAGCTGAAACAGATTTTTTTAAAATATATGCATGCTCGAAGTGGATGTGTCAACAATGTTAAGACAGATTAGCTTTCCAGCCACCCGAAGGCTCAATAAACAAAGCACGAGTAATATCGGGAAGTAATGATCCATTCGTCTTGTTTTTATGGTTTCCAGCGTTGTCGTTGCAGAACCAGTCGTTTTCTTTAAGACCCCCTGAGATGCAGTTGTTTCGTTCACTCGGTCACGATGGTAACTGTTGGTTTACATTGGAATGAGGAAATTTTAGAAATTCTTACATACCGTTGGGTATATAAACAAACTTAAATAGGATCGTAATACTGTGCCCACATCTGACAATGTTGAATCATATGCTTCTACCTCCACCAATGCGCAGCATGAATTGTAGAGTTGAGCTATGATTTCTTCCGATAGGTGGAGAGTTCGGCAGATTACTTCACAATGTCTCACAGAATTGATAGACGAATGACTGACACCTTTGTCGACACTCTAGCTCATGATGTATTGCGTAGTTGACATTCATTAAACTCTTAAAAGACCATTCCTGTAGATGTACGCACTCTCAGTTGTTATATCTTTTAAGTGTACCAGGGAAGTCCCCTACAGAGAATGTACGTTCGTCTATCACCGACAGAGGGTGAACAGTTCCACGGAACAAGGCTGCAATCTCCATTGACATTTCACGTAATTGCCCCCACTCATTCATGGTTAATATTACTCTGACGCCTCTAAATCGAGGGTTTTCAGATACTACCACCGGTTAGAACTCCATATTCAATACGATGCCGACACTGACACGCTTGCTCCCACTGTTCATACAGTAAGTTAGACTGAACAACATTATTTACACGTTGGGTGGCTGCTGCTGCAACGACTTCACCTCGACTATAAGAAAACATGTTATTAGTTAAGCACATCTGCTTTTTTTCCTCTATTCACCACCATCGGCGTTAATAAACACACTGCCTCAAAGTGGGGGTATTGATATACGTCTTGACATCCTTACCTACGACGTTGTTCTCACAAGTAGGTGAAATATTTATCGATCACCCTAAATACACTCCTGGAAATGGAAAAAAGAACACATTGACACCGGTGTGTCAGACCCACCATACTTGCTCCGGACACTGCGAGAGGGCTGTACAAGCAATGATCACACGCACGGCACAGCGGACACACCAGGAACCGCGGTGTTGGCCGTCGAATGGCGCTAGCTGCGCAGCATTTGTGCACCGCAGCCGTCAGTGTCAGCCAGTTTGCCGTGGCATACGGAGCTCCATCGCAGTCTTTAACACTGGCAGCATGCCGCGACAGCGTGGACGTGAACCGTATGTGCAGTTGACGGACTTTGAGCGAGGGCGTATAGTGGGCATGCGGGAGGCCGGGTGGACATACCGCCGAATTGCTCAACACGTGGGGCGTGAGGTCTCCACAGTACATCGATGTTGTCGCCAGTGGTCGGCGGAAGGTGCACGTGCCCGTCGACCTGGGACCGGACCGCAGCGACGCACGGATGCACGCCAAGACCGTAGGATCCTACGCAGTGCCGTAGGGGACCGCACCGCCACTTCCCAGCAAATTAGGGACACTGTTGCTCCTGGGGTATCGGCGAGGACCATTCGCAACCGTCTCCATGAAGCTGGGCTACGGTCCCGCACACCGTTAGGCCGTCTTCCGCTCACGCCCCAACATCGTGCAGCCCGCCTCCAGTGGCGTCGCGACAGGCGTGAATGGAGGGACGAATGGAGACGTGTCGTCTTCAGCGATGAGAGTCGCATCTGCCTTGGTGCCAATGATGGTCATATGCGTGTTTGGCGCCGTGCAGGTGAGCGCCACAATCAGGACTGTATACGACCGAGGCACACAGGGCCAACACCCGGCATGATGGTGTGGGGAGCGATCTCCTACACTGGCCGTACACCACTGGTGATCGTCGAGGGGACACTGAATAGTGCACGGTACATCCAAACCGTCATCGAACCCATCGTTCTACCATTTCTAGACCGGCAAGGGAACTTGCTGTTCCAACAGGACAATGCACGTCCGCATGTATCTCGTGCCACCCAACGTGCTCTAGAAGGTGTAAGTCAACTACCCTGGCCAGCAAGATCTCCGGATCTGTCCCCCATTGAGCATGTTTGGGACTGGATGAAGCGTCGTCTCACGCGGTCTGCAAGTCCAACACGAACGCTGGTCCAACTGAGGCGCCAGGTGGAAATGGCATGGCAAGCCGTTCCACAGGACTACATCCAGCATCTCTACGATCGTCTCCATGGGAGAATAGCAGCCTGCATTGCTGCGAAAGGTGGATATACACTGTACTAGTGCCGACATTGTGCATGCTCTGTTGCCTGTGTCTATGTGCCTGTGGTTCTGTCAGTGTGATCATGTGATGTATCTGACCCCAGGAATGTGTCAATAAAATTTCCCCTTCCTGGGACAATGAATTCACGGTGTTCTTATTTCAATTTCCAGGAGTGTATATTTGCAAACCTCTACTGACATTATCATTATCATACCCATATTTATGCTCATGTGGTTTAAACATTTAGGCGCCATGCTTAAGCCGTGGGTGATAAGAGCCAGAGGCTGCACGCCGTACGTTGAAAAAGTTTGTATTGCCAGTGTCTGGGACATATTTATTCGTGCAGATTGCTGTGAGCACCAGTACACATTTAAGCAATAATTATTTATTATTACATAACTGCTGATAATATTCTCATTACGATTTCTAGAATACTACAACAACAGCAGCAAGTTGCTTCAATCACTTCACCATCAGCTCATCCATCACGTTGTGCTGTCGAGACTAAAAGAAATAAGTAAATAAGGGAAACTGAATGTATAGCAGCGTGATGTAACAATGGTAAACTTTTTTTCAAATACTTATGCAGCCGACGTCACCATCAATCGTTGTCATTGTCAAAATGCAAATGCTGCAAGAGAGCACAGTGCATGAATATTTAAAACCCATGACCTACTGCTGCTGTGAACTCCTCCACTAGCTCTGTAATAGTAACCAAACGAACCCTAAGCACAACTTTACATAAAAATATAATAACAATTACAGAGAGATGCTTACTTACTGCAGTTGTTTATCTTTAATTTGAAAGCCACTGGACATACATTAGGGCAGCGAGTGTAGGGGGCAGGCCGAGCGGTTCTAGGCGCTTCAGTCTGGAACCGCGCGACCTCAGATCATAAGTCCCATAGTGCTCAGAGCCATTTTTTTTGTAGGGGGCAGGGGTGCCCAATCCATGATGCTGATGTCCTGATCGCTGGAATATGACATCACACGTGTGAACTACAGTTGACTCTCGCTCCCACGAAAGCGCAAGTGTGCTGGCTATGCTTTGAGCAGGGGTGCATATGACTGCACGAATGCAAACCACGTACCAATGGCTGCAGCGCGGAGGCACTCGGGTTGGGGGATGCTTCAAGGAAATTGCAGGAGGGTGGGATGTGGGGGGGGGGGGGGGGGGCAGACTCCCATCCTCTCCTTGGATTTGGTAGGGCAGGATGATAGGACATTAGGAAATAATTTCCATTATACTAGATGAAGCTCCAGAGGGCAAAAATTGTAGAGGAAGACAGAGCTCGGAATACATCCAGCAAGTAATTGAACACGTAAGCTGCAATTGCTACTTTGAGATGAAAAGGTTGGCACAGGAGATAAATTCGTGGCGGGCCCCATTAATCTAGTCAGAAAGAGTGATACCTCACAAAAAACCGCCCTGGCAACATTACATTATTCCTCCCCACACTATGACACCATGATCATCAAAACAATTATGTTCGACAATGTTCCTCGGAGCACTTCGTGTTCCCATTTCTCGACGCATGAGAAACACTACTCAGACTGAATCTGCTCTCGCCCAAAAAGAGGACATGACGGCACTCCTCGTTGGTTTACTGCCCATGCTCTTCGCACCATCGCAAACGGTGCCGCTCACGTGCGGATGTCAAAGGAGCAGAACAGAACGCACTGGTCGTTGGGCAAAGAGACCGCCACAGTCGCCCTGCCACCGTGGAGCGTGAGACTGCGTGCGTTGCAGTGCAGTTACCCGTAAATGTGGTTGCAATTGCAACTTCCGTCAGAGGTCTGTTGCTTCTTACCTGTTGCATATTATTTATTTATTTCTCATTTATTAATATTACAGAGTGACCCACCGCGTTGGTAGCTACGGTGGGTCATTTGTTTCTAAAAATTAGTAACAAGCTGGAGAGACAGACTCTTCGTCTTTTTCTGCACCTTCTCTCCCTTCCTGTTATTTTTCTTGTCTTTAAATAATTACAGTGTTAATTTAAAAAACCTATTATACATAAAGCACATTTTGAGAAGGGAGAAATTTTTCCTATAGTATTAAGAAGAAATAATAGGAGAAAGGAAAGATTTAGATGACAAAAGAGGTTGCTTTATCTGACTGTTTGAAGTGGGAGGGCTTCAGTAAACACTTCGAGCCTGTCTTACCTCAATTAGCATATTATATTTTATTCTATGGTTACTATTGTATGTATGTAAGGTATAATGTCACCTCTACGTGGTTTGTGTATGAGGTTTAAAAGCATTATTCGTTACTACAATTACTTCCTCCATTTGTCCAATTCATAAGCGGGAAAGGAGCCTTGTAAGGTTGACCACAAGTCTCGTCTCCCCGAAAGGCACTTATTAGCTCTGTTGTGCATTCGTGTTCGTATAATTAAGTCTTATGACTCTGCGTATGTAAGTTTATGTACAATATTATAAAATTAACATATTTTACAGTTAGCATCTTATTGAGTTTGCGTATATGTTTAAAAATAATGATACAAAAATTAAAGAATTACTTGTTTTACTTTGTACAAACACGAAAATTCGTTCAAATGGTTCAAATGGCTCTAAGCACGATGGGACTTAACATCTGAGGTCATCAGTCCCCTAGACTTAGAACTACTTAAACCTAACTAACCTAAGGACACCATACACATCCATGCCCGAGGCAGGATTCGAACCTGCGAACGTAGCAGCAGCGCGGTTCCGTACTGAAGCGCCTATAACCTTTCGGCCACAGCAGACGGCAAAATTTCGTTTTTTTTATTTCTTATTACTTACTTATTTGTAACTTCAATGTGTGTATTACTTATAGTATTGTGGCAGTCGTGTGATCGGCCTTTATGCCGTGTATGTGTCAGTATCTGGTGATACTGGTGTGTTCATGTCATCGTCTGTTTCCATATCAGCGTTTGAATCTCTGTTGTCCCATGTATTGTGTTGTGGTGTAGGGTTAGTGTCTGGTCGTGATCTTGTATACGGTCGCTGTTGCTTTTAAGTCTCGTGCAGCGCTCTTGACATTTCATCAGCGATCCGGTTAAGCACGCGCCATTTAAGTGGGTCTCTTAAAGCTTGTCCCGTGTCTTTGATTTCTGTCATTGATCTTATGTGCGTGTGTGTGCCGCATTTTAGTGTTATCTGTTCGGGTGCTCCAAGTTCCCTCTGTTGACTGTGGCTACGGCCAAAAGTGGGACCAATGCGTAGGGTAATAGAAGCCATGACCCGTCAAGAAGCGTACCATACCGCGACTTGGGTCAACAGGTCTGAGCCTCAAACGTTCCCGGATGTTCAGGAAGAGGGAGAAGATGCGACGACCCTTGTCAGACGCCCATTCTTTTTGCCATGCCTCAGTCTTTCAAAGATTTAATTGCTATTTTTCTGTCATATGCTTCTCTGTTATCTCGCATATTTGTCCAGTCTTCCCCGTTTCAGCCAGTATGCTGCTTCTCTGTGTTTAATGGTCATGTCAATGGGGCATGCCGCAAGTACAGCGCATAGGGCTTCCACAGATGTGGTGCCAGACGCCCATGATTTTCTGAGCAATACACCTCTTTGTCCACGCCTCACGGCTTTTGAGTCGCGGGTGACAGTCGATGTGCCCAGGCGCTTGTCACGAAACACAGAATAGACTCAAAGAGGGCTGTATGATATATTCGTAATTTCTGAAGTGGTAGTCCGTAGCGAGCTGATTTTAGCGTGGTAAGTCTGTGCATTAGTCTAGTCGCTTTTGCATCTTTATGTCTTACATGCTCGTCGAATGTTAATCGTTTGTCGAGGTATATGCCCGGGTACCTTGCTGTTATTTTTTTCTGTATGCTAGAGTTGTTCACTGTAATGGTGGTGTTTTTCTGCAATGCCCCTTGGATCCGTAAATATACTGTCTTGTTTGCCGCAATCGTGAAGGTGTTATGGCTGCACCAGTTACTTATTTTAGAGTTGTTTTGCCATGCTTTCGAGTTGCGCTTTCGAGTTTACAGCTATTACTTTTAACAAGTCGTTAGCATAAGCTACCACGCCCTTAACCCTACCATCTTCGTCCATATTACACACATCAAAAAAAATTTTGTATCAGCTCGGTTCCGAGAGCTCCGGAACCTGTACAGAAAACTGGAATAGAGATCAGCATAAACATCATTCCCGCGCTTTTTACTGCTCATGAAAACCACACATTGCATGTTGTACCACCATACAGCGAGACCTTCAGAGGTGGTGATCCAGATTGCTGTGCACATCGGTACCTCTAATACCCAGTAGCACGTCCTCTTGCGTTGATGCGTGCCTGCATTCGTCGCGGCATATTATCCACTAGTTCATAAGGCACTGTTGGTCCAGATTGTCCCACTCCTCAACGGCGATTCGGCGAAGATCCCTCGGAATCGTTGGTGGGTCACGTTTTCCATAACCAGCCCTTTTCAATCCCAAGCATGTTCGATAGGGTTCATGTCTGGAGAACATGCTGGCCACTCTAGTCGAGCGATGTCGTTATCCCGAAGGAAGTCATTCACAAGACGTGCACGATGGGGGCGCGAATTGTCGTCCACGAAGACGAATGCCTCGCCAATATGCTGCCGATATGGTTGCACTATCGGTCGGAGGATGGCATTGACGTATCGTACAGCCGTTACGGCTCCTTGCAAGATCACGAGCAGCGTTCGTCGCCCTCACATAATGGCACCCCAAAACACAGGGAACCTCCAGCACAGGTAACCTCGCTGGACAGTGTGTCTAAGGCGTTCAGCCCGATCGGGTTGCCTCCAACCAAGTCTCCGACGATTGTCTGGTTGATGGCATATGCGACACTCATCGGTGAAGAGAACGTGATGCCAATCCTGAGCGGTCCTTTCGGCATGTTGTTGGACCCTTCTGTTCCGCTCTGCATGGTGTCGTGGTTGCAAAGATGGACCTCGCCATGGACGTCGGGAGTGAAGCTGCGTATCATGCAACCTATTGCGCACAGTTTGACTCGTAACACGACGTCCTGTGGCTGCACGAAAAGCATTATTCAACATCGTGGCGTTGCCGTCAGGGTTCCTCCGAGCCATAATCCGTAGGTAGCTGTTGTCCTCTGCAGTAGTAGCCCTTGGGCGGCCTGAGCGAGGCATGTCATCGATAGTTCCTTTTCCAGTCTCTCTGTATCTCCTCCAAGTTCGAACAACATCGTTTTGGTTTTCTCCGAGACTCCTGGACACTTCCCTTGTTGAGAGCCCTTCCTGGCACAAAGTAACAATGCAGACGCGATCGAACTACCGGTTGACCGTCTAGGCATGGTTGAACAACAGGAAACACGAGCCCTGTACCTCCTTCCTGATGGAACGACGGGAACTCTCCGCCACGGTACCTGAGTGGTCAGTGCGACAGAATGTCAATCGTAAGGGCCCGTGTTCGATTCCGCGCTGGGTCGGACATTTTCTCCGCTCAGGGACTGGGTGTTGTGATGTCCTCATCATCATCATTTCATCCCCATCGACGCGCAAGTCGCCGAAGTGGCGTCAAATCAAAAGACTTGCTTCCGGCGAATGGTCTACCCGACGGGAGGCCCTAGTCACACGACATTTACATTTTTACTGGAACTGATCGGCTGTCGGACCCCCTACGTCGATTAGGCGCTGCTCATGCATGGTTGTTTAACATCTTTGGCTGGGTTTAGTGACATCTCTGAACAGTCGAAAGGACTGTGTCTGTGATACAATATCCACAGTCAACGTCTATCCTCAGGAGTTATGGGAACTGGGGTGATGTAAAACTCTATTTGATGCGTGTACTTAGAAGTGATTCTATGACAATATCCCCGAAAATTGGCCCGCATCTTGAGCCTTGTGGATATCATTCAGTTATTTCCTTGGCAACCTTTTGTTTTTCTGCCTGCTATTTAGCCACTCTATCTTTGTAGTAGTCGAGTAAGCTATTGTATAGGACTGTTGGTGTCTGCACCTCTCTCGTAGCCTTGCAAGTAAGGGAGGCCACAAGAGGCTGTCGAAGGTGGCGGCTATGTCTACTGCTATTGTTACTGCGTATTTTTCTTGTGTGTCCTGCATTCTTTCCAGCACGCGGTTAACTGCATCGTATACTGAGCTTCTGGGCCTAAAGGCATACTGACGTGACCTATGACCGAAGAGCCTCCTGTGTGACCGAATTCGATTACAGAGGGCTCTCTCCTGTACTTAAACCAACATGTTCAAGAGGCAGATGAGCTTGTATGTCTTTGGATCTGTAGCGTCCCGATCCTCTGATTTTTTGATTGTTACTATGTTCGCAGTTTCCCATATGGCGTTGCCCTACCTTGCAGTAATGTTTCATTCAGTAACTGCGTTTGAAAAGGTTCGATTTGTGCAAATGTATATTTTAATGTTTCTGAGTGTGTGCCATTCTTCTTCTTTAACTGCTAACGCTACCTCTTCTCGGTCAAATGGGTCAGTAAAAGGGACCATTCGAATATGTGTCATCCATTTGTCGTCGTAAGTCTGTGTGATGTTGCTGGTCCTTCGCCTTTTCGCCATCAGGGACAAGCTAATTCAATAGGTACTCTGCTGAACATCTCCAGCCCCATGTAGTAGTGCCGTCAGTAAACCTGAGAATTGACAATACTGGAAGTCTGAAATAAATAAATAACTATCATTGCGATCTAGCCCTTTATTTTAACCAAAGGAGAACATCTACATCTACATCTACATCCATACTCCGCAAGCCACCTGACGGTGTGTGGCGGAGGGTACTTTGAGTACCTCTATCGGTTCTCCCTTCTATTCCAGTCTCGTATTGTTCGTGGAAAGAAGGGTTGTCGGTATGCCTCTGTGTGGACTCTAACCTCTCTGATTTTATCCTCATGGTCTCTTCGCGACATATACGTAGGAGGGAGCAATATACTGCTTGACTCTTCGGTGAAGATATGTTCTCGAAACTTCAACAAAAGCCCGTACCGAGCTACTGAGCGTCTCTCCTGCAGAGTCTTCCACTGGAGTTTATCTATCATCTCCGTAACACTTTCGCGATTACTAAATGATCCTGCAACGAAGCGCGCTGCTCTCCAGGTAATGTTGTACAATACACAGAAAAAGGGGAAACATTCGAAATTGTTAAATTGTAATTCACGAAAAAGAAATTTCTTTTATCAGTTATTATCCGACTTCAAACTCGAAATCAAGACATCCTTGAAAGTATTGCAATACCTAGAACCGATAGCTTGCAACTATTAATGTCGATAACTGGCAAAAATTGATAGTATCCTCAGTTCGCCGAATGGATGAAATGTATATGTACACAATTAAGTTAGTGCGGAACCCTCAGTGCGCGAGTCCTACTCGCACTTCGCCAATTTAATTTTTTAAATTTTCTTTACAAACGGGAAACAATTGAAAACAGCTGGGATCAACTATTTCAAATGGACGCCGCCAGCGCCATAGTCGTGTAACTCGCCACGAGAGGCGTAGCAGTCGCGCATCCACCCAATCGACCACGTAGTTCGTCAGCATCCCGGGTGCGGCGCTACGGTCTCCGGTGGTCCTGCACCTTGAGCTCCGGCGTGCCACGTAGTTCTGCAGCATCCCGCAGACAGCGCAGCGATCGGGCGCTCTAGGCTGGTGGGCTACGGCGCACGGGCTCCTCAGTGTGGACTCGCGATGCCTCGCTGTTGAGATAGAATATGATGGTGCTCGTGCTGCTGGTGGGCGCGGCGTCTGCAGCGGCTTCGGCGGCGGCGGCGGCTGCAGCGGCGGCCGCTTTCACGGCTTCGGTGCCCGCCTCCGGCTCCAGCAACAAGCACGGCCTCGACTGCGACTTCGAGAGCCCTTGCGCCTGGAGGTGGGATGCGGGTGGCTTCGTCCTCGCCTCGGGGGCAACGCCGTTGGAGAACGGCACCGCACCTGCCACCGATGCCAGCGGAAACGCTGATGGTGAGTCCAACTGCCCTGAACACCCCTCGGCACCAGCAGTCGTCGAGCTTGAAAATCTAGTGAGTTCTGCACTGCAATAAGTTTGAAGAGAAGTACACACCCTCTTTCATGTGTCTGAGTAAAACTAAAACTCCTTGCGATTTAAGGACACAATCATACCAAAGATTCTAGCGACTTCCCTTTGACGGAAAACTGATGAAGGCATCTGTTATCATTGTTGGATGACGCAGCCCATTTTAATTGCAACAAAAAGTTACCATACATCCGTATCGCACTAAACACAGCACAATTTTCCCTACTTTATGTGTGGCTAAACAGACTATTAAAGATCTAGTTACCACCTTGACAGAAAATATTGCCATGTTATTAAATTTTTGTCATAGATCACGTTGTTGTTTTACATTAAATTTGCAACATACGCAAGTACTTCTGACGTGATATGGTTTGCTTGTGTTGCTGTCTGCTTTAATCTCGTATTTACTCGCTCTTTAACAGACAATTTTCATCATTCGCAGCTAAACGGAGTTAAAACTGAACTTTCAGTGCCAGCGGAATGTACCATCAGTCAGCCACAGAAGGACTAGAACGCCCCGAGTACCATTTTACGCAGTCCGGGAACGACGTGATAGGTCTGGAGAGTAACTGCCCTATGGGATAAAATAAAAGTCTACAAGTTGTTGGGTTCTTAACGTAAAGTGTATTTCATTACTGATAAACGAGACTAAAAAGTGCCAAAGAAGTGGGGCTGTCGGCGAATTGCGCACTTTAAGTAATCAACGCTTCCCATTCGGGATAAAGGGAATCGAAAGGCAGAGAAAAACCTAAAAAAACGAGCACCGATGTGTCCGTTGCGTGTGCTGAAATCAGTGGAGAGGTTTGTCGGAAGGAACTTTGTCGTCAGTGCATCAGCAAAATCTGTACTCTCCATAGCGCAGCAGTCTGCTTCTGAAATGCTTATGAGTCGATTAATATTGAAAAGTTGCTTATTACAGCACTTCATGTTGGGAAGTTCGGCGCACTGTTTGGAACAGCATTCTGTTCTGATGTTTTACATATAAGAAGGTAAGTTTCAATGATTGACATAATATGGACATTTGTTGTGATATCATCTATTTAGTAAATACGAAACGAACAACAAAAACAAAAGGATTTTTAGAAGCAACGACATATCTATTGCAAAGGAGACCAGTTTATGATTAAGTCTTATTTAAAAATTTTTCTTTATCGACACTACCACATTAGTTTTCAACATATATTCTCGTTTATAGACGCCATAGCTAATTATAAAATTGTGCAGGAAAAACGGTAGATCACGCATGAAATCACCATGAAAAATCACATGATATGAAGAATGTCGATGTATTTTTTTTAAATATTTTGTCTGCGCGAGTGAATAAACAATTTGAAAAAAGACAATAGTTCGATGGTTAGAGTTTTCCACACTACAGAAGCAAAGATCTATTTACAGATCAACCGATTACCAAGAGTATAATCGGGCACAGATACAAACCTGAGGAATAAGAATGAGCGCAAAGTACTGTTAGCTGATAGTGAACTTCGTTATACCGAAAAACAGAAAATTACTACTCCCGTTTGTTTAATCTTCACAAGGATACAGACGCAAATTAGCACACAAGAACTCAGAAATCTTTTTTTCGTTGCAGCTATATACACCGTTGAGAAGTACTTGCCACATCACTCTTCATTGGTGTTGTGACGTATTTCGTCACGCACATAAAGTTCGGACACGTTCGGGGTCTTTTAGACGATGGAACAAAATTTCTCTGGAGCTGTACTTCGTTGTGCTTTGAAAAGGAAACTAAAAGTGGTGAAACACCTTAAGGAAAGTCTCCGCTTGGTAATAACGGTTTATGGGCAAAGTAACTTAAAAGTTAAATCAATTTCTAGGGTTGCTGGCTATCTAAACCGGATCGTACAACACTTAAACTAGGAATAGCCTATTTTGTCTCGATGGAAGAAAGAAAGAGGGTTACGTTTTAATGTTTCGTCGACGTCATGGTCGCTCCAGCGGCAGCACTAAGTGGAGAAGTGGGAAGGCGGATGCCTATCATGGCCTTTCTGAACGAAACAAACCCTACGTTTGTCTCTAGTAGCACAGAAAAATTTTAGCAAACCTTAAAGAGAATGACCGGTTTGTGGTCTGACTCAAATGTATACAACGTGCTAAACATTGCGTCGCCACCCTCGGACTGCTCAGTGGCAAAACAGCTCAAGGTAATAGCAGACCTCTCGCATTTCAATTCATCTGCCAACTACAATAGTAAAGCATTTATTACATTAGCTTCTCGTCTTGCGGCTTGTTTCTAATTCACCAAAGAAGAAACTATCAATAGATATCCAAAGAAGTTAAAGTGAGACTTTTCCTTCTTATTTGGTTGTGCTAATGCAGTTTACAAAGAGGTAGAAAAAATAAGAGAAAGTAGGTGGAGAATAACAAGATCGCGAAGGAACCTAAGGCGAAAGAGCTACCAAGGGAAAAATTATTACAGAGAGAATTCAGTCGTGTTTGCAATAAAGATGGTTTTATTAGTTCTTCATTTGCGACGCGTTTCGCCTGAATGTAAAGGCGTCATCAGACAATCGAACTATGGATAAATAATAATTTCGTGAAAAGAGGAATCAAAAGAATAAAATTACGCTCAGGCAAAAATGGGCTAAGTGCATGTACAACGCTAAAATACGGAGCAATGCCGACAGTCGCAATTTGTAGCTTGTGAAGCTTTACAGTAGTGTAGTGACACACACCAGCCAGTAATGGTAATAGAGGGGAATTCTCATATATTAAGATGAAAAGTGACTTTTTAAAAAATTCCGGTTCTGCCAATAGCATAAAAAATCATCACGTGGAGACGGCGCCCCTTAAATACAAAACAGTGCCTGCTTACATCTGTGATTCATGCACAACCTTACGTACTAGCTAGCCAGACCAGTGCTAGCGCGTCAGGTTTTGCATATATCACAGATGTAAGCAGACAATATTTTGTGCTTAAGTGGCGCCGTCTTCATATGATGAGTTTTTTATGCTATTAACAGAACCGGTATTTTTAAAAAAGTCGCTTTTCATCTTAACGTATGAGAATTCCCCTCTATTACCATTACTGGCTGGTGTGTGTCACCACACTACTGTAAACCTTCACAAGCTACAAATTGCTACATCGGCATTGTTCCGTATTTTAGCGATGTACATGCACTTGGCCCATTTTTGCCTGAGTGTAATTTTATACTTTTGACTCCGCATTTCTCGAAATGATTATTTATCCATACTTCCATTGTCTGAAGACGCCTTTACATACAGGCGAAACGCGTCGCAAATGAAGAACTAATAAAACTGTCTTTACTGCAACCACGATTGAATACTTTCTGTAACATTATCACGGTTGCTGTACCAGTGCCACAGAGTTTCAGAATTGAGTGGAAGGACTTTTGAAAAATTATTACGTCATTAATATTAAAGCTATTGCAATATCTATGGTCTTCAGCGCAATATGTCATCACAATCAAAGTGATGTACTGAATCCAATGAAGCATTAGCCCACTGTTGGTTGTTACTAAGTCTGCATTTGCTACATTGGTGAAGAGACGGGAATTTTATTCGGAAGGAGTTGAAGGGAAATTCCTCCATGGCCAGCCTGAATTAC
This sequence comes from Schistocerca americana, assembly GCF_021461395.2. Classification (NCBI taxonomy): domain Eukaryota; kingdom Metazoa; phylum Arthropoda; class Insecta; order Orthoptera; family Acrididae; genus Schistocerca; species Schistocerca americana. The sequence continues at coordinate 640,197,420 of NC_060119.1, read as the reverse complement.
TTTTCTCTAAACAAAGCAAGGCGAACGTCTTGTTTGTTCCTTTAAGAGGGGCACAATCGATTTTCTTCACCACCATATTGATACCGGCGGCGCGTTTAACTCTCAGTTTACTACTTACTAGTCGTTACAGTACAACCAATTAAATATATCTTCAACTGCTGTCATGTGCTCCCATGATCTCATAATACCTTCTAGGTATTTCTTTTTCTTCTTGTTTGTTTGGTGCGAAGACTGGTAAGAAGCTGCTCTCCATGCTGATTTGTCCTGTGCAAGTCGCTTCATCTCTGTATAACTAATGCAGGGTTGAAAAACTGAGGGTTCGATTTAACGAAGGTATAAATGATGAAGGAAGACTTAAGGAAAAAACAGGCTTCCTAGTACATTTTTTCCTGCTGAAAAACTTCATCAGCGCTTCCTTTTCTCCACAAATCTTCTTAAGTTGGTGAGCCACCCCTAACTAGAGGCGAGACTAATAGCGAATAACGTATTCTTTCTTACTGCATACAAGGCCCGAAAGTCACGATGAGCCCTCTAAATTGGCTAGACCATTTCACTAAGCATTGTTCAAGAAGTGGCAACTTACGCTGTTGAAATCGCTTCGTTCCTCAGTTTGAAGCGTTGTGAGCAATACGATCTTTCTGCTTCAAGATGTCGACAGCGTGGATGGGGGAATCCCTAAAGTTTTCAACATATCCGCTTTTCAGCTCCACGTTCCACTGTCTCAATAATCTACTTAATTTCTTTGGAAGTCCGTCACATGAACTTCTTTGGTGTCTTTCACAAGTGATTTATTTACTGTAGTACATTATGTATTGCTGAGTAAACAAAGGAGTGCCGCTAAAATTAAAGAATAAAACAAGCACGGGAACAACCTACGAAATAATACAAATTACTGAATGTCAGGTAGCCGCCAACATCGAATTATACACAGAATTTTTGTGGGCGGTCTGTCATGACAACTGGATCGATGTATCGAGTGTTACAAAGCAAATTTCCACAATTCTCTGTTAATACCATCAAAACAAGCGGCTTTCCTATTCTTTGAACCTTTTAGAGATCCGTTAATTTTATCATATCAAACACCCGCTCCTTAAATGTCATTTAGTTCAGAACACGAAGAATTACAGTATAATCATACTATTAATACTTATAATAAGATATTCATTCCTTCTCTTTTATGTTATTCACACGTACATAATCCTTTTCTTGTTTGTCGAATGATTTCATCACTTTATAAGCGATAGTTTGTCTGCTTTGTAAATCATGCCCTATTTTGCTAGTAAGGTGTTTTGAAAAGGCATTTGATAATGTGATCAGTGGAAAGTTATGGAATATAACGGCCGAACAAGCTTGTTCACCTCATCTCACAAATGCTATCAAGTCTATACACAAACACCGTAATGATTATGTATATGGGGAACATAATCACAAAGCCAATGAACACAAAGGAGAACGGCAAAGATTGTGTATTTCTCCGACACTCTTAAAATACATTCGTAAATAAAGTGATCAATAAATGGAAAAAGTTGAATAGAAATGAAGTATGTTCAGATCGTGACACAAGGCAGAATGTGGTTTTATATGTAGCTAGCCAATCTGTGTTTGCAGGGAATGAAAATGATCTTCAGGTGGGGTACGTAAATTGCAGCAGATAGCCTCAGAATAGAACTTAACATTGCCTGTAGATAAAACGAAAGTGATGGAATTTAAGGAAATCCAATCAGTGAAACATAAAACAGTCTTGAATAATAAAATCTTAAAACAAGTTAAACATATTAAATATCTAGGATGCGACATAACTTAGGTGTATAATCACGATGTGGTCTAAAAATTAAATAAATTACATTTCATATGCAGAACGATCGAAAGAACTTTGCTCAAAAAAGTTATGGCACAAATCGAGCTGAAAACCAAAGCAGAAACAACCCTCACTTATGGCAGTGAAGCATTGGCAACAGCAAGACACCAAGCAATAAATTAGATTTCTAAGAATGGTGGAAGGATGTACCAGAGAAGGTCGTAAAATAAATGAGGATGTACGGGAAGACTCAGGAATATACAGGGTGTTCGGAAATTTCCGTTACAAACTTCTAGGAGTTGCAGACGGTAGTGAGTACACAATGTTCTCAATGGGAACCCATTTCTAGACACGTAGCGCTTCCGTGCTACAGCCGTTTGAAAAGATGTTTGCTGGGTAGGTATGCAACAGAGTAATCATGGTAGGGAGTAGATACGTCGAATCGGCTGATGTCATTTGACGTCTGTCCTACCTTTCTAACCTCGTTCGAGTCTCATTCACGTGTCTGTGAGTGTTAGAGCAACATGGCTGTGTACACGTTTGCAGAATACATCGGCACGATCTTTCTAAATGGCGGAGCTGGCGGTAATGGAAGAGCTGCTCGTCGCCTTTATCAAGATCGTTCCCCACAACGCCCGTCTCCGTTACATATCCCTTTCGTCATAATTACGCGACAGCAGCGAGAGAGAGCACCTTCACCGCCAGCAGGTGTAGCTGGTGCTCCAAGGAAACGCCGCACACCCGAATTGGAAGAGACTGTATTACATCACGTTGAAGAGAACCCCTCAACGAGTACATGAACAATTTCTTTGGCTGTTAACGAGTGAAACTGTAAAACAAGTGAGATACTGAATCACGCCGAAGCAATTACTTCTAAAAGTGGTCGCGTTACAAACATGTTTTCAAATGGCTGAAGCACGGAAACAAGATGTTTCCGCACGTGGGTTCAAATTCAGACTATTATCTATTGACTCCCCTCTATAATTCCTAGAAGTTTGGATTTCCGAACATCCAGTAAGCTTAAACGAAAAAATGAAAGAGAAAAGGAAAACGTAAAAGGAACTTCTAGGCTGTATGGGTGGAGAAAGATTCCCTGCAAAGGCTCTCAATTATAAATGCACAGGAAAAGTAAATACGGGAACGCCGTACAAGGGATGGAGCACCGTGAACAGGCAATTTGCCTGACACAAGAAGTGAAGAAAAAGAAGTAGAAGAAAACAACCAACATGTGGTTTCTTAGGTCATCGAGGTTTTTTCAAGGGACAATTTATCGAGAAAATCGGTGTATATAGGTTAGAATTACCAAGTATCGACTTCATTTGTTTCTCTTACAAAGCGATGATATTACGGCGTAGGCTTTTCACAGTGAAATTTTTCGCAGGAATGGAAGGGAAACGTATTGCGTCATGATTCCGGTAGGTGGTTGGGTGGCCGGGCCGGGGCAGACGGTGGCCCCGGCGCAACAGGCTGCGCCGCCACCCCCGCCGCCGCCAGCGCCATCGCGGGTCACCCAGCCGCCGCGCTGGCCGCGGCCGGCGCAAGAATTGATTACGGGCCTTTCCTGCGCGCCGCGGCGCGACGCAACTGCCATCTTCAATCTTTGCCGGCACAGCCTCTGCGCGGCGCAGCGGGCCGATCCTCCGCACTGACCTCAATGACCCCTCACCTGCTAGTAGGCTCGCTCAGAGTAACCGCTACTGGCATCTACATCTGCGAGGGATTTCTCTCTTTTTTTTTTTTTTTTTCTTAACCTCCGATCGGTCACGAAACGGACACCATTGTGAAAATCAAGACTGTTTTACTTGCAACATTTAGCTACACCTCCTAGCTGCTTCTCTATACAGTCCCCGCTCCGATTTGTAACCTAATAATAATAATAATAAATAGCGTATGGCATTGGTGGCCGGGAGACCCCTACGGCGACTTGCGAGTGAATGAGGATGAAATGACGATGAAAGACACACAACACCCAGTCATCTCGAGGCACAGAAAATCCCTGACCCCGCCGGGATTCGAACCTTTTTTTTTTGTAACCATACATATTTATTTAAATATATTAACAACGATACATTTAAAAAAAAGACATTGTATTCTATTAATCTATTATATTCCTAGTGTTGGTTAATATTACTGTCATTTTATATGTTTTCGTTTTTATATTTTCCTTTTTCGTTTTTCTCTTATTGTTGTTCCTTAAACCCTTTTACATGGCCATTTGTCGTCTTTTTTTTTTTTTTTTTTTGAGGGGATAGACATTGCAGGACAGGCATAACAGTTTATATTTGGCATCGATGCATTGATTTTGAGTTTACGTTTCTGTATGTGATGCACTTGTGATGCCACAGGCACATTGTGTACTCTGGTTTGATCTCTTCCTCTAGTTACACTGTCAAGTGGGACAGCAGGAGGGAAACGTCACCATGATAGGTGGAGCAGAAGTGGAAGAAACTTTTTTTTTTTTTTACATATACTACAGAATATACCTAAATTGAAGAAGAGAGAAAATTTTGTCATATTACATAAGAGAAGCAGAAAGGATAGTGTCAGTAATCAATAGAATTTTATAGACACAAAGTAAAGGAAATCATTTTAAAAATATATCTAATAATAATAATGAGTAGTTGGCACTTTCCACTAAGTAATGCTTGTTTCCTATTCAGTATAGTACAAATAATGGAAGAAAAGTTAATTAAAAAAAAACTGGTAGTACTACTGTGCATACTTTTGACACTGTTTTGGCTGCGAGCATGACAGATGTTTGGTGAGAACCACTTTGTATCACTGATTTCACTAAGAAGAAACACTTTATACTACTATACTTCACTATTTGATGCGAGAAGAGAAAGCACTTTATCTTTTGTGTTGCACTTGTTCACTATCACTGCACACGTTATTTTTGTGGTGAGTGTGGTGAGGTGGCTTGTGGCGGTGCTGAGGGTCACAGGTTGGGAAGGACTCTGGCGATTGCTGTCTGCAGTGGAATCTGCAGGAAGTTTTTGAAGTTCTCGTGGTAGCGCCTGTGCTGCTGGGCTGTCTTGTTCTCCTCCCAGAGGTCCATCAGGAAGGCCAGCTGGTCGGTCTGCCTCCGCGCTACGATGGCGTGTGCCGTCAAGGCGAGGATCCAGAGAGTCGCCAGTCGCTTGGGCCGTGGAAATGGGTTGCAGTCTGGGGTGGTGATTGCTTCCACTGTGTTGCTTCCCGGCGCCGTTCTGTTGATGTGGGCCACCATCTGCTGGCACGATTCCCAGATGTTGATGGCATTCCCGCACGTGAATCGGTGCTCGATGGTGTCGTTTATGCCACATACGTCACACTTGTCACTTGCGACGAGTTTTATCTCCGCCAGTCACTGGTTGGTTGGTACCGTTCTGCTAATTATTTTGTACCATGTCTCCTTCGCATGTTTAGGCAACACGTTTTCCGAGACGTTCCCCCATATTTGTTTCCAATTGTATTGCGGGAGTTTGTGTTCAATTTTGTTTTTTGCCGGCTTCCCCCTGAGAGCCCAGTATATTCTCTTGGCTGTTCTGTGGCTGGGATTCGCCACGGTGTCCAGAACGTAACTTTTGTTGGCGTAGTGCAGCCTGACGTGTCGCATTCTGAAGGGAGTGTGCCTCGTGTCGACCGGCGCTTCTTGTGATGCGGGCTTGTATCTTCCAATTATCTTGGCTGCGACGCTGTCAGGGTTTTTGCCCTGGATGGCGAGCGTTCGTTTCAGTAGAAGGGCTGCACATTTGGTCTTTATATCAACTAGACCTAGTCCCCCTTCTTGCGCCACTTTGAATATATTTCGACGCCACAACAGGTAGTACACTGCGCTCGTTAGTGCTCGCGCAATTTCTTTCGGGATGCTTAAGGTTTGCGCCAGGTACCAAGCTTTCGACAGGATCGTCGTGTTTATCAGTTCTGTTTTCTGGTGGATTGTTAGCTTCCGGTTCGCGTGCTGCCTGGAGAGACCTCTTATGGTGTGTAGCACGTCCCTCCAGTTGTAGGCGGCCATTCTAAGTGGACAAGACTGTATATACACTCCTGGAAATGGAAAAAAGAACACATTGACACCGGTGTGTCAGACCCACCATACTTGCTCCGGACACTGCGAGAGGGCTGTACAAGCAATGATCACACGCACGGCACAGCGGACACACCAGGAACCGCGGTGTTGGCCGTCGAATGGCGCAAGCTGCGCAGCATTTGTGCACCGCCGCCGTCAGTGTCAGCCAGTTTGCCGTGGCATACGGAGCTCCATCGCAGTCTTTAACACTGGTAGCATGCCGCGACAGCGTGGACGTGAACCGTATGTGCAGTTGACGGACTTTGAGCGAGGGCGCATAGTGGGCATGCGGGAGGCCGGGTGGACGTACCGCCGAATTGCTCAACACGTGGGGCGTGAGGTCTCCACAGTACATCGATGTTGTCGCCAGTGGTCGGCGTAAGGTGCACGTGCCCGTCGACCTGGGACCGGATCGCAGCGACGCACGGATCCACGCCAAGACCGTAGGATCTTACGCAGTGCCGTAGGGGACCGCACCGCCACTTCCCAGCGAATTAGGGACACTGTTGCTCCTGGGGTATCGGCGAGGACCATTCGCAACCGTCTCCATGAAGCTGGGCTACGGTCCCGCACACCGTTAGGCCGTCTTCCGCTCACGTCCCAACATCGTGCAGCCCGCCTCCAGTGGTGTCGCGACAGGCGTGAATGGAGGGACGAATGGAGACGTGTCGTCTTCAGCGATGAGAGTCGCTTCTGCCTTGGTGCCAATGATGGTCGTATGCGTGTTTGGCGCCGTGCAGGTGAGCGCCACAATCAGGACTGCATACGACCGAGGCACACAGGGCCAACACCCGGCATCATGGTGTGGGGAGCGATCTCCTACACTGGCCGTACACCACTGGTGATCGTCGAGGGGACACTGAATAGTGCACGGTACATCCAAACCGTCATCGAACCCATCGTTCTACCATTCCTAGACCGGCAAGGGAACTTGCTGTTCCAACAAGACAATGCACATCCGCATGTATCCCGTGCCACCCAATGTGCTCTAGAAGGTGCAAGTCAACTACCCTGGCCAGCAAGATCTCCGGATCTGTCCCCCATTGAGCATGTTTGGGACTGGATGAAGCGTCGTCTCACGCGGTCTGCACGTCCAGCACGAACGCTGGTCCAACTGAGGCGCCAGGTGGAAATGGCATGGCAAGCCGTTCCACAGGACTACATCCAGCATCTCTACGATCGTCTCCATGGGAGAATAGCAGCCTGCATTGCTGCGAAAGGTGGATATACACTGTACTAGTGCCGACATTGTGCATGCTCTGTTGCCTGTGTCTATGTGCCTGTGGTTCTGTCAGTGTGATCATGTGATGTATCTGACCCCAGGAATGTGTCAATAAAGTTTCCCCTTCCTGGGACAATGAATTCACGGTGTTCTTATTTCAATTTTCAGGAGTGTATATTCCAAGAACTTTATGGATTTCTGCTATTTTATACCACTGGCTGTCTGGTTTGAGTCGTTGATTCCCTATGGGCAGTAGCACTGTTTTTCTGGGGTTGGTTTGGGCGCCTTACGCTTTTTGGAATGTATTCATGATGGTTTCTACTCTCCCAAAATCTTCCTGGTCTTCAATAAAGACACATAGGTCGTCAGCGTAGGCTATACATGCTATTGCTTTGCCTCCTACGGAGAAGCCTCTGATGTCGTTTGTGAGTTTCCGCAGCAGCGGGTCCAGTGCTATAGTGAATAGAGCCATTGACAATGGACAGCCTTGCCTCACGGATCTGTCCAGTTTTATGAGTTTTCTTTCCCAACTATTGATTATTACTGTCGATCTCGCAGTACGTAGTATCTTCTGGATGATTGTGATGAATTTTTGCCCAAACCCGAGTCTGTTTAGTGTCTCTACGAAATATTTGTGGTCGATCCTGTCGAAGGCTTTGTTGAAGTCCACCGAAATTATGGCACCTGCGCTTCTGGTGGTGGCTGCCTGTGCTATTATGTCCCTGTAGGTGCATGTGGCTCCTCGTCTGCTGGAGGATTTCGGCAGTTGCTGCGTCGTCTGTCGCTTCTCGACGGAACATGTCTCGGAAATAGTCCTCGATGTGTTTTGTTAACTCCGTTTTCGTCGTGAGCGTCTTTCCCTGCTTGTCCTGAAGCTCACTTACGCACTTTCCTGCGCCTCTCTCCCTTTCCCTATTTAGGTGGTGCATGGTGAGTGGCTCTTCATCCACCTCGCCATATGTTTTACTTCTGGTGAGGACGCCTCTTATTTGCTGTTTCTTTATTTGAAGGAGTTTTGCCTTGATTCTCCTCACTCGCGGCAGGTATTGCTGGTCGTCTGCTGGTGCGTCGAGTGCGTCTTTCAGGCACTGTCCGGGTCCCCGTGCGCGGGAAGCGAGAACGCTACCGCAAGACCACGAGCCACTGCCGGTAAGCTAATACCGAGTTTGCATAAGATTTTAACTTGAAAATTTTGGTTAATCGTCTGAGGCTACCACCTTAAAGTTAGCTAGCCTTAGAGAAAGTCAGAGGTTCTCATATTGAGCGTCGAAATTTGATATGACTCACTCTCGAAACTGCTCTATGAAAGGAGATTAAAAGTTTGTACTTACAAGGGGAGTGCCAGGCTTGGGAAATGAAGTTCGGAGTGGGACGGCACGTGTTTGCAGCACTACCCCATAGAGTTACAATGCCATAGCCATACGGCCAGATGGCCAGCCATTCACGAGAAAAACTCTCAGAAACTTTCAGTCCTACATTATATAATACCCATGCATCCGCTCACTGAACCGAATGGCGCGGTGGTCGATGCAATATTGGTAACAATTCGTGCTTCGTATTTTCAAAGTATCTATTTGCTTTTCCTTATTTGAAAAAAAAGTAGTCGAATTAGATCGGATGATGCCGCCGGAATTAGATTAGGAAATGAGACACTTAAAGTAGTAAAGGAGTTTTGCTATTTGGGGAGCAAAATAACTGATGATGGTCGAAGTAGAGAGGATATAAAATGTAGACTAGCAATGGCAAGGAAAGCGTTTCTGAAGAAGAGAAATTTGTTAACATCGAGTTTAGATTTAAATGTCTGGAAGTCGTTTCTGAAAGTATTTGTATGGAGTGCAGGCATGTTTGGAAGTGAAACGTGGACGATAAATAGTTTAGGCAAGAAGAGAATAGAAGCTTTCGAAATGTGGTGCTACAGAAGAATGCTGAAGATTAGATGGGTAGATCACATAACTAATGAGAAGGTATTGAATAAAATTGTAGAGAAGAGAAATTTGTGGCACAACTTGACTAGAAGAAGATATCGGTTGGTAGGGCATATTCTGAGGCATCGAGGGATCACCAATTTAGTAGTGGAGGGCAACGTGGAGGGTAAAAATCGTAGAGAGAGACCAAGGGATGAGTACACTAAACAGATTCAGAAGGATGTAGGTTGCAGTAGGTACTGGGACATGAAGAAGCTTGCACAGCATAGAGTAGCATGGAGAGCTGCATCAAATCAGTCTCTGGACTAAAGACCACAACAACAACAACAACAACATTGGAAAAAAATACAATGACGTTCAAATTGAAAACTTTTGTTCTTTCAATGTTTTCAACTTTTCCAACCAAATTATTTTCTTCAAATATTCGTTCGTATTGTATACTGACAATATTTCATTTCTATCGTGTATATTATAGATAACATCCGTCGAACAGGAGCGTACGACTTCTATCTGACTAGTTCAGGTACACGATCGACTTCAGTGTCATGAGACCGCTATAAACGAGGATCCCCACAAAGGGGCATTTGACAAACTTGGAGAGCGAAGGGATAGCAGAGCATCCGCGCTCCCTGCACTACAAACAGGGAAGAAGAACCTAACAGTTGCTTTTGTGCGCCTGGAACGAGTACACGTGTGTGAAAGTTTTTCCTGTTGCTAACGTTTTGTGGTTACAATGCTTCGAAGTGAACAAATCTCGAATTCTGAGGGACTTGCAGGAGACATTACCGACGATTCTCTACACAGCGAGAAATCGAAGTTGCTGATTAAAGATGCAGTTACCCATTTCAATGCACTGCTGGTTGAAAACGATTTACTGGCGTCAGGAGGTTCGCCGTCAATTCCACACAAAGCTATGCTGATGGCACAGAAGTTGTATAGCACTGTGATAGATTTCTTGAGTGAAAACACTATCGTGGATGATGAAGAGTTACTTCACGAGAATGAAGGTGGTGAAGATGTAGAATTCGAAGAGGTTACAATAGACAATTCTTCGGACGAGTATGAACTCCCAGGGAAAAAAATCCAAAGAGCCTACGGATATTCCGCTCGAAAACAAAATACAATGCGTCAACATTGCGAAAGCACATCCTCGGTGGAGTCTGCAGGCGCTGAAAAGTAAAGGATGTCATCGTTCAGTGAGCGGACGCATGGGTTTTGTATACTATAGGACTGAAAGTTTCGGAGCGTTTTTCTCTTGAATGGCTGGCCACCTGGCCGTATAGCTGGGGCATTGTAACTCTATGGGGTAGTGCTGCAAACACGCGCCGTCCCACTCCGAACTTCATTTCCCAACCCTGTCACTCCCCTTGTTAGCAAAAACAGTTAAATCGTTAGACATAAAAAATGTGGCAAAAGTTCACTTTTAGCCTCTGATTAATCAATGAACGGATCCATGCTTCCTTAGGTGCAAGTCGGCTACAGCTTTTCAAACCACAAGTCGAAATCTTGTAGAATGGAATAACATTTGCCACAAGGCGAAAGGATTTAGAAACATATTTCACTAGGGGAACGACAGTTAACGCCTACAGGAAAATTAAAGAGGCGTTTGGAGAAAAGAAAATCAGCTGTTTAAATATCAACAGCTCCGATGGAAAACCAATGCTAAGCAAGGAAGGGGAAGCTGAAAGGTGGAAGCAGTATACAGAGGGTCTATATAAGGATGATGAATTAGAAGGCAATATCATATAAATGGAAGAGGACGTAGATCAACATGACATGGGAGATACGATATTGCGAGAAGAATCTGACAGAGCACTGGAGGATCTAAATCGAAACAAGAGCCTGGAACGGACGACATTCCCTCAGAACTACTGGTAACCTCCGGAGAGCCAGCCATGACAAAACTCTTCCAGCTAATGTGCAAGATGTATGAGACAGACTAAATAGCCTCACACTTCAAGAAGAATATAATAATTCCAATCCCAAAGAAAAAAGTTGTTGACAGGTGTGAAAATTACCGAACTATCAGTTTAATAAGTCACGGCTGCAAAATGATAACATGGATTCTTTACAGAAGAATGGAAAGAAGCCGAGTCCGGGGAATATCAGTAGGAATTCCGAAGAAATGTAGGAAAACGGCAGTACTGACCCCACGATTTATATTAGAAGACAGGTTAAGGAAAGGTGAACCAACGTTTGTAGCGTTTGTAGACTTAGAGAAAGCTTTTGACAATGTAGACTTGAATATTGTCTTTGAGATTCTGAAGATTCCCGGGGTGAAATACAGGGAGCGAAACGCTATTTACAACTTGTTCAGAAACCAGACTGCATTTAGAAGATGGGCATGAAAGGGAAGCAGTGGTTGAGAAGGGGTGATAGAGGGTTGTAGCCTGTCGCTCATGTTATTCAATCTGTATATCGAATAAACAGTAAAGGAAAATGGTTCAAATGGCTCTGAGCACTATGGGACTTAACTTTTGAGGTCATCAGTCCCCTAGAACTTAGAACTACTTAAACCTAAATAACCTAAGGACATCACACACATCCATCCCCGAGGCAGGATTCGAACCTGCGACCGTAGCGGTCGGGTGGATCCAGACTAGTAAGGGAAACCAAAGAAAAATATGGAGTAGGAATTTAAGTTGAGGGAGAAGAAATAAAAACTTCGATTTGCCAAAGATATTGTAATTCTGTCAGAGACAGCAAAGAACTTGAAAGAGCAGTTGAACAGAAATGGACAGCGTCTTGAAAGGAGGATATCAGTTGAACATCAACGGAACCAAAATAAGGATAATGGAAAGTACCGTAATCGAATTAACTCAAGTGATGCCAAGGAAATTACATCAGGAAACGAGATGTTTAAAGTATCAGATGAGTTTTGCTATTTGAGCAGTAAAATAACTGATGACGGCTGAAGTAGAGAGGATATAAAATGTAGACTGGCAATGGCAAGAAAACCATTTCTGAAGAAGAGAAATCAGTTACTATCGAATACAGATTTAACTGATAGGAATTTTCTGAAGAAATTTGTCCGGCGTGTAATCATGTATGGAAGGGGAACGTGGGTGTTAAACAGTTTATACAGACAGAGAATAAAAGCTTTCGAAGAATGTCGAAGATTAGTTGTACAGATCACGTAACCAATGAAGAGGTACTGAATGGAATTTGGGAGACAACTTGTCCAAAAGAAAGGATCGGTTGATAGGACACGTTCTGAGACGTCAACGGATCACCAATTTAGTTGTTGGGAATCGTGGAGGGTAAAAATCAAGAGATGAATGCAGTAAGCAGATTTAGAAGGCTGTAGGTTACAGTAGTTATTCGGAGATGATGAGGCTCACACAGTACAGAGTAGCAGGGAGAACTGCGTCAAACCAGTCTTCGGTATGAAGACCACAACAACAACAACAACAACAACACAGCGAAAATTCTCTTCTGCTCCACCCTGCTGCGGCTGTTGAACTCTCTGGCTTTTAGAACTGAAATTCCCTCTCCAATATAAATCGACAGGCACATCGGAAACCGCTTTCCTGCAGTACAGTTTGCTCTACAGAATAATGAACCGATTGAGAGTATGTGAATTTGGGCAAAATAGAACACAATTTCAAAGTCGACGGAACTGGACCGCGTGCAGGTTCGTACTGGCCATCACTTTCCTTGGACTCCAACTGTCTAGACATGCAAACATCCAAAGTTTTAGTAAATGTTTCACCCATGAACACTATTTCTATTTATTTGCGCAATTAATACTGTTTCGTACGATTAATAAGAATTCTCTGCATGAAATGACTTCGCAGTGTTTATACATTTAGGCGTAAAGAAACTCAGTCATGGCGCCCGATTGACCAATAAAATTCTCTGAAAAACCTTATCGTAAAACACATCTTCTATCATCCTCTTAAAAAAACCAACCAGTTCCAATTAAATTTCACTCTTCTTCTTTTTTACACACAGAGTCAAGGGAACGCGCAGGGCGCCAAAAACAGAAAAGAAAATCTAGATATAACTCACAGTCGATTACAGCGATCTTGATGTTAGATAAACGTTTCAGAAGATTTTAGTCAGTTTCTTACGCTGATAAACATCTAGTCGTGTGTGTCGTAATACTGTCTTCATAGCCAACGGCTGATATGATAAATGCATTCGTTTGTAGGATAAGTTGCAGATAGGAAATTTGTCGCAGCACAGTATCAACTTTAAATACCGCCCTCATAGAAGGTGAATTCTCACAATTACATACGCTGATCCGCATTTAGTTGTATATGCCAAAATGTCCTCATACGCAACGCCTTATATCGGCGAAGATTTGAAAATCAAAGACCCAGTTTCAGGTTGTATATTGAGCGATTAAACACTCCCCATCGAAACCGCTACAGGATCGTCTTCGTTGCACCTGCACTAAGTGCAGAGAGTTGTCATGAAGAAGCAAATGCATTGCAGTTACATTATGAGGGCTGCAAGAAATCAGGCTAAACTTAAGTAGTAGGATTTCAAACTGGGGGGGGGGGGGGGGGGAGAAAGTATTTACTAGAGATTTTTACGTGCTCACTGTGTGCGTAGAACTGTGAAGTATGACGTGACGAAATTGACGGGTATTCTATAGACACGGCGCACCACACTTGCGCAAAAATTCACCGGATTTCACTATGTGTTTAATTTAGCCACCAGTCGGAGGTTGAAAAAAATAAAAAGAAAAGAAAAGATAGCTCTCATACATCCACACTCCGTGAAATACTGTGAAGTGCTAGGTAGAGGGTAGGTTCCATTGTACCAGTTATTGGGATTCATTCATGTATGGAAAGCAGGGACAATAATTGCTTAAAGGGATAGTCATGTGAAGACAAGGGGAAATCTTGAAATATTTGTCAGTTTTCTAAATAGTGTAGCGCAAAGAATAAGAGTTATAAGGCTGTGTAATTCTTACCATGTTTTAACCGTTCTTTTTGGAACATTTTAATGTACAAATCACAGCTTTTGGTCTCATACTGTTTTCTGAATTGAATTTTGTGTTGCAAGTGAAATAAAGCGTGTTATTTATTTATGCACAGCATAGCTACACATATCTAGAAATAAAGACAAAGTAGAAGTTTGATTTTTTCTGGAAGTTCTTTACACTATTATCTTCAAAGTAAACTTTTAAAAAGATGCTGCTGCGTTAACTTATGGTTATTAAATTATGGTTTTCGTTACCGAATTGCGAGTGGTTCGATATTTTTAGAATTCCAATCGTACCCTTAATTTTTTTTAATGATATGCAAAGTCCAGTCAAGAAACATTTATTGCTCTGTTGCCAGTCGGCTAGTGCTGCATTTGGAACAATCACAAGTCAAGCTTCTACATCCACAAACTCCTTTTCGTGAGAAACGTTTTTGAACGTCGACACGCCTAACAAAAAATTATCAAAAGGGTAATGGCGGTCCCGTGAAGAAATGCCAATGAGGAAAGAGACTTCAGTCACATGAATCATTTATGGTCTGACGCTGGAAACAAAGTGAGTGTCGATAAGGTAAAAGCAGAGCTTTGCATTCGTTTTACCAGTAATTTGAAGTCTGCAACATGCAAGCACTTTTGCCAAAAAATTAAAGGTGATAAATGTCTGTTGAAAACTGTAACTGGTAATAATAAACACAATTTTTTAACGTTTACAGAGTATTTTCTTGAGTTAACCCTCAATTCAGCAAATCCTTTCGCCAGGCAATGTTCGGTAATTTTGTAAGCCGCGCGGTCTAGGGCGCCTCGTCACGGTCCGTGCGGCTCCCCCCCTTGGAGGTTCGAGTCCTCCCTCGGGCATGGGTGTGTGTGTTGTCCACAGCGTAAGTTACTTTAAGTTAGATTAAGTAGTGTGTAGGCTTAGCGACCGACGACCTCAGCAGTTTGGTCCCATGAGACCTTACTACAAATTTCCAAATTTAATTTTGTCAGTTTAATGTGGCAACCCTATTCCCAACTTATTCTTTAGAGACAAGCCGGCACCCTGCATGCCACTTCAGGATGTTGCCAGTGTCCAGAAACTACCTACGCCATGTCTTTACCCTCTTGGCCTCTGGTGCTACTTTCTTGCAAAGAGAAGAAAACTGTCTTTGCACCAGAACAGTGGATTTAAATTCCGCGTACCAAAGCACACTTTATGCCGTCTTCTAAACTGATACCATTTGCGCATGAATGGGCAACGAGAAACAGTGAAAGTGTGTGAAACGTTGACAAAAATTAGGCAGCAACTTTAGGTTCTTCTGCACCCAACGGTCAAGTCAGATCTGAAACGAAGAATTACTGCTTTTGAACCGCCTGGAAACATAGTGCATTTTTGTGTAACACCCTGTGCATTCCTAGACTCATCACTTATATCTGGTACTTGTAAGTAGGCTTTATCGATATAGTTTGCGTGTACCTCCAAGCGTCTGCCACTTAATCTTTCACAGCAACACCGTGAGGCTCTCCCACTTGTCAAACAAATTTGTGACCATTCGTCCTGCCATCCTTTGTACGGTGTAATGCCCACGGTTTGCTTGGTACGGGTCCAACATACTCGAGCAACGTTCTAGCATGGCTCACACATGTGTGTTTTAAACAGTGTCCTTTGAAGACTGATTGTGTTCTTGACCCCCCCCCCCCCCCCCTCCCACGCACGGAAACGTCTCATACCAGACGAGTGTAACCCCAAATGTTTGCGTCGTAGAGTAATTATGGTGTACGCGTACGTGGAGACAGTTTTTGCGCAGCTATCGACGACATAGTGTAACTGAGGCGGAATAAGGGGAACCAGCCCGCATTCGCCGAGGCAGATGGAAAACCGCGTCAAAAGCCGTCCACAGGCTGGCCGGCACACCGGAGCCGGATTCGTGCCGGTGATCGGCATGCCTTCCCGCTGGAGAAGCAGCGCGTTAGACCGCGCGGCTTGCCGGGCAGGCTTGACATTGCAGTAACAAAATACTATTATTTTTCGTTTTGTGAAGGGCACAACTGTTCATTTCTGAACATTTAAAACAAGTTTCCATCTGTGCACCATTTTGAAATCTTATCAAGGTCCTACACTACGTACGCAGCTCTTTTCAGACAGTGCTTCGCCGGCCGGAGTGGCCGAGCGGTTCTAGGCGCTTCAGTCTGGAACCGCGCGACCGTTACGGTCGCAGGTTCGAATCCTACCTTCGGCATGGATGTGTGTGATGTCCTTGGGTTAGTTAAGTTTAAGTAGTTCTAAGTTCTAGGGGACTGATGACCTTCGCTGTTAAGTCCCACAGTGCTCAGAGCCATTTGAACCATTTGAACAGTACTTCCTTACAGATAACTGTTTCATCTGCAGAAAGTCTGGAGTTGCTATTGATATTGTACGCAAGGTCATTTTAATGAAGATGATGAACAACAGGGATTCCAACACACTTTCATGGGGCACACCCGAATTTACCTCTGCATCTGTCGATGATTTTCGAATGATGATAGTTGCTGCGTCCTCCCTGCCAGAAACCTTCAATCTAGTTACAAATTCCGCTTCATACCACATACGATGCGACGGAAGATCAGCGAGGGTGTTGTACAGAAAGGAGTCACAACGCTAGAAAATTTGGCGAAATTCGGGAAGTCCAGCAGAGGACTGAGGATTAGAGCAGGGTTTGGCTACAGTCCCACAACATAAAACGGCTATTCACGTTGTATGTAGAGTGCATTAGTCTGGCGACATACCATATAATTTTCGGAAAAATATCATCCACACAGTTACGAAGACTGCCAGAGCTGCGAGAATGATCGCGTAGTCGGCTTAACATCTCATGCATCCAAGTTGCTGACAAGAATAATACTCAGCAGAATGGAAAAGAAAATCGAGGATGTGTTGGATGACAATCTTTTTACTTTAGGAAAGGTGAAAGCACCACAGAGGCAATTCTGTCGTTGCGGTTGGTAATGGAAGCAAGGCTAAAGAAAAATAAAGATACATTTATAGGGTTTGTCAACCTGGAAAAAGCGTTCGACAATGTCAAATGGTACATGATGTTCGAAATTCTGAAGAAAACTGGGGTACGCTATAGGGAGAGACGGTTAATACACGATAAGCGCCAAGAGGGAATAATAAGAGTGGACGAGCAAGAACGACGTGCTCGGATTAAAAAGGGTGTGAGACAGGGATGTATTCTTTCGACCCTACTGTTCAATCTGTCCATCGAAGAAGGAATGGCGGAAATAAAAGATAGGTTCAGGAGTGAGACTAAAATTCACGGTGAAAGGATATAAGTGATACGATTTGCTGATGACATTGCCATCATGAGTGAAAGTGAAGAAGAATTACATGATCAGCTGAATGGAATGAACGGTTTGATGAGTACAGAATATGGACTGAGACTAAATCGAAGAAAGTTATGAGAAGTAGCAGAAATGAGAACACCGAGAAACTTAACATCAGGATTGATGGTCACGAAGTAAATGAAGGAATTCTGCTACCTAGCCATCAAAATAACCAATGACGGACTGACCAAGGAAGACATCGAAAGCACGCTAGCACTGGCAAAAAGGACATTGCAGAACTGAAGTATTCGAGATGTGGTGCTCCAGACGAATTTTGAAAATTAGGTGGACTGATAAGGTAAATGAGGTTCTGTGCAGAATTGGAGAGGAAAGTAATATGTGGGAAACACTGACAAGAAGAAGGGACAGGATATAGGACATCTGTTAAGACATCAGGGAATGACTTCCATGTTACTAGTGGGACCTGTAGAGGGCAAGAACTGTAGAGGAAGAAAGAGATTGGAATACATCCGGCAAATATTTGAGGGCGTAGGTTGCAAGTGCTACTCTGAGAGGAAAAGGTTGATACAGGAGAGGAATTCGTGGATAACACCTGTATCACCCAAACGATCGTGTCAAACAATGTTCCATGGTGCACTGCGTGTTCACACTTGACACCATTTGAAGATACGTCCAGAATCACTACTTATAATGGATCTTCTCTCATCAGAGAAGACCATACAACACCACTACTCGTTGGTGAAGTCCCTGTGCCCTTGGCATCATCGCAAAAGGTGCTGTCGTTTCGCGGGTGTCTACGGAATACAACTTACTGGTTGTCGGTCAAGGTGACCACCCCCACGCAGCAGCCGAGCCAGTTAGGAGTGTGAGATTGCGTGCCTTGCCGTCCTGTTAAATGTGGTCGCAAATGCAGCAGCTGTTTGATATGGGCCCCTTTTTGCTTGTTTTACAATGTAGCGATCATACGCTGCTGTAGTTGACCGTGTTCGACCACCTGATCCCCTTCGAGCAACAGTGCATGTAGTTTGGTACGCTCCCCTGACGTGAAACGATGGTGTGAGCAACTCCTGCGCTACATTCGTCACACTTCGTCCCTCTTCCTGTTTTACACCGGTTCTTCCCCCTGTGAAGTAGTCCAAATGTTGTCTCCGCGTCATGTAGTAGTGAAGAATACACCATTGCTCGCTGATAGACAAATACTGTCTTTTCCCGTTCCTTGAAGTGTTTCGTGTTGCGGGAGCAGCCCCAATTGACGCCATGTGGCGTCCGACGTTCTGTGCGCGATTGGAAGACCTCTGCCTACATGCACCGGCACTTTAATTCACTTCCATCGAATTGTTAATATGTTGTGTTTTTTATCTCTCTTGCCCTTAAGTTTTGTTGTTTTATTGATTCCATACTAAATTGCCTATCAAATCCGTGACACTCCCTCCTGTATCATGACAATAAAAACGAGCTGCCGTTCTTCGAAGTTTTTCGATATCAATCCCATCTCGTAAGAATCCCATACCATGCGGCAGTATTCCAGAATAGGGAGGACAAGCATAGTGCAGGCACGCTATTAAATGGATTTGCTGTATCTTTTAAGTGTTCTGCCAGGAAAACGCAGTCTTTGGTTTGCCTTCTCCACAACATCAACTATATGATCGTTTCAATTTAAGTTCTTGTTAACTGTAATCACTAGTTGTTTACTTCAATCAACAACCCTGAAATTTGTATTCATGTAACTGAGATATAACTGATTTTTTTTACTGCTTATGTGGAGGACGTCACACTTTTTTATTATTTGTGGCCAACTGCCACTTTTCGCACCATTCAGATACCGTGTTCAAATCATTTTGCATTTGTTTTCACCTTCGAATGACTTTACTAGATGCTAAACGACAAGATTATCTACAATACTAAGATGGCTCCTTACATTGTCTCCTTAGTCTCTTGTATATATTAAGAACAGCAGAGGGCCTATTATAAAAGTTCTTCGAGGGATCCCAGATACCATTTCGATTTCACTAGATGACTTTCCTTCAGTTACTATGAACTCCGACCATTCACACAGTCCGATATAAAAATTTCCTGATGGATTGAAACTGTTTGCCGGACTGGGATCCGGAGCTCAAAAACTTTGCCTATCCCATTTAAGTTTCTAAGCATCTCTATTAAATGAAATTGTGTGGCGGTCCTGGACTCGAACCTGTGATGAATTATTATTATTGGTTTTTCCATTTGAATCTCACTGCAATTAAGAAGGACTAACCAATAATACACTCTGATAAAAAAAGACGTACCACTAAGGAATGACCAATTGGGACGGAAATCGGTAGATGTGATGTCCATGCAGAGACAAACAAATGGTTACAATGTCAGAAAAATGGGATGATTTATTCAGGAGAAAGATCTTCACAAACAGAGTAAGTCAATAACGCGTTGGACCACTTCTGTACCTTATGCAAACAGTTATTCGGCTTGGCAGTGACAGAGTTGATGGATAATCTCCTGATGGCTGTCGTGCCAAATTCCTTCTGATTGGCACGTTAGCTCGTCCAGACATTCTCTGTTGGTTAGAGATCTGACGACCTAGTTGGTCAAGGCAGGGTTTGTCAAGCACGAAGACAAGCAAAAGAAGCTGTCGCTGTGTGCTGGCGGGCATTTATCCTGCTGAAAGATAAGCCAAGGTTGGCTTGCCATGAAGGGCAATAAAACGGGGCGTAGCATTTCGTCGACGTATATCTGTGCTGTAAGGGTGCTGCGGATGACAACTAAAGTGGTCTCGCTATGAAAACAAACGGCATCGCAGGCCATTACTCCTGGCTGTCGGGCCGTTTGGTGGACGAAAATTAGACTGGTATACCAGTGCTGTCAAGGGCGTCTCCAGAGACGTCTTCGCTGGTCATCAGGGCTGAGTTCGAAGCTTGACTCATCACTGGACAATTATTCTCCAATCAATGATACTCCAGGCAGCAGACGTGTTCAAATGGCTCTGAGCACTATGGGACTTAACATCTATGTCATCAGTCCCCTAGAACTTAGAACTACTTTAACCTAACTAACCTAAGGACAGCACACAACACCCAGTCATCACGAGGCAGAGAAAATCCCTGACCCCGCCGAGAATCGAACCCGGGAACCCGGGTGTGGGAAGCGAGAACGCTACCGCACGACCACGAGCTGCGGAGAGCAGACATGTCTGGAAACGCCTCAGATGGCGGTGGTACATCACACTGACCGTTGCTCGTCATACGGTCCGACAACCAGGGGTGATGACGGTTTGCAGTACCATTTCATTTCATGGCAGAACCCCTACGGTTGTCAATAGTGGCACCCTTGCAGCACAGCGACACGTCGACGATACGCACCATATTGCTACCCTTCATTGAAAGCCATCCTTGTTTTTCATTTCAGCAAGATAATACTTCCCAGCAGCCGGCGACAGTTTCTTTTGTTTGTTTTCTTTCTTACCAAACCTTAGCTTGGACAGCAGATCTCTCCACAAGCCCTCCAACCACCCGGAATTTTGAAGATCTAACGCTCCAATTGGACACAGTCTGGCACGATATCCTTCAGGAGGATATCCAAGAACTCCATTAATCAATGCCAAGCAGAATAACTGCTTGCGTAAAGGTCAGAGGAGAACCATGTGTTATTGTTTGTGTGTACATGTACACCACATCTACCGATTTCCATCCCATTCGCCAATTTATTTGTAGGGCATCGTTCTCTTGTCTTAGGGTGTAATAGATTATAACAGCTGCTGTGAAGGATGCTAATGCTCCATCAACTGAGATACCTAAGTACAACTCACGACCCGCCCTCACAGCTTTACTTCCGCCAGTATCTCTTCTTCTGCCTTCCAAACTTCACAGATTGCTTGTTGCATATCTTGCGAGACTAGCCCTCCTGGAAGTTTCGATCGTCGGACATTGAGCTGCTCTATGAAAATTCAGAAAAAATAGCGTAGGTTGTGGCTAAGCCATTTCTCCGCATTACCGTGCGGGAGAAAGTCTGTGAAGTCTATAGGGCAGGAGAAGAAGTACTGGCAGGACGTGAGTCGTGCTTGCGTACTAGCTTGGTCGGTAGAGCACTTGACCGTGAAAGGCAATGATTTGAGTTAGATTCGAGTCCCGTTCCGGCACACAGTTTCAATCAGCACAAACTTCGCAGCTGAGTGAAGATCCTTTTCTCGACCTCTGTGACCCTCTCGTGTGTTTCTGGACATGCACACTTCATAACGGCGCCAAACGTTCTAGGATTGGTCGTGCTACCCTCTTGTACGCGACTTTCTTTACAGATACAGATTTCCGAAAACTCTTTCAAGTAATCTAAGACTTCCATTGGTCCACCTGCTGCCCATTTTTCATGATCGTTCCATTACACAACCCTTCTTACTGATGCCACTACAGATTTAAAACTTGTGATGTGCTCTTGATACTCACCACTGATCTCGTAATAGGACATAATCGCATTCTTTCTTGTATAGAGACTGTCCTTCTTTGTCTACCTTTAAAGAGATCTGCCTTTCATTACAAAACTGGGAATTTGTCCAAGTCTAAACTCAAGATCGTCCAAAGATGGTACTGTCTTGTATAAAAAACGATCATCAGCTGCCGGCCGGTGTGGCCGTGCGGTTCTAGGCGCTACAGTCTGGAACCGCGCGACCGCTACGGTCGCAGGTTCGAATCCTGCCTCGGGCATGGATGTGTGTGATGTCCTTAGGTTAGTTAGGTTTAAGTAGTTCTAAGTTCTAGGGGACTGATGACCACAGATGTTGAGTCCCACAGTGCTCAGAGCTATTTGATTTGATCATCAGCGACCGTATGAGATAAACAGTTTAGTATGAGAACATATATATTTAATTGTACTTTCAAGAATAGCTGGCGCCAAGATAAACTCTAATTTTCGATTTGTAAGTCAAAATTTATGCAGGTCTCTACCTTCAGTTTTGTAGATGATACAGGGTTTGGACAAAAAATATGGGAACAGCAAAAACAGGACACATTGGCATACCGAATACGGTGTAGGAAAATCGTTGGCATTCAGACACGGGTCAAATCGTTTTATAACTTATTGTTTTCATTGGAATCTTATACTACTACTCCTGCAAAATAGTGTAACTTAGGTATTAATGATGGAAGTGTATAACGATCATGCACCCTTTTTTCCAAAGTGGATCACAGAGGCTCAGCAACTATTGTTCCTTGTGCTCACAAAACAAGTCCTGGACGATGCGAGCTGTATGAAGAGAGGCCCTGTCGCCTTGGAAGACAACATCAGCATTGGAGGACAAACATTGTACCATGGGGTGGACCAGATCAGTCAAAAAGGTCACATTATCCTTGGCAGCAGAGCGACCTCCTACGGAAAACGACGATATGGCTGCCCAAATCACCAACGAACCCCCGCCATGTTTCATTCTTGGTACGTAAACTCGGTCAGACGTTGCAAACAGTGTGAAACAGGACTCGTCCAACCAAATGATTTTCTTGTATTGCTCCACAGTCGAGGTTTTATCACTTTGGTACCACGTTCTCTTGTTACAGGCATTTGTATCACTGATGGCTGGTTTTGAAATGCCAGCCTGCCCTGTAGTTCTCCGCTTATGGAGCTCCTTTTGTTTTGATTTGCTGGTGACATTGTTTGCGAGTGCAACATTCAGTTCTACAGTGACTTAAGCAGCTGTCGTCCTCTTATTTTTATCACAATCCTCTTCAATAACCGTCTGCCACGATCACTCAGCACACACTTCCATCCGTGTTGTGACTTTGCGGATGATGTTTTCTCTGTAGGCGGTATAATTCCTCGATATGATGCCTCCTGAAACACCAAACACTTCGGCTATAGTCCACACGGAATGCTGTGACCAGTATATGCGCAGATGGCAGGGCACGCATGGGAAGAGCGATTGTGATGGGGATTATGGGCAGGCATTGTAGGGGAAAAGCCGAGCGCTGGAGGGGAAGTGCCCTTCCAAACTGAAGCCTATGCTAATATTTTTTGTAAATATTAAATGGGGCCCCTCCGCGCCCACTCTTGCACGGTGACCATTCATAAAGATCTACTGTTGCCTCTGCTTTCGCTAGTATCTCAAAAGAATTCCGCCGATTTATTTTCGCCTGGCTTGTTAACCATTTGTAACTTTCAGAGAAGCAAATGAGTGGCGTATTTTGTGTAAAACCTCCACATTTCTCTGGTTCCCATGTCAAAACGTGCTCCTTTTGCCAAAACACAGCAGAGTTACCTGCGTCACTTCACTAACATGTTGTGCAGACACAACTGTGAGAGAGTTCTGAAACAGTGGTTTATTAAATATATTAAGTGCATAACTTAGGAAAAGTAAAGTCAGTAGCTCATGAAAATGCACATCCTCGATAAAAAAAAGTGTTATGTCTTCACATATGTTGTTGCAAAACCCATAGCATTTCTCGTTTCACTAGCTATTGATGGCACTTAAAAATCACATTCTTTCACCGAAAAAGTCTGTAGTTATTGGTGTAACACAGGAGGTAATGAAGCTTTACATAAAAACGATATGGTAAAATAGTCTCCTCTTTGCGTGGTATCATTTGCCAAAATTTCATTTCGATGTATGAAATTGTTTACGAAATATGAAGAAAGTTGTGAATATTTCGCCGGCGCGGCGCGATCGCAAATGAGTGTGTTACATCAGATCAATTTTCTCGAAATTGGTGACAGATAGATACCTCTACTAAAGTCTAAATAAAAGTTCAGTATGGTAGCTAAATTTCATATGCAGCAACATATTATGTAATATGCACCAAAGACAAAATCATAGCGATCTCTGTTTTTCATTGCACGCTTTTCCGAATTTCACGCGGTGGCTTACTTTCACGTTAAGTATCAAAATAACTAAGATCATTAACAAAATGATGGACACATCATCATGAACCTGACCTCTAAAGCTGTAAGTAAAGCAAAATGATTCTTTTTACCAAATAGTTTCTATAAAATCGTTTGAGAAAGTTTGCAAGCGCGCAGCTCGATTCTGTCACCGCTGGCCGGCCGAAAGATGGAAATATTTACCGGCCTCCCCTTCTAAACAAACGAATGAACTCGCCCAGCTCTTTGGTCACTGCGCATCGGCCACCATATCCTACGCAAGCTATACCCTGGTTACGGAAGCACCTACAGTGCGGACACCGAGAATTTACCAATATTCGAATTCATGTAGCTCCGACGCCTAGCACTTACAACTACACGGAACACTGTTGTAACCTTGACTGTGTCTTGCAACGTATTGAGGACAATATGCTGGTGCCATCTTTGCTCAGTTACATCATTGTAACGCACAGGTTTGGCAAGCATCTGTTTTTATGTTCCAGATACATTTCTCACGGTCTTTCAATATTTTTATCCATCTTCCATAAAATCTTGTGTAATCCTGTGAATCCTTTTGTAATACATTGTATAATTTGTTCTTTTTCAAATACTTCCAGCCAGAAAGACTACATCACTCGCAAATCTTTGTACTGGAATTTGTTGCCTCTACAGTTTTGTTCCTATTTCCAAATCTCCTGTAGTTTTCCTCATTACTTATTCAGAAGATAAATTAAAGAATGATCGTGCCTTAACCTTGACTTACACGTCTGTCACGTGAGCTTGCATTCGTAATCAGCACTTACTTTTGGTGATATTATGTTTTACCTTACCCCATTCTAGTCAAGATTTGAAAAGTGTTATACCACCTTAAGTTATCGAATGATTTATCCAGATCCCCAAATGCCTTGTCGTTTCTATTGCTCTCTACAGGATGCCTTAAAAGCTCGCACGGAACTGTCTTTTCGTAAGGGCTTTTGAGGAGGCGATGATTTACCGAAGTATTTTTCAAAAATCATGATTTGACGTAATAGCTGTAGTTCAGCTTCTTTATTTCAGTGAAACAATAAACAATTCTAGGGCCTTAAGGACGACATTAATTACAGACTATGCGTTAAAACACCCCGTAAATGTGCTCAAGGACGTATTAACCGTAATTAAAGTCGTTCTTAAGGCCTAAGGGTGGTCTGTTGTTTGGCCTAGACTGGTAGTGCTTGAATAAAATAGTGACTTACAGTTATTGTACCACAACATGATTTTCTGACGCATCTTGGCGTTTCGAATATCTGCATAATATCTCGAACGTCATATCAGTCGGTTACGAAAGCAAAAGGTTGTGATGAATGATTCAAAGTTGGAAGATAGGAAGTTTCAGTGACTGGGGAAAAATACCACAAAGGGTTTGAGTTTGGGACCAATCCTATTCTTTACATATGTGAATGATCTTCCAGTTAACATTCGACAAGCAAAATTGGTACTTTTGCAGACGATACTAGTGTTATAATAACTCCCATTCAAGAAGAGGCAACAGAAGAGTTGTTAAACGAAATTTTCCTAAGAAGTATCAAGTGGTTCTCTGAAAATGGATTCTGAAAGAAACGTTACAATAGGTTCTGTACTACAAGCAGAGTCATACCGATAACTGATGTAGGAGATGAGCAGGAGTCAGCAAACGGGGTAGGATGCTCCAAATTTTTGAGTGTACATATTGATGAACACCTGGAGTGGAAGAGGCATATTACTGAGCTTCTCAAATAATTAACTTCAGCTACTTTTGTTGTTCATATAATTACTAATATGGGGAACAAACGCATCACCTCTTGATATATTTTGCAAATTTCTACTCAGTAATGTCTTACGGAATAATTTTCGGGGGTAACTCATCACTTATAATGGAAGTATTGATTGCACAAAAGAGAGCAGTAAGAATAATATGTGGTGTTTACCCATAGACGTTATACCTCTTCATGAAGCTAGGTATTTTCACTGCGCCATCACAATACATCTATTCGCTAATGAAATTTGAGAAGAACATTGGTGTCCATATCTACAACAATAGACGAAAAAATGAGCTTTATTACCATTGTTAAAGCTGTTAGTGGCTCCGAGAGGAGCACAATGTGCAGCAACAATAAGTTTTGATCATTTGTCCAATAACATTAAACGTTCGACAGGTTGTGAAGCAAATTTTAAATCTAGTTCAGAATCATTTCTCCTGGACAACTCCTTCTATTCTAATGGCGAGTTTCTTCTTAAAAACTGATAGCCTATAAACAAAAATGGAAACAAAGAATTAAGTGTAGCTTAGTAGGTCTAAAAATAATAATGTGTTCATTAATGTTAACACTATATCTTGTAAACTAACTCGTTCCACATCATTCCGCTAAAAGAACCGTTCAAATGATCTATGGAACACGCAACTAACTTACTGTGATAAGGCTGTGCAGTCTGTTTGACGAGTGGTCACAGAAGGCCTCCTGGGCGCACCTTCTAAGAGTCTGCAGGCAGTGCGCGTGGCAGGAAGCCGCTCTCCCAGAGGCGGCGGTGCCTCCAGCCTCCGTGCCAGATAGGCTCCTGAATCAATAACACTGGCCCCAACAGCTGGGCCCACGAAGTCACAGACGCAACGCTGTCAACTTTCGGGCGTCTCTGCAGCTGAGGCTACTTTACACAGGGAGCCTTCATATGTAGAACGGACGATCTTAGGTTTCTTCGCGAAGTGGCTCTGTTGTGTCATCAAACATACGAGCTTTTCGCTGAGGAAATGTTACGCTGCTGCTGTATTGTTAGCAACCACACGTACTCGCGTGGTGCGGAGTACAATATCGCACGTTCATTTCATCCCTGTCTTTCTATTGCAAAGCAGTGGTTGCTTTGACAAAACAAGTGATATATGTCGACCGTTAAAGAACACTGTGATTGCGTATATAGTGGGAGATTAAATTTGGAAGAAAATCATCCCGTTTTGTCAAAGGTAACGTTTAGCACAATTGTGAGACCACTTAGCGTGTTCACTGAAGTGCGCTTTAGACCCCTGATAAGAAACAAAAGTACTACAAAAATGGTTAGCGTTATAGAAGTGTACCTTACATCTGAGTGTAAAAAGCATCATGTTTTACGAACGAGAGCATTCAAATATCGTAGCATAAAACCGAAGAGGGTCTAGATGAGTATTTGGTAGAGTCATGAAACTACGTAGTCTACCGTTGACTATCATGACTGCAAACTACGGTAGTCTTCCTGGTAGCCTTGGTCAGGTAAGATCGTACCCACATTACCCGTATGTTAGTTGTGTTGCATATCTATCAGGCGTTACATCATGTCGGGCGTTTTGTTTACATATGCGATCAGTGTCTTGCTAGATTCCCTGAGAAACCAGAAGCGGTGAACAGTCTATAAACTGAGGATATACATTCAAAGGGCTGCATAACCTCTGGAACATTTTTGCCATACATAACTACCCTCCCGTCTGTTACTTAAAAATAAAAAGTATTTATAGCAAAATTGAACCTGGCAATGTTTAATTTAGGTTTTATTCGAAAATTGTTGATTTGTAAAATGAAATAGAGGGATGTTGTACTAAAAATAAAAAAGGCAACACAGATTTACGATACAGCGCTAGAAAATGCAATTTCATAAAAAAGGTGAAATTTAAAAACAAAGAATCAAACGGAAGTATATTAAACATCGCTTCAATATTTCGCCGATTCTATGTAAAACATGATTCTCTTATTCATAAACAAATTTCTCACTTATCAGCAACAACAGGAATTTTTTGCCTTTGATCATGATGAAGTGCGTTCTATTGAGCACAAAATAGCAACAATAATTATATAGATTTTTTATGCAAGTGTGTGTGTGAACTGACTTGCATCAAAAGTAATTTTTTTGGTTACATAAAATGGCAGAAGTTATACGATCAACTAATTTTTGTTACTTACAAAATGCATTTTATATTCTGTAAGAATACAAAATGCATACTGGTCTAACACTAAATACCGTGCCGTTCTAATTATGTGCAAAACAAGTGAACAGACAAGCAAATAAAGGAGGAGAAGTCGTCGGCTCCCAGTTTCTCTCTTACACATTCATTTATGATTATTTCCCTTCCAAGGCTACAAGTAATCTTACCATCTACTACATTTATGCACTGTACCAAAACTACAGAACCATAGTTCTGATAGACCGCAACTCTACTTTCTGGTGAACGTCATGCCATTCTCTCCGCTTATTATGTACACTGCTGGCCATTAAAATTTCTACGCGAAGACGAAATGCAGATGATAAACGGGTATTCATTGGACAAATATATTATACTAGAACTGACATGTGATTACATTTTTACGCAATTTGGGTGCATAGATCCTGAGAAATCAGTACCCAGAACGACCACCTCTGGCCGTAATAACGCCCTTGATACGCCTGGTCATTTAGTCAAACAGAGCTTGGATGGCGTGTACAGGTACAGCCGCCCATGGAGCTTCAACACGATACCACAGTTCATCAAGAGTAGTGACTGGCGTAATGTGACGAGCCAGTTGCTCGGCCACCATTGACCAGACGTTTTCAATTGGTGAGAGATCTGGAGAATGTGCTGGCCAGGGCAGCAGTCGAACATTTTCTGTATCCAGAAAGGCCCGTACAGGACCTGCAACATGCGGTCGAGCATTATCCTGCTGAAATGTAGGGTTTCGCAGGGATCGAATGAAGGGTAGAGCCACGGGTCGTAACACATCTGAAATGTAACGTACACTGTTCAAAGTGCTGTCATTGCGAACAAGAGGTGACCGAGACGTGTAACCAATCGCACCCCAAACCATCACGCCGGGTAATACGCCAGTATGGCGATGACGAATACACGCTTCCAGTGTGCGTTCACCGCGATGTCGCCAAACACGGATGCGACCATCATGATGCTGTAAACAGAACCTGGATTCATCCGAAAAAAAATGACGTTTTGCCATTCATGCACCCAGGTTCGTCGTTGAGTACACCATAGCGGGCGCTCCTGTTTGTGATGCAGCGTCAAGAGTAACCTCAGCCATTGTCTCCGAGCTGATAGTCCATGCTGCTGCAAACGTCGTCGAACTGTTCGTGCTGATGGTTGTTGCCTTGCAAACGTCCCCATCTGTTGACTTAGGGATCGAGACGTCGCTGCACGATCCGTTACAGCCATGCGGATAAGATGCCTGTCATCTGGACTGCTGGTGATACGAGGCCATTGGGATCCAGCACGGCGTTCCGTATTACCCTCCTGAACCCACCGATTCCATATTCTGCTAACAGTCATTGGATCTCGACCAACGCGAGCAGCAATTTCGCGATACGATAAACCGCAATCGCGATAGGCTACAATCCGACCTTTATCAAAGTCGGAAACGAGATGGTAGGCATTTCACAACAACGTTTCACCAGGCAACGCCGGTCAACTGCTGTTTGTGTATGAGAAATCGGTTGGAAACTTTCCTCATGTCAGCACGTTGTAGGTGTCGCCGCCGGCGCCAACCTTGTGTGAATGCTCTGAAAAGGTAATCATTTGCATATCACAGCATCTTCTTCCTGTCGGTTAAATTTCGTGTCTGTAGCACGTCATCTTCGTGGTGTAGCAATTTTAATGGCCAGTAGTATAATTGAAGGTAGAGGGGAGAGAAAGCAAGGGAAAGGGAAGGAACTGGTGATATCAGCTGCATCGGGTCTTTGTGTGGGATCACTAACGAGAGTGAAAATGTTTCCCACATTGGGACTCGAACCTGGGATCTCCTGCTTACTAGGCAGTTGCGCTAACCTCTATGTCACCCAGACGGAGTGTTTATTGCAATTGCGCTGCCTATTTCGTCGTCTTCCACCCTCCCCCCCACCCCCCGCCCCTCTCACCCACACTCCCACCCAGCCCCATCTGTCCTCAGTCACAGTCCTTGTCCTCCATGCTCGCTAATTCTAGATTCCCGCTGGACATCTAACGAAGTGTGCATCCTCACTAAATGTTGTGGATTCATTGGCAATCGGGGTGAAACAATTATACGTCTGCCTGGCGTCTGTTCTTTCGGACATATTCGGAAGAATAGACACTACGCATTCATAGTATAATCTCTCCGCTTAGCATTAACAGTGCGGACTGTGAAGAACAACTTGCTGATCGACCGTAAACGAAACACTTCCGCTGGGCGAAATGATGTTCGAACTTGGATGACAGGGAAGCTGTGGTACTCGTTCTCATTCGAACAAGTTTTAAAGGTGCTTTAAACCTGTCCTCGCGTCCAAGGAAACTGCATATTGTCACCAAATGCATTTCACGTAAAACATCATCATAGGTGTGTAATAAAAGATGTTTACAATTTGGCATCTTTTATAGGTCTAAAAACAATTCGTTACAAAAGATGGTGATTTTAATTACGGTATTGTACGTCCAGTTTTCGTTCGCAAGAGGATAAGCCATCTGCTTGCATGTTTCTGAGGTGTTCCCTTGTTTGGTACTGCGCTTTCTCTCTAATAATGCGCTATTTGTGCAGAACTATAAATTTCTTGACGTGAATCACGGTATTTTGTAGCACCACTACTGTTTTTTTGCATTCTTCTGGATAAACATGTCTCTGTAGCTTTGTGTGAGCAGTTTTATCAACCTAAGCGCTAGTTGTGATTTTCCATTGGTTTAAAAATGTTCTCTTTCTCTGCGATTTGTGAAATGTGTATTATGCCGTTGAATTATGTTACTGTGTATTTATTTAGCGTGTAAATGATATGAAGGAGTAGTGATGGAGTAGAAGATCAAGATGGTGCGTAGGTGGGGGAGGGGGCCAGGAGGGGGAAGTTGACTGAGCGAGGGATCAAAAGTAGGGGAATGGTACTGAGATGGATGAAAAGGGGTGAGGATGAAAAAGCATGACCTTCTCACGTATTTTTTCGCCTACTAGATTCAAAGTGCCTGTATGTTAATTGAGAGTAATAACTCTCAATTAACCATTTGTGAAATTCTAGGGAGCTACGATTTGGAATGGGTAGGTGGTAAACATAAAGAAAATAATTTTTACATATTTATTTTTTACACAGGCCAAAATTTAAAATTACAGTTTCTGTAATAGTAGAGAAAATTTAAAAACAACAAAACTTTGAATTCTGTAATATTTGAAAATCGCCTCAGATGTACTAGAAATCGATGTTACTAAGACCCAAATACACATATTCTTTAGTCATAAGAGAAACTTTCAAAATATACATATGCTTCTTTACTGGTTTTAAAATAAAAGATAAAGATTAGTAAATAAACAACAATGATTAAGTAAGGGCACATCCAAAATATTGTGGCTAAAATGCATGCATTAACTAGCGCACTGTAACTGGCTTGAGCTCAGCTCAGACAAAGGACAGTGGCTCAGTTCAGTCAAATTCTAAAACATACACAAAAAAAAAATGCATTACATTTACATAATGTAAGTGGTAAATAGCAAATGGCCGAAACAGATGGTGCTTCGTTGCTCTTTTCGATTTTGCACTAAGAGGAGAGAAACCCAGTGAGTACACGCCTTTGAGTACCCCAACTGGCGGGCGAGTGTTTCAGCACTACCAACAGAAACGTCCAGTTACGACCGAGGTGTTTGATTGTGATTCATCGATCACCCGGAATCCGAGTGTCTGCACGTTCCAATATTGCAGGAGTCACAGCTGTGTGCGGACGGCCAGCATGCGATAGATCAGACAGGTTTCCTAAATACAGCACAGGCACCTACCGGCACTTTATGAAATTATAGGAGCTGAAGAAGGAACGTTCCACGATGTCTGACAACAAATTTCATTTCTTTCAACTGAAGCTGGCTGAGAAAAAATGTGTTGTGTTACTTATTGAACGCCCCTCGCAAAACACGCATGGGCCTTTTTACCTTAACTGGTGAAACGTTAAAAATATCTGAACCCTAAAAGCACACACTAGTAGTGAAAGCAAATTGAAATCCTTTCGGATTAAGGTCTATGGTCTATGGCCAATGATAAAAAATGTAAAGGTACTTACAAGGGGTATTTGGAAAGTAAGTTCTGGTAAGCTGCGAAATAGAAACCCCTCGTGAAAATGTTTTGTTTGCAACAGTTAGCTACAACTTCCACCACTTAGCTACATATTCTCTGCTCCAACTTAGACGTTTGTAGTAACATTGTACCAACATTCCAATATCCTCATCATAGAAGACAGTCATCAGTTCTCTACGCTGTCTACGCCAAAATGTTGTCCTTATAGCCACTGGATCATGTGAGCAAAGATGAAAGAGGAAGCATGCGGCTGAGAATTGTTTTGAAGAAGGAAGCACATGACAGTTACGTTATGTGGGTTGCATAGCTTCAGGCGAAATTTCTCACCAGTCCCTCGTACTTGGCGGGAGACAATTACCTAGGTGTCTTCATGTCCTCACTATGCGCTCAGAACGAAAAGCGTGACGTGCTGTGATTGACAGCTGTAGTAGAGACACTGCCGAAGACACCTGTGCAAAGCTTCATCGAATTTTCACAGTGGTTTCCATTTCACAATCGATCGGAACTCACTTTTCGAATAGCCCCCATGCAACAAAAACACACGAAAGACAAATCCTTGCACGTTATGTCAAACACACGCACCAATAGTGCACATAAAACAAATCGCTCACAAATAGCTTTCATAAAGAGTCACCGTTAAACTTAAGGGCGTTCTTTTTATCCGGATGCCGATCCACGTCAAATGGGTCGGCTAGATAATGGCCTGCAGAATAAACTAGGACAGCATAACGGCAAGAACACCAAACGAAACACAGCGGCAAGTGCATGATGCTCACCATTATTCCTGCATTATAACCAAAGACGGCGTATGTGAGCACGTCCACCAAGCCAGGCGCTGGTTTGAACTCTAGAGACTGAGGAAAGCGGCGCTTGGCGACTCTCCGGTAGGCATAGGGACACTCCCTAGAGCGCTCCCCGCGAGTGGACGTCCACGGCTAGCCTAGTCCAGGCTGCAATCCAGCAAGGCTCTCTCCGAGTTACCAGATCCAAGCAGATATACGCAGTGTGATATACAGGGTGTAAGTGCAAAAATGTTTGTATGTAGTACCTTAATATGTACACACATCACCTATTGGTTGCTTTTTTTTCTCTGCGTCGAACAGTGTTCGCTCAAACACGTCACAAACTTAACGACCAGATTTTTTCAGCGTGGCCGTAACTGAGCAGCGAAGAGAACGATGCCTAGCAGTATAGACGAATTGTTTTACATCCATATTTGAACACTTCAGCGCCCGACCTGCTACCCATGGAAAAATAAGTATTAATCGCTTGATCTTGTCACATTTACTTGGCGGTACTAGCCAACCCAAAAATGTACAACTTGTAATATCTGTAGTTATTAGTCTGCAAATGACGTAAATACAGGTGTAATATTGTTCAATACACTGTCCTCAGTCACCAATAGACATTGCGCTTATGATTGTTACATCCTGTATATGCTCCGTCTGCTCTTTCGGACACGTCCGAACACGGTCCCTGACCGACTCAAATTTCCAACTTATCTACACAATACTGACGTAATGCCCCTGTCCATTACCTTCACCACTCGCAACGATCCGTTGATGCTAGTAAGAACTCGAAAGAACAAACACCGCATATACAGGGTGTTACAAAAAGGTACGCCCAAAGTTTCAGGAAACATTCCTCACACACAAATAAAGAAAAGATGTTATGTGGACATGTGTCCGGAAACGCTTAATTTCCATGTTAGAGCTCATTTTAGTTTCGTCAGTATGTACTGTACTTCCTCGATTCACCGCCAGTTGTCCCAATTGAAGGAAGGTAATGTTGACTTCGGTGCTTGTGTTGACATGCGACTCATTGCTTTACAGTACTAGCATCAAGCACATCAGTACGTAGCAGTGTTCATCACGAACGTGGTTTTGCACTCAGTGCAATGTTTACAAATGCGGAGTTGGCAGATGCCCATTTGATGTATGGATTAGCACGGGGCAATAGCCGTGGCGCGGTACGTTTGTATCGAGACAGATTTCCAGAATGAAGGTGTCCCGACAGGAAGACGTTCGAAGCAATTGATCGGCGTCTTAGGGAGCACGGAACATTCCAGCCTATGACTCGCGACTGGGGAAGACGTAGAACGACGGGGACACCTGCAATGGACGAGGCAATTCTTCGTGCAGTTGACGATAACCCTAATGTCAGCGTCAGCGAAGTTGTTGCTGTACGAGGTAACGTTGACCACGTCACTGTATGCAGAGTGCTACGGAAGAACCAGTTGTTTCCGTACCATTTCTGCGAATGGTTCATCCAACAATGTGTCAATCCTCATTTCAGTGCAAATATTCTCTTTACGGATGAGGGTTCATTCCAACGTGATCAAATTGTAAATTTTCACAATCAACATGTGTGGGCTGACGAGAATCCGCACGCAATTGTACAATCACGTCATCAACACAGATTTTCTGTGAACGTTTGGGCAGGTATTGTTGGTGATGTCTTGATTGGGCCCCATGTTCTTCCACCTACGCTCAATGGAGCACGTTATCATGATTTCACACGGGAAACTCTACCTGTGCTGCTAGAACATGTGCCTTGCATCATTGCGGGAAAAAGGCACAAGCGAAAGAAAGAAAGAAAAGACTCTGCTTGTAACGCAGCATCGTTACAGACGCCATTTTGTAGGATACGATGGCGCTGCCACCTATCGGAAATTTGTGAAACTATAGGTGCTGAACTGGGAATATTGCACGAAGCCCCACAAAAGAGTGCGCATTTTTTTAACCGAAACCGGCAGAAAAAAATGTGTTGCATTACTTATAGAACGCCCCTTGTACAAATATCCATCGTATGGTATTATTACGGACTCATTTCGTAAATAGGTAATGTGCCTTTGACAAGGGGGGGCCGCCAATTGTGAAATTCAGATTGGATTCATACTGCGCATAATAAAAGCTCATGGCCACGGGTGTAATGTGGCAAAGCACCAAGATGCACTTCTCAGCCGTTGTCGAGAAAATCGACAGCAATTTTTTTTTAGTATTTGTTTTTTGTAATTCAAATATATATATATATATATATATATATATATATATATATATATATATATATAATTCCCGGCAATCAGTTGGAACAATTATGCATATAATAAGTTGTTGAAAGTCGTTTGTCGCGGAAAAACTGGCGACTTCGAACATCATTATGTTTTCCGCAAACAAAGTTGTATTTCACAATTGTTATTAATTGTCTTCATAATGTTAACCACGGAAGACGTAGAAACGATATTCCGAAACGAATACGTATAGCGTAAGTCAAACGTTCGAATTAAAATAGAGACCCCACGAACACAAATTCGCTGTGGCAGGTATGAAATATAAACTCCGTTACTCGCTCGTTACACTTGAAGGACAGATGTTGAATGGGCCGAAACGAGCCGCCGCATAACAGCGTAGTTGCGTGCTAACTTCAAACGAACGTAGATGCGGTCCCTAGCGCAACTTATAACATCGTCGAAAATCAGTGCGTACGTGAGAGCTTTGGTACACCCTGTTAAACAAACGGAAAAATGGAGGCGGTACAATTGGAGAGCGATCCGCCTTCACCAGCATGCATAAGCAATTCTTTAATAGTTTATATATATTTGAATTACAAAAAACTGATAATAAAAAAATTGCATGGCATGAGATTCGAGCCGGCGACCTTCGGATTACGAACCCGAGCGCTTACCGCTGCGCCACGACGCTGTAGAAAACTAATAATCGTAGAGAGTATTTCACCGCAACGGTTTCTTTTAACTGTCGATTTTCTCGACAACGGCTGAGAAGTGCATCTTGGTGCTTTGCCACATTACACCTATGGCCATGAGCTTTTATTATGCGCAGTATGAATCCAATCTCAATTTCACAATTGGCGGCCTCCCCTTGTGAGTATTGAAGGTGTTGCCTGGTATGTGGGACAGTCGGGCAGTCGGGGCGGAGTTAGGCGCGCGCTTAAGGGCAGAGGCGAGGTGCGATGCTTAATTACAGCCTGGGCATTAAGAAGATTGCTCAGCGCTAATCGGACGGCGGAGGCGGCCTGTACTTTTGAGCCGCCCTCTAGAGTCTGGAGTCTGGAGCCTGGAGCTGGAGGCTGGAGGAGGGGTCGCGGCCATCGGGGGCTGAAATTCTGCTAATTAGCGCGCTGCGCCGTGAACACTCCAGGGCCGCCCTCAACTCAAACGCATCGCTTTTGCAATCACTTATCAACTTATACTCCGGCTTGTAAATTGCGCCGCTCTCGCGTGACATCCGTCATTTTATCAGCAGAATTTCAGTCTGCTCGTACACGCTCGACTGGCCACCGCGCAGTGGATGATAGGGATGTTCTGTACCAGTATTACTTGTTCTCTCTGCCATTCGGAATGAAGCGACGGAAGCGGAGCGTATGCTTCCGCACACCAGCTCCGCAGTTCCGAAAGGTGGAGGAAGAGACCACTAATCCACCTACCAAAGTTCCACATCTTGGCCTTCAGATAAATGAGTGCGTGCATAAACATGGTACTTCAGGTATAGTGTTTCTCTCTGTAACTTACAAAATATTAAGTGAAATGAATATTTATTTGGATAAATACATGCAAAAACCTCACTCTTTCTGTGGAGTCTTGAATATACTACAGACCTACAGTAATTAATTAAGCACATTTTTTTCCTTGGCTAGTTTCGGTTGAAAAATGCGGAATTGATTGTGGGACATCGTGGAATATTTCCTCTTTTGCACCAATAGTTTCGTGAAGTTCCGGTAGGTAGCGGCGCTATACGTAGCCTTCAAACCTCTGTAACAGAGGTGCGTTCCAAGCAGAGCGCTATCGTTGAGTTTATTTTGGTGCAAACCAGACCATCGCAGATATTCATAGGCTCCTGCAGTATGCCTCTGGAGACCTTGCAGTGAACAAAAGCACGGTGAACCGTTGGGCGAGGCGTCTGTCATCAAGATCGCGCAAACGAGTCCGATCTCCAGCATGCTGGCCGGGCGCACACAATTGTCCAAAAGAACCGACACCACGCATTCATATAGTTGATTTGCCTAGAAGGGCAGTGTTTCTACAACCTTCAGTGGAGGTGCATATTTACGTTCGACCTCCAGCGGGAATCTAACACTAGCAAGGGGACAACAGATAGGTGGCGCTGAGTGGGAGTGGGTCGGGCAGGGTGCGACAGACACTATGCCCGGGTGATCCAGTGGTTAATGCAACTGCCGAGTAAGCAGGAGATC
This sequence comes from Schistocerca americana, assembly GCF_021461395.2. NCBI lineage: Eukaryota > Metazoa > Arthropoda > Insecta > Orthoptera > Acrididae > Schistocerca > Schistocerca americana. The sequence goes on along the minus strand of NC_060119.1, from coordinate 640,160,137 downwards.
TCGGTCCGTCACACTTTTCACTCTTTGCCACTGATTCCACGCTGCAACTGATATCATTAGTTCCTTCCCTTTCCTTTCCTTTCTCTCCCCTCCTTCTTCAGTTTACGTAATTTGACATCCTGGCTGATAGCAAGGACGGCATACGAGTATATAGCTGTCGAATGGAGCTGACAGTTAGGTAGCACAAAATTTGGGCCAAGAAGAAACAAATTACAGTGGAATCTGCACTGATTTCCTCACAGATTAAAACTGTGTGCTGGGCAGAGACTTCACCCGGTGTGTTGCCGTTCGCAGACGGTACTCTAGCGACTGAAAACAAAGAGCTGGTCCTGCAAGGTATGTAGGACAGCTTCCATGAAATTTGGAAAGTAAGAGAGATGTGCTGGCAGAAGAAAAGTTGTGAAGGCAGGTCCTGCGTCAGCCCTGAATAGCTCAGTCAATTATTGAATAAGATAAATGCCATTTGTGGTATGTTTTGGGAGAACAACATTCGGGTCTTAGATAATTTACAAAAAAATCTGTTCATTAATACTGGTACATATGGAGAAGGAACATTTTCAACGTTTCCTTCAACGTAGCAACTATAAAGAGGAAGAGGCATCAAACACATGCATTCACTTTGCAGTGCCACGTTCCTAAACGGGTTTTCAAAAATAGTGCAAGCAAACAATCCGGGCATAGCACAATGTGTACTTGAAACTTGAGATCTGTGGACAACGCCTCTCCATGTAATTCCGGCCATATAAAAGCGGATCTAGACGATATACGCCAGTATTCCATAGAATATGTTGTCATATTTATTTTGACCAGAAGCTAATCGCAGCTAAGAAAATTACGAATCACTAACCGCACAGTGTTCGCGAAACCGCTCGAGACGAGGTATCCAAGAAACAACTGGAAACATGTTTTGAACAATATCTCAATCCCTGTCCTCCTCGGTAGCAGCGCGGTCAGCGCTGCGGATTATCAAATGAAGGGGCCCGGGTTCGATTCCGGGACGGTCGGAGATTTTCTCCGCTCAGGGACTGGGCGTTGTGTTGCCCTTACGTTCGTTTCCTTATAACGGACACTCCGCTGCAGAGCTGGTTGATTGGACATCTCCCAAAAGGCAATAAACTGAAAAAAATCTCAGACCCTATCCTACACATTAGAGTAAGCGCCACTTGGAAGGAAGGAAGGGCAGAGATTATGGGCGGAAGCCCCACTTGGTACAACGCAGTCAGTGCGATCATACCTACTGCCGAAAGAATTTAGCTGGAAGCTTCCATCTCTGTGATCATTGCCTGCTAGTCGAATACGTAGCTTACCTAATCATTTTCTAAGAAAAAAATACGGCAAGAATCTGCTTCTGGACCAAGGCAAAATCTAGCCATAGTGAACAGAACCATTCAGAGTAACTTGTCAGTGAATGATGCCCTTTATCACGACTGGAAAGTTTACCCAAGCGCAAAATAATTACACTTGCCTAGCTGGATATTTTGTGTTCTTCGTCATAGTAAACAAATCACCCACTCGACAGGTATTTATATTCTATATGAGTATCATAAGCTGCAGACACAACCCAGATACAAGATACGCTTTCAAAGCTTCTTAAGGTTCGCATTATCGTAAACGAACACGTCTAACCGAAGTGATACGTGCCCTTTGTAGTGAAAGACTTTAGTAGGATGAGTATTTTTATTTCAGTATGCGTTTGACAAACAACGATTTTCATAAATGCATCAAAGGAAACAAGAATTCGAATTTCTACGGAAAAGGAGATTTATATAGATTTACTATAGAATTTTTGTTCCTTCAAAAATGCAAAGACACAAATAGGTAGCAACGACGTGAATGACGGGGTTAAGAGACCATCAATCAGCTTGCATTTTATTTATTTATTTACTTTTGTTTAAGTACAGCATTTATATTACCCGCGACTAAAAAAGCAGAAGGGAAGCTATTTTACACATGCGGAAGACGCAATATTGTGTAGTTCAAAAATTTAGCTTTATTTCATCTCTTTCATTACTTAAGCATGTTATTGTTTTACTGGAAATTTGGATCCACTAAGTCAAAAAATCTGATCTCGACTCGTCTGGCAGATTTGTCGCTAAATATGAATTTTCGTGTTTTAAGGAAGAACATTTAATTTGTTTCACAGGTCAACTGTGTTCCGGGAATCTTGGTTTTCTGGAAATGGAAACAGCACAAAAAATTTTCACACGCTAACCAGATTTGCATATCGCATAACAGATACCGGCAGCCAATAAGAGAGGTAGTTAACACGGCTTCCCGGAAGGCCCGGGGGCGTAGAATTAGCGGCAGCCGAAAGAGCGCACTGCGGTCGCCGCTTCCTGGAAGCGGCGGCGGCGGCGGCGGCGGCGGCAGCTGCCGTGGCGGGGTTAGCTGGTGCTAGGTGACACCCGGCTCATCGGCGGCAGGTCGCCGTGTGTTGGGTTCCATGAAGAAAGACAGGTACACCTACGCGATTGTCGAGAAAGCTGTAACGTACCAATTCAATGGATGGAGCTAACAGAGTTTCATTCTCAGCCTACCCAGATACAGAAGCTTTCAGCACACGTCTGCGCTCCGTAGTACAGAATCATAAAATGCACTGCTAGCCGATAAAATTGTAACACCTAGAAGTGCAGAAAATAACAAATTTTACTGTTTGTATATTATACAAGAGGCGTCCAATAAATAATACAACACATTTTCTTTTCTGAAAGCAGGTTGGTTTTATACAGGATTCTAGTAGGCAGAGTTATATTCACTACAGAATATTTTTCAACATGATCTCCGTTTAGTGCGACGGACGCACCTACTTGGACAGGATTTGTGACTGGTGTAAAGAATGGCAGCTAACTCTAAATATAGATAAATGTAAATTAATGCAGATGAATAGGAAAAGGAACCCCTTAATGTTTGAATACTCCATTAGTAGTGTAGCGCTTGACACAGTCACGTCGATTAAATATTTGGGCGTAACATTGCAGAGCGATATGAAGTGGGACAAGCATGTAATGGCAGTTGTGGGGAAGGCGGATAGTCGTCTTCGGTTCATTGGTAGAATTTTGGGAAGATGTGGTTCATCTGTAAAGGATACCGCTTATAAAACACTAATACAACCTATTCTTGAGTACTGCTCGAGGGTTTGGGATCCCTATCAGGTCGGATTGAGGGAGGACGTAGAAGCAATTCAGAGGCAGGCTGCTAGATTTGTTAGTGGTAGGTTTGATCATCACGCGAGTGTTACGGAAATGCTTCAGGAACTCGGGTGGGAGTCTCTGGAGGAAAGGAGGCGTTCTTTTTGTGAATCGCTACTGAGGAAATTTAGAGAACCAGCATTTGAGGCTGACTGCAGTACAATTTTACTGGCGCCAACTTATATTTTGCGGAAAGACCACAAAGATAAGATAGGAGAGATTAGAGCTCGTACAGAGGCATATGGGCAGTCATTTTTCCCTCGTTCTGTTTGGGAGTGGAACAGGGAGAGAAGATGCTAGTTGTGGTACGAGGTACCCTCAGCCACGCACCGTATGGTGGATTGCGGAGTATGTATGTAGATGTAGATGAGTGGGTCTGTATGTGCAGCGGTACCGCTCTACGGTTCGACATCGGTTCCGACGGGTTGCTACATCAATAACCTCCCCATCATCCGAATACTGCTTCCCGCAGAGTGCATCCTTCATTGCGCCCGACAGAAGTCGAAAGGCGTGAAATGCGGGATTTAACGTGGATCAGTAAGAACAGTCCGAAGAAGTTGTCTGAGGACCGTCAACGGAGACGTCCTCTCGGTGCACAGACTTGCGTGAAGCCTTGCATTGTCATGGAGAAGGAGAGCTCGTTTGAATTTTTGTGGCGACGAATACGATGGTAGTTTCTTCAGTTTCCTGAGGGTAGCACAATACACTTCACCGTTGATCGTTACCCCATGAGGGAAGGCATCAAAAGGGCGTCAAACTGAATACCCCCTTCAGAGTCCGAAAAGACTGTCGCCGTGACTTTACTAGCTAAGGCTGGGGCTTTGAACTTTTTCTTCGGAAGTGATAGATCGATTGCTTAATCGAGGGGAGTTATGGGACCAAACGGCGAGATCGTCAGTCCCGCGATTCCAGAGTTACTCGGGAAAGAGAGAGGGTCCGCTAAAAGTGGACGGATCCAGTTAGAGGAGTCAAACTATAAAATGGGGAAGTTGAAGCACACGCAGTAGGAGGCATAAAAGAGATAGACCAAATCTAAAACTGGAATAGAAAATGGGGTAAAAGAGCGGTCTTTCCACAGGACAGTGGTCATGGGGTTTCAGACCGAGGAAACATGAAGAGAGGCCCCAACCACAACCACCCTGCCCATGATCCCGGAGTAGAGCCAAGCCTTACATCTGAAAATAAAAACCACTTTCAGGGAGGAAACTGAGGACCAGTTCGACCATCCAGTGAAGGGCCAAAAGAAGGGGATGTGGGATACCGTTAATCTACCTCCACAACCACATTTTGCAGGTGATTCATTACGCAAGAGGAAACAATGAAGGAGACTGGTATGACCGATGCATAGACGACATAAGACAATGGACTCCTTCCGAGAGGAATGGAAGGAAGAGCACCAAACTGCAGTAGTCTCCTTGATTGTGTGGGGTTATTGAGAGCAGTAGCACACCTGATGTCATTCCACTTTTGGGCAAAGAGAGATTTGAAGTAGATCCACATATCCGCAGCTGGAATCATGAAACGGAATGGGGGTAAGTATTTGCCTCTCTAGCCAAACGGCCAGCCAGTTCGTTCTCTGGGATTCACACGTGCCAAGGGACCAAGAGAAAAAACAGTCGGCAAATATTAAAACAATGTGGAGGGAGGCCTGAGAAACGAAATGTAGGGCCCTGTTGATGGCTAGCAGCTCTGCTGTGATCATACAACATGATCCCAGCAATAAATGGTGTTCTAAGCCAGTAGGGCCAGCACTCGTGGCCTAGGGGTAGCGTCTTTGATTAGCAATAAAAACGTCCTCGGTCACGGCGCCGCTTAAATTTTGGTTAATAATCAGCGTTGGTGGCCGAAGACTCCCGGCATAAGAAGTCACCCTCATCCTGCCAACGGCGTCAAAGAGGTGCGGAGGAGCGGACAGAGGTTCAGGGCACTCTCTTGTACTTGGGGTGAGAGAGTACCCCTAAAGACGGAAGAATCAGCAATGATCTCCGGCATTAGGCTTCAGAAGGCAATGGAAACCACTGCATTAAAGGCACATAGCGTGCATCCACAGTACATGTGGCCTGTAATTGAACAAAGTGTCATGATGATCTCTCCATTCGCAAAAGATTCTGGAATAATCCCCCATTTGGATCTTCGCGAGGGGACTGCCAAAGGGGATGTGGCCGTAAGAAAATGATTGAATAATCAACGAAAGGACAACGTTCTACGAGTCAGGGTGTGGAATTTCAGAAGCTTGAATGTGGTACGGAAGCTAGAAAATCTGAAGAGGGAAATGCAAAGCCTCAATCAAGATACAATAGGGGTCAGTGAAGTGAACTGGAAAAAAATAAGGATTTCTGATCAGATGAGCATAGGGTAACATCAACAGCGTCAGAAAATGGTGTAACGGGCGCAAGATTCGTTATGAATAGGAAAGTAGGGCAGATAGGGTCCTACTGTGAACAGTTCAGTGATGGGATTTTTCTTATCAAAATCGACTGCAAACGAACACAGACAACAGTTCAGGTATAGTTGCCGAAGTCTAAAGCTGAAGACGAAGAGGTAGAGAAAGTATATGAGGGTATTGAAAGGATAATACAGTACATAATGGGAGACGAAAACCTAATAATCATGGGGGTGGAACGCAGTTGTAGAGGAAGGAGTAGCAGTAAAGATTACAGGAATATATGAGCTTGGGACAAGGAATGACAGAGTAAAACGACTAATTGAGTTGTGTAATAAATTTCAGCTAGTACTAGCAAATACTCTGTTCAAGAACCACAAGAGGAGGAAGTATACTTGGAAAAGGCTGGGTGGTACGGGAAGATTTCAGTCAGATTACAACATGGTCAGACAGAGATGCCGAAATCAGATTCTGCATTGTAAGGCGCACCAAGGAGCAGATATAGACTCAGATCACTAGGTAGTAGTGATGAAGAGTAGGTTGAAGTTCAAGAGATTAGTCAGAAAGAATCAATACGCATAGAAGTGGGATACAGAAGTACTAAGGATTGACGAGACACGCTTGAAGTTCTCGAAGGCTATAGATACAGCAATAAGGAAAAGATCAGTAGGTGCTACACTTTAACGAACGCTAACTGCTCACAGTTACATTAAAAAGTTTATTGCGGTCGTGATTATTCATATTCAGTTTTAAAGAAATATTTCAGTTTATCGATGAAACAAGGAAATACAAAAAGTTTCAGAGGAATTCATGAATCCAGAAATTCAGGTCCCCGAGGAATAAAACATACAGTAAGCGCAGCGAAGCTAAGACGAAATGGTCTCATGAAAAATGTGAAGAAATCGAAAAAGAAATGACAGACGGAAGGACTGATCACCATACAGGAAAGTATAAGCAACTGTCGGTGAAATTAAAAGCAAGGGTGATAACATTAAGAGTGCAACGGTAATTCCACTGTTAAACTCTGAGGAGAGAGCGGATGGGGGGAAAGAGTACATTGAAAACCTTTATGACGGGAAGATTTGCCTGATATGATAGAAGAAGAACAGGAATCGATTTAGAAGTGACAGGGGATCCAGTATTAGAATCAGAATTTAAGAGAGCTTTAGAGGACTTAAGGATCAAATAAGGCAGAAGGGATAGTTAACATTCCATCAGAATTTCTAAAATCATTGGGAGAAGTGGCAACAAAACCAGTACCCACGTTGGTATGTAGAATGTATGTGTTTGGCGACATACCATTTAACTTTCGGAAAAATATCATCCACACAATTCCGAAGACTGCAAGAGCTGACAAGTGCGAGAATTATCGCACAATCAGCTCAACAACTCACGTATCCAAGCTGCTGACAAGAATAACATACAAAAGAATGGAAAAGAGAATTGAGGATGTGCTAGATGACGATCAGTTTGGCTTTAGAAAATGTAAAGGCCCCAGAGAGGCAGTTCTGACGTTGCGGATGATAGTGGAAGCAAGACTAAAGAAAAATCAATACACGTTCTAAGGATTTGTCAACCTGGAGAAAGCGTTCGACAGTGTACAGTAGTACAAGATGTTCAAAATTCTGAGAAAAATAGGGGTATGACAGATAATATGCAATACGCACAAGAGCCAAGAGGTGATGATGCTTGATGTTTGGTTTGTGGGGCGCTCAACTTCACGGTTAACAGCGCCTGAAAAAATTAACTATCTTTACACAGTCCAAGCTCGCCGCTTTCACGGACGATGATGAAATGATTAGGACAACACGCCCGCAGCCGGGAATCGAAGCCGGGACCCCGTGATCTGGAGGAAGCAACGCTAGTCACTAGACTACGAGCTGCGGACTAGAACCAAGAGGGAATAATACGAGTGGACGGCCAAGAATGAAGCCCTCGTATTAAAGTGGGTGTAAGACAGGGATCTAGTCTTTCGCCCCTACTGTTAAGTCTGTACATCGAAGTAGCAGTGATGGAAATAGAAGCTTCAGGAGTGGAATTAAAATTCGAGGTGAAAGGATATAAATGGTATGATTAGTTGGTGATATTGCTATCTTGAGTCAAAGTGAAGAAGAATTACATGACCTGCTGAATGAAATGAACAGTCTGAAGAGTACAGAATATGGATTGAGAGTAAATCGAAGAAAGACGAAGGGATGAGAAGTAGCAGAAATGAGATAAGCGAGAAACTTAACATCAGGTTTGATGGTCACGAAGTAGATGAAGTTAAGTAATTTTACTACCTAGGCAGCAAAATAACCAATGACGGACGGAGCAAGGAGGTCACCAAAAGCCGAATAGCACTGGCAAGAGATGTCTACTAGTACCAAATATAGGCCTTAATTTGAGGAGGAAATTTCTGAGAATACGTGCTTGGAGCACAGCCGTGTATCGTAGTGGAACATGGACTGTGGGAAAACTGGAACAGAAGAGAATCGAAGCATTTGAGTTGTGGTGCTACAGACGATTGTTGAAAATTAGGTGGACTGATAAGGTAAGGAATGAGGAGGTTCTGCACAAGATCGGGGAGGAAAGGAATATGTGGAAAACACTGACAGGGAGAAGGGTCGGGATGATAGGACATCTGCTGACATCCGGGAATGACTTCCATGGTACTAGAGGGAGCTACAGAGGGCAAAAACTGTAGAGAAAGATAGAAATTAGAATACGTCAAGCAAATAATTGACGACGACGGTTACAAGTGCTGCTGTGAGATGAAGAGGTTGGCACAGGAGAGGAATTTGTGGGAGGCCGCATTAAGACAGTCAGAAGACTGATGACAAAAAAAAAAATCTTTCGCCTTAGAACCATCAGTGGAACTCTGCAAGGACAGAACGTACAAGACCCCCAGAACACCATAAGGGTGACAGAGGCATTACGACCCTGGAACATGTCGTTCCTAATCTGTGGTCTAAGTACCATCCAAGGTGGACGGGGGGGGGGGGGGGGGTTGGAGGGGTATGTGTGGGAAGGAATACATAGGGCGGATTCCAGTGAGTGGACGTGAGGTCCTGACTAATGGAAGTGAGACACATTCCAACTGGCAATCCCACCCATGGGTAGTAATCAGGAGGGAGACACACCTCGGATGCAAAGAGGACAGGGTACATGGAATCGTCATGGAATCGGCGCATGGCGATAGCGTAAGAAACCAGGAGTTGGCTCTGTTGTATTTGTAGAGGGGGAATCCCCAATTCTGCAAGGAGACTGTCAATGGGACTAACGCAAAAGGCACCAATAGCCCGTATGCACCCCAAAGTGTTGAACTGGTTCACGTATTTTCAGGGTGGAAGGAGCCGCTCAGGCATAAACCTGACTACCATAATCTAGCCTTGACAAGACCAGAGCATGGTAAAGATGGAGAAAAGTAGCACGGTCAGCACCCCAAGATGTTTGAACCAGGAGGTGGGGAGCATTAAAACTACATAGTCTTCAGGTGGCAAACATGGGGCAGCCAAGTAAGCTTTTTACAAAAAAAAAAATAAGGCAAAAGAAAGGGGACGTTGCTACAACATCAAATTCTGGATCGGGCTGTACTGTGGGTCCACGACGAAAATGCATCACCTGCGTTTCAGAGGGAGAAAACTGGAAGCCATGTGTGACTGCCCACGCAGAGGCGCGTCAGATGGTGCCTTGGAGCCGGCGCTCATCAGACCTTACCGAGTTGGAGCTGCACCAGACGCAAAAATCGTCTACATACAACACCGGGACCAACAGAGATTGCTCGTCCATTGTTGGTTATGAGGAAGAGTGTGACAACACAGAGCCGTGGGATACCGTTCGCCTGAATCCGAGGGGTGCTGAGTGAAGAGCCAACTCGAACCCAGAAGAGCCTGTGGGATAAAAATTGGAAGTGGCTGTGAAATCCCCAGTCTTGGAGGGCAACTAAATTGTAATGGCACCAAGCGGTGTTGTATGCCTTATGTAGGAAGAAGTCCACGACAAGGTGCCAGCAGTTAGTAAAAGTCTGTCGGAATGCTGTTTCCAGTCTGAGTAAATGCTCTGTTGAAGAGCGTCCTTTCTGGAAGCCACACTAATATGGGGACAAAAGGCCCCAAGATTCGAGTACCCAACATAATCGGAAGCTAACCACCCTCTCGAGCAGATTTCAAAGTACATTCGTCAGGGTAACTGGATAGTAGCTATCAAAGAGAGTCGGGTTCTTTCAAGACTTAAGGACAGGGATAACTATACTGTCTCGCCATTGTGAGGGGAAGACACCAAATGTGGTTGAAGAACCTGAGTAGATGTTGCCTCTGGGTAATGTCCAAATGTTGAATCATCTGGTTGTGGACGGAATCTGGGCCTGGGATCGTGACATGTGATAAGAGTCTGCAAGAATTCCCATTCAGTGAAGGGTGCAGCTTGGTGGGGGCTGAAACAGAGGGGGGTCTGTTCAATTCGGCGATTGTGCTGGAGAAAGGTAGCAGGATAGCAAGATGACGCCGACGCTGTCACAGAGTACGTCGTGAGGTGTTCTACAAGGACCAATGGATCAGTACACAGAGCACCTTGGAGGATAAGACCCTGCCTGGATAGTTGACTGTCACTGGCGGCACAGAAGGTTATGGAGCTTGGACCAGACCTGCGATGAAGAGGCATACGCCCCCAGGGAGGAAACATAGCGCTCCCAGCATTACTTTCTACTCTGCTTAATAAGGTAGCGTGCCTTAGCATGGAGACACTTAAAAGTGAAAAAGTTTATCTCTGTAGGGTGTCGTTTAAATCGTTCATCGCCCGTCGGCGGTCCTTCACATCGACTGTTACGTCCTTGGTCCACCACAGCACTGGTCGGCGATGGCGACTTGTGGATAGGGGGATAGAAATGCCAGTGGCATGAAGAGGAGAGGCAGAGACATCTTCCATGACCGCATAATGCGATCCTAGATAAAGGTGTCAAAGGGCACAGCAGACGTATAAAAAGGCCATAGGGGCCTGGCGGCAGGGGAACGATAGAATCACTGGAAAGTGGTCACTGTCACAAAGGTCAGTGTGGGTTGCCCAACGTAGGGAATTCGCGAGAGCAGATAAGGAGATCGTGATATCAGTAGCAGAAAAGGTGCTGTGAGCAGTACTGAAGTGGGTAGTAGAACCTTCACTGAGGAGATGCAAATCAAAGTCTATAATAAGTTGGTCAATTAGAAGATATCTACCCATCGAAGTGCCCCCCCCCCCCTCAGGGGACCAGATAGACCTTGCAAATGGGGATACCTGACGTCGTTCGCGCTCTTACCATAATTGCTTCCAGGATGGCGTGAAGGGGGATCCAGTCACTAACGACATCGGTGCGACCAAAGTGCAGAGCCCTCCAGATTCTATCCCAGTGCTAACATGGTTCTGAAAGAACGCTCAATAAGCACGAAAAGTTGGAGAGCAGTTATCAAGGAAGTGCGTTTCCTGAGGAGCAAGACAGAATGCATTATAATAGGAAACGAGTTGTTGAATTTCCGATAGGTAATTGTAATATCCGTTGCAATTCCACTGGATTATCAAGTAGCGAGAGTCCATGGTAGACATACAGAAGCTGAGGGAAAGTCATGTCACTGGGTTAGTGGCTGTCACCAATGAGGATGGGGTGATATCCATAAAAATTGGGTCTGATTCTGGATGGTGATGAGGGGGCGAAGCACCCTGAGAAGCCAGGGATGCCTCGTCCTTTTACTAGCACTGCTGCTTCTTCTCCCTTGGAGGGAAGGAGGAGGCATTATCAGTGAGGGAATAGGTGGCAGTGATGTCAGCTTTGGACACAGAGCGAGCGTTTCTGGGGCCCTCGGATCGTGGGTCCCTCATCAGCCTTATGTTGCAGGCTTCCTATCCTGAGAATGCCGGGGAGAGAATGTCTTCCCTGACCGAGAAGGAAGAGTAGGGGTAGGAGGAGGAGGCGGACCGGTTCCTTGAGAGGAAGGGACGGGAACCGCTGAGGATGAGGAAAGCGTTGGGGGGGAAGACGGGGGTGAGGAGGAGGGAAGAGGAGGGGAAGACATAACAGAGATGAAGATAGAAAAGAGCTTCACAAGGTGAAGTCTGTTAAACTTCTTCTAGGCCTCAAAGTAGCTGAGATGGCCAAGGATCTATATTTCCTGAATTATTTTTTCCTTCATATACACTGGATACTCCGATGAGCAGCGAGAATGGAGACCAAAGCAATTTGCACAGTTAGGCAAGGGCTCCCCACGAGAAGAGAGTGGTCACTATTAGCACAATGGGGGTGGCATTGCATCACGAGGATATATGGCCGAGCTAGAGGCAACGGAAGAATCGCATGGGAGATGGAATGTATGGTTTCACGTCCCATCTGTAGACCATTACCTTGACCTTCTTGGGCAGGGTACCCCTCGCAAATGCCAGGACGAAAGCGCCAGTGCCTACACGATGGTCCTTAGCCGACAGACTGGCAGAAGTTGTCTTTATTGGGAGAGGTCAGATCTCATCTTGCTTAACGACTAAGTTCATCGAACTTATCGTCAATATCTTCCACAAAGAAAAGGGGGACTGGTGCTGGTAAAAGTCTCCTGGTACAGACCAGGAACCATGGAAAGGGTTTCGCCCGAAACCAGAGAGACTGGTCCTTCTTCCATGTGGTGGTCAAGGAGGGTAAGGCCGGAAAGGCAGAAACAGGAACTGAGAACTATTTCTAGGAAGAGACGTGGCCACAGATTAGTGGCTGCCGGCAGCACAATCGTTGCTGAGAGTTCCGATGGACAACCACTTCTAGGCTTGCATAAGACGTTCACAGCGCAGACACCAGCAGTGTGATTCCTGAGGTGTCTGGGGGCTCAGCCAAATGGGCACATAACAGCCCCATCACACGGACTGGCTACTAAGCTCGTGACCTAACAAAAAGGCGAAAGGGCTATGGCGGGGAGGGAGGGGAAGGAGGGAAATGGAGAGAGAGAGGAGGAGGGAGGAGAGAGAAACCAACTCCAAAGACGCTAGGGAGGGAGCTCTTCCCCATATGGCTCACACTACAGATTTCAGATTTAGTGATGGAGGTCAAACCCTTGAGGAGGACCAAAGAAAGAAAAGCAAAAAAGGAGGAGGAAAAGCAAACCAACCAAAACCGCAAGATGAAGTAAAGGCAGGAGGATAGCAGGGCAGACATAAAGAAGGATACTAAGAGAGGGAAAAGGAATGGCAAAGGGATAGGCATAATGCCAGGGAAGGAGAAGGAAGCGGAAGGTAAAGCAGCCCACAAAACAAGAAAGGCTGCAATAGCTGGGGAACCCATGCACACCGCATACATACACATAGCTGTGGGCTCCCTGGGCTTCGAAAGAGGTGTGGCGCTGCCCTTTGAATTGCCGTTTTGTTTCCAGTTAGAAGTGACAAACCAATGTTTCAACGCCTATGACGATGTTAGAGAAAAAATTGTGACGATCAGTCTCATAAAGCGCAAGCAGTTCCGCATAGATGGTCCTTCTTTGCTCTTTATGCTCTTCTGTTACTCGACGAGGAACCCAACAAGCACATACCTTTGAATTCCCCAACTGATGAGTCGAGAAAAAATGTGTTACATTACTCATTGAATACCTCTCGTACAAGCGGCATTCAAATGATAACGAGAGAGATGGAAAAAGTAAGTAAATTGTTCATTATTTCAGAAGTAATCATCATAACTGTTAATATATTTCCCCACCGTGAGACAACACGGTCGATGCCTTCGAGGAAGAAATGTTTACAGAGAAAACCTTCCAAGTAGTGCTAGGCTCGTGCAGGAAGGCAACTGGCACCGGAGGTAAATCAAGTGGAAGTGGGAGCCCACCTGCAGGTGCCTATCACTTGTTGGAAGGTTTACTCTATATACTGTAGGTACATTTTTAAATTCTCAATAAATGTGGGGGAGAGGGTCGTACCAGCGATGTTATTGCCGAACTGCGTGTCTCAGAGGGATGCTTAGCTGTTTTATTTATGAATTTGTCAATGTCGCACCCCTCTGTGAACTCACCAAGAGAAGATATGAAAGAGGAGCGCTGAAAAAGCGTAAGACCGGCTTTGCTGCTTCGAAAACGTCCAGAACACGTCACCACCGATCTGGGACGGAATCTGTGTACCTAATCTGCCCAAATGTAGAGTAAATCTCATGTTCAAGTGTGAAAATGTTTTAGAAATGTTTGCATAGCATGTATTTGAGGCAGGTTGTGTTGATTGGTGGATAGCATACTAAGTGCCATGGCTGTGTTTTGCGGTTAATTGGGTTCGAAGGTGCTCCAAGAAGAAAATAAGTTGTGGTAAGCGGATGAGAAGGCGTAAGATACGGGAGGCGATACGTGGATGCAGATGGCGAGATGGAATGCATGTCTTTCCAGGATTTCAAGGGAGACCTTAGATGAGGCAGAGATCTAGGCAATGCTGGTAATTGTTAGGATGGAGCAGATGAAGGATTTAAAGGTGAGGACACTGACAGAAGGCTCCAGACATCAGGTGTGGCTATTTAGTAGTTTTATTAATTTTAGTGGGTTCTGCGCTTTGTGCTGCATGTCAGAGATGTATGTGTTCCATGTTAGTTTTCTGTCAATGGTTAGTCGTTTGTACTCTACTTTATAAGCCAGAGGGCTGGTTTTGTTGTAGATGGAATGGTGGAAAACTGAAAATAAAACTGTCGAGTGGTGTGTCAAAAGACGGTTTCGTTTTTCCTTGATTTACTAGAAGTTTCCACGTATTAAAGCACTAGATTACGAGTGGAGTTGGAGGGAGGCACAGGTGAGTTGGAGGGTATGGTGAGTGACCAGATAGGCGGTATCATAAATAATTTTGCAGGAGGTAGATGGAACGTGGTGATTTGGAAATGTCTGTAAGCTGCAAGATGTAAATGAGGAGCGATAGGAGAGAGCCTTGAGGCACACCTGCAATTGTGTGAAAGATTTGGGATTAGATCTGCTTGACTGTAACATGTATGGGATGGACGTAGCTAACTGGCTGTGGATAGGTGTGTAGATTTAAGAACAGTCCAGGCTCTTTTGGACATCAAGGGTGCCAAATATGGTAGACTCTATCTAGCTGATGAGAGATAAGATGGATAAAATAAAGAAGTTGGACGTCAATGGAACAGCGGTGACGAAAACCACTGTGGGTGTTGGAAATAAGTAGGTGAGTTGCAAGATGCTGACGGGTTTTTGGCTAGTGATGGTTTCAAAGATGTTGCAGAAATATAACGCGAGTTTGCTAGTTTGCATGTTTCCTACTGCTCTGCGTAATTACCTGATTAACCGATACTATTGTAAAGACTGGGAAGGGTTTCGCAATAGATTCTGAGACGTTCCTTGAGAGTGTGGTAGGTAAAGCTATCGTGACTGGAGCAGTCTTTCACTTTTCAGCGAGTATTTGTACTATGTTTAGCTGTTGTTAGCGGGTTTAATGCTTTTCGTGGAGTAATGTGTAGGTAGTGGAAGTCTGGTGCAAGAGATGAGATACCAACATACATTCGTTTGTCAAGTTGTCAAATTTCGCGTAGTATGGAGAAAAATGTCTTCAAGTGAGAAGTGAGCAGGTTAGTTTTAGTGAAGCTGTGAGAAAGAGATCTGTTGTTGTGTAGAATGGCATATGTGCAACAGGGTTTTCTCCCAGAAGTCTATGGAATGATATCCAGTACTGCGTTGAGTTTATATGTGTTTAGTTTAGTGTATGTCATGTGCCACACCTGAAGACATTTGGCTCGAAGACTTCTTAAGTAATAGAACCCAGTACGTTCTCCTCGATGGTGAGTGTTCATCGGAGGTGAGGGTATCATCTGGAGTGCCCCAGGGAAGTGTGGTAGGTCCGCTGTTGTATTCTATCTACACAAATGATCTTTTGGATAGGGTGGATAGCAATGTGCGGCTGTTTGCTGATGATGCTGTGGTGTACGGGAAGGTGTCGTCGTTGAGTGACAGTAGGAGGATACAAGATGACTTGGACAGAATTTGTGATTAGTGTAAAGAATGGCAGCTAACTCTAAGTATAGATAAATGCAAATTAATGCAGATGAATAGGAAAAATAATCCTGTAATGTTTGAATACTCCATTAGTAGTGTAGCGTTTGACACAGTGACGTCGATTAAATATTTGGGCGTAACATTGCAGAGCGATATGAAGTGGGACAAGCATGTAATGGCAGTTGTGGGGAAGGCGGATAGTCGTCTTCGGTTCGTCGGTAGAATTTTGGGAAGATGTGGTTCATCTGTGAAGGAGACCGCTTATAAAACACTAATACGACCCATTCTTGAGTACTGCTCCAGCGTTTGGGATCCCTATCAGGTCGGATTGAGGGAGGACATAGAAGCAATTCAGAGGCGGGCTGCTATATTTGTTACTGGTAAGTTTGATCATCACGCGAGTGTTACAGAAATACTTCAGGAACTCGGGTGGGAGTCTCTAAAGAAAAGGAGGCGTTCTTTACGTGAATCGCTACTGAGGAAATTTAGAGAACCAGCATTGGAGGCTGAGTGCAGTACAGTTCTACTGCCGCCATCTTACATTTCGCGGAAAGACCACAAAGTTAAGATAAGAGAGATTAGGCCTCGTACAGAGGCATATAGGCAGTCATTTTTCCCTCGTTCTGTTTGGGAGTGGAACAGGTAGAGACGATGCTAGTTTTGGTACGAGGTACCCTCCGCCACGCACCGTATGGTGCATTACGGAGTATGTATGTAGATGTAGATGTAGCTTGTAACTGCGAACATGTCGCTGGAGCTGTCAGTGGTATAGTGTGAGCGTGCCTCCGTCATCAATACGAAGGAATTTTCTGTGAAGACGTCGGGACTCTTGCAGGAGTGCGACAGCACGTGGAGGGAGAATAGGACAGCCATAACAGGTCGTGGTCTTGGGGTAGCGTCTTTGATTCATTCTGCCAACGGCCTTGTCAAAGAGGGCGGAGGAGCGGACAGAGGTTCAGGGGCCTCTCTTGTCCTTGGGGTGGGAAACTGTCTCTAAAGGCGGAAGAATAAGCAATGACCAAAGGCATGAGGATGCAGAAGGCAATGGAAACCACTGCACTGAAGACACATAACGTTTATCCAGAGGACATGTGGCCTGTAATTGAAAATGTGTCATGATGATCTCTCCATTGGCAAACGATTCCGGAGTAGTTCCCCATTTACATCAAGGGACCGATGACCGTTGCAGTATGGTCCCTTTAATCCCACAAACCAACCAACCAACCCATTTACATCTCTGGGAGGGGACTGCCAAGGGGGCGGTGACCATGAGAAAATGATTGAATAATCAACGAAAGGATAATGTTCTACAAGTCGAGGCGTGGAATGTCAGAAGCTTGATTGTGATAGGGAAGCTAGAAAATCTGAAAAGGGAAATGCAAAGGTATAGTAGGGATCAATGAAGTAAAATGGATAGAAGACAAGGACTTCTGGTCAGATGTGTATAGGATTATATTAACAGCAGAAAATGACTTAACGGGATTAGGATTCGTTATGAATGTGAAGGAGAGCAGAGAGTGTGTTACTGTGAACAGCTCAGTTATTCTTATCAGAATCAACAGCAAACCAACATCCACAACGATAGTTCGGTTATAAATGATGACGTTGCAAGCTGAAGAGATAGAGAAAGTATATGAAGATATTCAAAGGGTAATACAATACACAAAGGGAGATGAAAATCTAATAGTCGTGGCGAACTGGAAAGCAGTTGCAGGGGAAGGAGTAGAAGAATAGGCTACAGGAGAATATGAGCTTAGAACAAGCAATGAGAGAGGAGAAAAACTAATTGAGTTCTGTAATAAATTACAGATAGTAATAGCGAATACTCTGTTCAAGAATCTCAATAGGAGGAGATATACTTAGATAGGGTCGGGTGAAGCGGAAAGATTTCAGTTACGTTACATGATGGTCAGACGGAGATTCCAAAATCACATTCTGGATTGTAGCGCGTACCCAGGAGCAGATACAGACTCAGACCACAATGTAGTAGTGATGAAGAGTAGGCTGAAGTTTAATACATTAGTCAAGAAGAACCAATACGCAAAGAAGTGGGATACGGAAGTACTAAGGAGTGCGCTTGATACTCTTTAAGCCTAGAGGTACAGCAATAAGGAATAGCACAGTAGGCAGTAAGGCCGGTGAAATTAGAGGTGAGGGTGGTAACATTAAGAGCGCAACCGGAATTCCATTGTTAAATGCACAGGTGTAAACAGTTCGTTGAAGGCCAGTATCAGGGGGCCGATTCGTCTGATGTGATAGAAGAAGAAACAGGACTTAGAATAGATAGGAGATCCAGAGCTAGAACCAGAATTTAACAGAGCTTTGGAGAAGTTAAGATCAAATAAGGCAGGAAGAATTTATAACAGTCCATCAGAATTTCTAAAATCATTAGGGGAAGTGGCAACAAAACGATTATTCACGTTGGTGTGTAGAATGTATGACACTGGCAATATACCGTCTGACTTTCGGAAAAATACCATCAGCACAATCCCGAAAACTGCCAGAGCTGATAAGTGCGGGAATTGTCGCACAATCAGCTTAACAGCTCATGCATCGAAGCTGCTGACAAGAATAATAAACAGAAGGCTGGAAAAGAAAGTTGATGAGGTTTTAAATGACGATCAGTTTGGCTTTAGGAAAGGTAATGGCACCAGAGAGGCAATTATGACATTTCAGCTGATAATGGAAACAAGACTAAAGAAAAAATCAAGACACGTTTATAGGATTTGTCGACCTAGAAAAAGCGTTCGACAATGTAAAATGGTACAAGATGTTCAAAATACTGAGAAAAATAGGGGTAAGACAGGTAATATACAATACGTACAAGAGCCAAGAAGTGACCACGAACGAAATGCTCGGATTAAAAAGGATGTAAGACAGAGATGTAGTCTTTCGCCCCTACTGTTCAATCTGCACGTCGAAGAAGCAATGACGCATAAAAAATATGCGTGAATGAAATTGACAGTCTAATGAGTACAGAATATGGATTGAGAGTAAATCGAAGAAAGACGTAATTAATGAGAAATAGCAGAACTGAGAACAGCTAGAAACTCAACATCAGGATTGATGGTCGAGAGGTAGATGAAGTTAAGGAATTCTATTACCAAGGCAGCAAAATAACCAATGTCGGACGGAGCAAGGAGGGTATCAAAGCAGGCTACCACTGGCGAAAAGGGCATTCCTGTCCAAGGCAAGTCTACTAGTATCAAACGTAGGCCTTAATTTGAGGAGGAAGTGTCAGAGATGGTTGTGAAACATGGACTGTGGGAAAACCGGAATAGAAGAGAATCGAAGCATTTGAGATGTCATGCTACAGACGAATGTTGAAGATTAATTGGACTGATGAGGTATGCCGGCCGCGGTGGTCTCGCGGTTCTAGGCGCGCAGTCCGGAGCCGCGCGACTGCTACGGTCGCAGGTTCGAATCCTGCCTCGGGCATGGATGTGTGTGATGTCCTTAGGTTAGTTAGGTTTAAGTAGTTCTAAGTTCTAGGGGACTGATGACCACAGCTGTTAAGTCCCATAGTGCTCAGAGCCATTTGAACCATTTTTTTTTTTTTTTTTGATGAGGTATGGAATGAGAAGATTCTGCACAGAATGGGTGAGGAAAGGAATATCTGGAAAACACTGATAAGGAGAAGGGTCAGGATGATAGGGCATCTATTAAGACATCAGCGACTGACTTCTGTGTACTAGAGGGAGCTGTAGAGGCCAAAAACAGTAGAGGGAGACAGAGACTGGAAAACATCCAGCAGATAACTGAGGACGTAGGCTGCAAGTGCTACTCTCAGATGAAGAGGTTGGCTTAGGAAAGGAATTCGTGGCGGGTGTCATTAAACCAGTCATAAGACTAATGAGCCAAAAAAATGTATTCCGGTCTGCTCTGGAATAACATTGTATTTGCCTTTTTGAACAGTTAGGATTTGGTTGGGTCCTGTTTGGTTCACGATGTGGTACCTGGGAAAAACCGGGTGGACGACTACTCTCAGTTGGATCTAGACTGGATGGTTACTGGCATAGGCCTCACATAGCTACGGTACTGCCTGGGAATTGACCGGTGCTCATTCCATCGTCGTAAAATCCAGTGCTTTCGTCCTGAGTGTTCCACGTCCGCCTTAACCTCGCGGTGGCTAGACTCCAGGCTGTAGCTCAATGCAAGCTGCCACCTTTATCAGTGTTGTTGTTATATATTTTGATTGATGTAGATTTGTTAATTTTCAACGCAGTTTATGACCGTTGTCGAATGCATACTCAGCTACTGTCGATTTTTCTGGGTAGCGTAGTCGCAGATGCATCTCTTGTACAACGGCGTTGTTCTACAGAACGGTCTGCCCAACGCACAGAAGTCCGCGGTGGGAATTCTGAGGCGGGCATTATTTTTTCACAGACCTCACCACAGGACACATCTGAGTTGGAGACATGATGATTGACGTACGTTATGTCTCTACAGGCTAACCTTCCGTCAACTAACCACGGAATGACAAGGACTCTGCTCCTCGGTTGTCTTCTGCTTGTGAATACCTTCCAAAAATGCTTCGGATATTTGTTTATTGTTGTAACCATTCTCACAGAAGGCTTTCGTAGGCAGTCCAGTTTTTGTGTCAAGTTGAGTAGCAGAGATCAACCGCTGTCCTGTGCTTCAGGTTCAGTGATGATGGATAAAAGCACAGAGATACCGGTCCGTATGTGTTTTAGTTTTGTGTAGTCTGTGGCTGAGACACTCATTGGATTTTCGTAAGTTAAGTAAGGGCATAGCACCGTCTTTTCCAAATTTCATTGTGAACCTGATGTGGTAGTGGATGCTACTAAAGTATTCCAACAAGTCTCCCAATTTTCTACTTCCCTCTGGCCAGACAACGAACATGTTATCGATATAGTGGCACAAACAACTAGGTTTTGAGAGAGCGGTATCTCGCGGTTGCCTATGGTTGGAGCTAACGGGCTCCTCACTGCAACACCATCCGTCAGATTTACTCACTGCGATACAGAAACTAAGACGACGTTAGTGTGTACTTCAATGGATCCACAACCGTGATATCAAAGAACTGAGTGAGCAGATCTATCGAGTCTGTGGTTGGGAACACGTGAGAATACTGACACCACATCAAGGAAAACCACAATATCATCTTCTCCAAGACGTAGACCCTTAATACGGTTCACAACAACGTCCGTGTTCTTCATGTGATGAGCGCTATGGCCCACATTCGGAGTAAGTAAACTGACAAGTTGTGTTGCCAATCTGCACCTGATCCACTGGTGTTAAGAATAGACCGTAGATGCGTTTCTTTCTTGTATGTCTTTGCCTGGCCATAAAACGTGGGTGGTCAACATTCCTCTTCCAGTGACAACCACTGGAGGTGGATAGTAACTATCCGCCCTAACATCCCTGAAATATTTATAATATCTCCAGAAAAGTCCAGAATATATAATTAGAATTCTTGGAAATCTATTGATCCCAAAGGGACTTCACATATAGACGCACTCGATGACACATATGACGTGGACACCCTTATATTCTATGAGCTGTTCAAACATGCGAAATCTGTCAAATCGATTTTGTTGACAGGTGGAAGTAAGTAAAACGGTGAGTACTGACTGAATCATTAATACTTGTTATACTGATAGGTATCGAAATATTTTGATTAATTTGTGAGTTGGTAACAGTATAGAATTTTTGTAATTGACAGGAATCTAAATATGTTACTTTTGTTTTTCTTAATTAACGACGTCATTTTTAACATCATTAGATTGTCGTTAATATTGATACAGAAATGTTACGTAAAAAGAGCCGGAGGTTGTGCTATTTTCAGTCAAAATCTTATCTGGTTACGCGGTATCTACGTGGCAGTGAAGGTACATCATACTGGCCCGGCAGCCTTGTCCGTCACGTATCACACATCTAAGCTTATAATGGGTGGCTACCAGGACTTCCGACTGTTCAGTCTGAAATGAAAGTTAAGACACCGGTAGTCGTCTCCTTTGCATTTAATTTATTTACGCAACTGGTTGCGTAAATAAATTACACGCAAAAGAGGCGGCTGCGAATGTTTTAATTTTCATTTCACCTCGCACATTTGCCCGAACATGTAAGGGACGGTGGTAGTAATTCCGGTCCGAACATTCAGATTTACGTTTTCTGAGTTTTACATAAACCAATTAAAATAAATGTTGTATGACTAGGGCCTCCTGTAGGATAGACCGTTCGCCGGATGTAAGTCTTTCGATTTGACGCCACTTCGGCCACTTGAGCGTCGATGGGGTTGAAGTGATGATGATTGGGACAACACAACACCCAGTCCCTCAGCATAGAAAATCTCCGACCCAGCCGGGAATCGGACCTGGACCCTTGGGATCGGCATTCCTTCGCGCTGAGCACACACCTAAACCAATTAACTGAAATACCTTTGAAAAGGACAGAGGCAGTTGCAGTCCCAGTTAGGGCATTCAGATTTACGTGTTCTGAGTTTTACCTAACCCAATTAAGGGAAACTCCTTTGAAAAGGACAAAGGCACGGCCGCCCTCCGTCGCTGTCCTTCTCCACCCCACGTTAACGATACTTTAACCCATGGTCTTCCCGTCTTTTCCTCTTTTGGCACATGTGCCACTATTTTGCCAATAAGCACCACTCCTGTTCTGAAGAGCCCTTAAATGATATTAAAGAAAGCAGAAAATTCAATTTGAAAAATTGCGTCTGCTCTAAAATAAGTGTACATTTGACTTTTGTGCCTCTTGGCCGTATATCAAAATACTGTTACATTCGAGAAACTTTACCGGAATCGGGAATAGTTCTTTAACTCTGCAGAGACGTACTCCTGAAGTTCCTGGCAAATTGAAGGTAACTTCAGGATTAGTGCCCCGCTCCGGCTCTTGTTTTAATGTGTCAGGATGTTTCGCATTTTAGGGGTACCTACGTTACGTAGCAGACACTTTACATGAAGAACAAGAAGAACCAGTATCTAGGCTTGTGAAAGTGTAGTATCGGCTTCTCTCATCTCTCGTTGCCTCCGAGGTGGCTGACGCCGCTGCTGAAATAAGCAGAGGATCAGCGGAGGGAACAGACGATAAGTAGGCCCGCAAGTGAATGAAGAAGCCTACGGCTCACTGCGGTTGATAGCAATGTAAATGAGAATGCGTGGCGCTAGCGGCACGGAGGAAAGCAGTGGCGGCGCTTTAAGCAGACACTGTGCTTTGGCAGACAGGCACTTGTGCTGCTATTGCCGGTCGTAAACGTGGGCTCCTCCCCCCCTGGGGCAGCTGGGAGGTAGGGGCGGGCGCTGTTGGTTTTGTGCGGCACACGCACCCAGTCGCTGGCCGCTGCTGCCGCTGCCGGCGGCACCTGTTGCTGCGCAGACAGAATCTGTCGACTATTTAAGCGCCTTGTGTGAGTGGCCGCCTGCTTGCACCCGTCTGCGAGCGGTCGCAAGAGCTGCACTCCGATGGCGAATCACACAGGGGACGATCGACTTGCTGCAGCTGCACTAGTGCCGTGGCGGTGGCTCTAATCTCTTCGTGCATGTTGATCTTTCCGGTGAGTGCGTCTGTGAAATTTTCAAAACTGTGACCTTTTGTGGTGATACAGGACTTTTTTCTCAGTCATCGCAGCAAGCGCACATGGTAAGTATCCACCCGAGGTTACTAATTTTAACTATTACGCAACAAATGCAATACTTGCATGTAAGTTGGTAATTTTTTGAGGACTACAAATGATTGTATTTCTTTGTTTTCTATGTTTCATGAGGGGCACAGCAGATAAGTGGCAGCCGAAGGGATCTTCAACCTTGTACAAAATGCTGACGTCGCTGGATGTAAATTTCAAAGAGCCGATGGCCGTGTACAAGAAGATTCAGGAAGCCTCCCTTAAATGCTATGATCTACGTCTATAGAACAATGAAAAACTATCAAAATTTTGAATGAATTTATGTATGTTCATTCTGAGACAGACACGCTTGTAACATTACAGCAATGTTGTGACAGACTTCGAGGGGTTGTAGAGGGTGTCTTTAGGAACAAATCGAGGACAGGAACCCGTGTCCAGAAATGTCATCCAACGACGGTACAGATCGACGAAGTTATGGAAGCTAGTACCTGCCACTATGTCACTCTTTCTGCAGCAGTTGTGACCCTGTACGCTGACGGACCGTAAGCGGAACGTCTCGCAATGTTGTTTGTTATTCAGTGATCGTGACTCATTGCCACGATCGCCAGTGGAGAAGCTGGAGCTTGCTGTTGCATAGAAAGCTTTGTCTCAATGTGATGCTCTCTTGCGTCCATCGATGACAGTTTCGGACACGTGTTGCTCTGGAACCCTCTAAAATCTCCAACGTTCATCGGTATACAGGAGACAAATGAACTGCAGACCGAACCCGTGCTCGAAACTGTCATCCACTAAGCCAACAGAGCACCACATTCATAGGAGACAAGGCCTATCTACGCAGCAGCGAGCTCCATCTTGTCCGCTAGCGATCGTGGCAATCAGTGTACAGAGTAACGTTTGCTGTCAAAGGGGTGGCCTACTGACAGGCGACAGCGCCCATAACTTCCACAATGTGCAGCGTCGTTGGATGACACTTCTGCACACGGGTTCCTACATTTGTTCGTCAGGACACCCTCTACAAGTCTGTCGTACCGTTTTTGGGACACCCTGTATTTTAATTTACTTAAAGTTTTATATTACGTCGCAGTAGTGTGTACGTATGGTCCTGAAATAAAACTGATTGTGTGTTCTAGAAAGAAGTTAAAAATGATTATATGGTTAACCAATTTGGAAGATGAAACTAATATATTTGTCCGAAGCTGTGTCTAGAGATGATGAGAAGAAGTGATTATGCTGAATGAAAGTTTCAAGTTACCACGAAGCCAAAGGGTGGTTGGCTATATCGCGAAACATTGACAATAACTTTGAATAATGAAATAGCCTGAAATCGTAGGGTCCTGATAGACTGTATCTAATAAAGGAGATTAGTTTCTTATTCAGTAAGTGACTAAAGTGATCACAAACTACGCAGTCAATAATTTGCTATACTTCAGAATTAAATGAATTCGCCGATCTGGGTGTTAACAGCGATTTTTGGCAGGCATAGTCACAGAAATCAATGCATAGAATCCTGGAATCAAATTACGTAATTACATTTTGAAGTACAGGTGGCATTCAATGCCCACACTTAGCAATGTGATTTTTCTGGACCTGCCTCTTGACTTTTTCCTTCTAAGTTGTTTTTTATCAAGCTCTTACGTCGAATGTAATTCAGTCTGTATCTTGAGCAAGCAGTAAAGGAAACAAAAGAAAATTTAGGAGTAGGTATTAAAATCCATGGAGAACAAATAAAAACTTTGAGGTTCGCCGATGACATTGTAATTCTGTCAGAGACAGCAAAGGACTTAGAAGAGCAGTTGAACGGAACGGACATTGTCTTGAAAGAAGGATATAAAATGAACATCAACAAAAGCAAAACGAGGAGAATGGAATGTAGTCGAATTAAGTCGGGCGATGCTGAGGGAATTAGATTAGGAAATGAGACACTTAAAGTAGTTAAGGAGTTTTGTTATTTGGAAAGCAACATAACTGATGAGAGATGATATCAAATGTAGACTGGCAATGGCAAGGAAAGCGTTTCTGAAGAAGAGAAATTTGTTAACATCGATTATAGATTTAAATGTCAGGAAGTCGTTTCTGAAAGTATTTGTATGGAGTGTAGCCATGTATGAAAGTGAAACATGGACGATAACTAGTTTGGACAAGAAGAGAATAGAACATTTCGAAATGTGGTGCTACAGAAGAATGCTGAAGATTAGATGGGTAGATCACATAACTAATGAGGAGGTATTGAATAGAATTGGAGAGAAGATGAGTTTGTGGCACAACTTGACTAGAAGAAGGGATCTATTGATAGGAGATGTTCTGAGGCATCAAGGGATCACCAGTTTAGTATTGGAGGGCAGCGTGGAAAGTAAAAATCTTAGAGGGAGACCAAGAGATGATTACACTATGCAGATTCAGAAGGATGTAGGTTGCAGTAGGTACTAGGAGATGAAGAAGCATGCACAGGATAGAGTAGCATGGAGAGCTCCATCAAACCAGTCTCAGGACTGAAGACCACAACAACAACAACATGTCGTATTAGGTGTCCAATTAATTTATTTTGTCTTCTCTGTATTTATGCCATTTTCTCTCTATTTCCTTCGGTCTCTAATGGCTGCGCTGTCGACGATATATTAAACTATAATCTTCCTTCCTTTCTTTCAGTGTTTGTTTAATGGATCTTTTTCAGTTTAGGTTGTTTTTGCGGCTGTGTAATAAGGATCTAATCTGAGCCAAAGGCTGAACAGTCTCGTGCGCTATCATCTACGCCATGAGAACAACTGACTTTTTGTATCTGGAGAGCCTCTTGAATTTTCGCGCGCAACGGTCTGATTGGCTAACTCCAATTCTAATAAACTCGGGAACGGTGCATTTTTTTCTTAACTATTATTTTTCAGCAGTACCTACCCTGCAACACTCTTACAAGCTTGTCAGACTGTTTCTGATCACCCTGTATACAGCCAATATTAAGTCAATTATCATTTATGGTAGTGGGTGTTAGACGATTACGGAGAAGAGCCGCAAGAAAAATGAAGCTGTAAAAATGGGATTTCTAAGACGACCACAAGGATATCGAGTGCGGGACGCAGAACAAATGACGATGTATGGGAAATAACACAGAAGAAAGGTAACATTATAGATGAAATGGTTGAAATAGAACGCAGTCACCTTTTACGGTTTGGACACTTCAGGAGAAAGGGACAAGGAACAATATACATAAATACACTCCTGGAAATTGAAATAAGAACACCGTGAATTCATTGTCCCAGGAAGGGGAAACTTTATTGACACATTCCTGGGGTCAGATACATCACATGATCACACTGACAGAACCACAGGCACATAGACACAGGCAACAGAGCATGCACAATGTCGGCACTAGTACAGTGTATATCCACCTTTCGCAGCAATGCAGGCTGCTATTCTCCCATGGAGACGATCGTAGAGATGCTGGATGTAGTCCTGTGGAACGGCTTGCCATGCCATTTCCACCTGGCGCCTCAGTTGGACCAGCGTTCGTGCTGGACGTGCAGACCGCGTGAGACGACGCTTCATCCAGTCCCAAACATGCTCAATGGGGGACAAATCCGGAGATCTTGCTGGCCAGGGTAGTTGACTACACCTTCTAGAGCACGTTGGGTGGCACGGAATACATGCGGACGTGCATTGTCCTGTTGGAACAGCAAGTTCCCTTGCCGGTCTAGGAATGGTAGAACGATGGGTTCGATGACGGTTTGGATGTACCGTGCACTATTCAGTGTCCCCTCGACGATCACCAGTGGTGTACGGCCAGTGTAGGAGATCGCTCCCCACACCATGATGCCGGGTGTTGGCCCTGTGTGCCTCGGTCGTATGCAGTCCTGATTGTGGCGCTCACCTGCACGGCGCCAAACACGCATACGACCATCATTGGCACCAAGGCAGAAGCGACTCTCATCGCTGAAGACGACACGTCTCCATTCGTCCCTCCATTCACGCCTGTCGCGACACCACTGGAGGCGGGCTGCACGATGTTGGGGCGTGAGCGGAAGACGGCCTAACGGCGTGCGGGACCGTAGCCCAGCTTCATGGAGACGGTTGCGAATGGTCCTCGCCGATACCCCAGGAGCAACAGTGTCCCTAATTTGCTGGGAAGTGGCGGTGCGGTCCCCTACGGCACTGCGTAGGATCCTACGGTCTTGGCGTGCATCCGTGCGTCGCTGCGGTCCGGTCCCAGGTCGACGGGCACGTGCACCTTCCGCCGACCACTGGCGACAACATCGATGTACTGTGCAGACCTCACGCCCCACGTGTTGAGCAATTCGGCGGTACGTCCACCCGGCCTTCCGCATGCCCACTATACGCCCTCGCTCAAAGTCCGTCAACTGCACATACGGTTCACGTCCACGCTGTCGCGGCATGCTACCAGTGTTAAAGACTGCGATGGAGCTCCGTATGCCACAGCAAACTGGCTGACACTGACGGCGGCGGTGCACAAATGCTGCGCAGCTAGCGCCATTCGACGGCCAACACCGCGGTTCCTGGTGTGTCCGCTGTGCCGTGCGTGTGATCATTGCTTGTACAGCCCTCTCGCAGTGTCCGGAGCAAGTATGGTGGGTCTGACACACCGGTGTCAATGTGTTCTTTTTTCCATTTCCAGGAGTGTATATTTGAATATAGGAGGCGAACAGAAGGCGCAGAGAAAGACTGCGACCTGAATGGATTCAAGGGGTAAATAGAGAGTAATCAACAGAAATTTGACCTCTGAAGACACATTCAGGCCGAGATGCGGGATGAAGTAGGAGCCATGGGACCCCTCCCTATACATACATTGTTTTTCTAAAAAAGTTTTATCACTTATTTTACTTTTTGATCTAAATGAGAGGAGGGTGGCTTGCTCCATAACACAGTTCTCAGAGGAGGAGAAGAGGGGAGTACTCTACGGCGTCGGCCACTTAGCTTGCATACAGGGCGAGTCCCCTGACGTTACCACTGGAAAACCTCCCAAACCACAACAAACACTGAGTAACCAATTCCGCAGAACTAAACTGAGGATAGGTGCTGGTGTAATTGGTTAATACAAACTATTGAGAAATGCACGGAAGTATGATTTTCAACACATACTTATGTTTTTTTGAATGGAAACTTGTTGTTATTTTTAGCACAACTGAAAATAGAAAAAATACTTAATCAATGCCGTTTCTTGCATTGTAAAATTTTAAATACATCCGGAGTAATTTGTAAGGTAAAGTTGACGCTTGAAACCTGAAGCGTTCAGTCGCGTGTTGTAACAAACAAGATCTGAAGGGGTGTGTTTGCGAAGACTACGATGTTTACGGGTTTGGCTGTCTCAGTGTCTGCATGTAGCACTTGCTGAATTAGTCCTTGCACTCAGAATGACTGTAGTACACTGTGTTACCGGACATCTATGGTAGTATACTGTACACAGGTAAGAACAGAAGTACTCACAGAGGAACGTGAGAAGGTCGCAAGTACAACAGTGTGTACAGTGTTGTAAGAACTGTGGAAATGCTTTATTCTAATTCTGAAAAGGCAGATATGGTAGTCATCTACGGCGAATGTAGACAAAATGCACCTGCAGCCTGTAGGTTATATGCAGAAAGGTACCCGGACAGAGATCATCCAATGCGCCACACATTTGAAAGCATCTACAAACAATTTTATGCAACAGGTATGGCCGTTACACGCAAACGAGTCCGTAACAAACCCATCACAGATGAAGCAGGAGCAGTTGGTGTATTACCTGCTTTTGCCGTCTACCTACTTATGAGTTCACGTGACATCGCTAGAAGCAGTGCAATCAGTCAAAGTAGTGTAATGCGAATACTTCTTCGCCACAAATTCCACCCGTATCATGTGTCGCTGCGTCAGCAATTATATGGAGATGACTCTAATAATCGAGTGAATTTCTGTCCATGGGCATTAACGGAGAATGCGTTGCTATTCTACCTGTTTACCGATGAAGTAGGTATCAACATGATGGTGCTCCTGCACATTCTGCAATGAACACTAGGCTGACCCTTTACGGAATGTTCGACGGGCGTTTCATGGGACGTGGCGGGCGCATAAATTGGTCAGCCCGTTCCCCTGATCTTACACCTTTAGACTTCTTTCTGTGGGGTACGTTAAAGGAGAACGTGTACCGTGATGTGCCTACAATCCCAGAGGATATGAAACATCGTACTGAAGCAGCCTGTGGCAATATTACACCAGATGTACTGCGCCGTGTAGCTTGCGAATGCGTGCAGCACATGATGGGCACCACTTTGAACATTTATTGGCCTGAAATGTCACGACACACTCTTTTACATTCTGTAATTGAAAACAAAAAACGAGTTTGTAAGTTTAACTGCATTCTCACGTTAATGTACAATATTCTTCTAACAAATCAGTGTCGTACAATATTCTTCAGAGAAAAAAAACTAATAAAAACGTTAACATGTGGACGTTGCGTGCTGTTCATGTCTCTTCTGTACCTACGTTACATCACTATTCTTTTTGTATCGCTAATTAATTCGGTTCTCTCCGATACATACGACTGAACTGCTGAGGAGTTACTCAAGCGTTAGTTTTACGTTACAAATCACTCTGGATGTAATCAACATTTTACAATGTAAAAAAAGGCATTGATTAAGTATTTTTTTTTTCTATTTTCAGTTGTGCTAAAATAATAACAGATTTCCATTTTAAAAAAAAGTATGTGTTGAAAATCTTACTTCCGTGCATTTCTAAATGGTTTGTTACCAACTACACCAGCCCCTATTCTCACTTTCAGTCTGCGGAATTTGTTATTCAGTGTTTGTTGTGGTTTGGGAGGTGTTTCCAGTGGTAATATTAGGCGACTCGCCCTGTGTATCTCGAATCTCCCGCCAAGTGCAAAGTGCCAAGCGACTGGAACAAACTGGAACGTGCCTGTAAAATTACAGACCAATATCCTTAACAGCAGTTTGCTGCAGAATCGTTGAATATATTCTCAGGTCGATTATAATAGATTTTCTTGAGACCAGGTAGCTTATCCCCACGAATCAGCACGGTTTTATAAAGCATCGGGAAATCAGTTCGCCCTTTTCTCACATGATGTACTATGGATAGAGGGCGACAGGCAGATTCCATATTTCTAGATTTACGGAAGGCACTGGACGAGGTTCCCACTGCAGACTGTTACCAAAGGTACGAGCATATGGAAACGTTACCAGATATGTGAGTGGCTAGAAGACTTCTTACATAACAGAACTCAGTGTACTGTCCTCGGCGACCAGTGTTCATCAGAGACAAGGTTCAAAATGGCTCTGAGCACTATGGGACTTAACTTCTAAGGTCATCAGTCCCCTAGAACTTAGAACTACTTAAACCTAACTAACCTAAGGACATCACACACATCCATGCCCGAGGCATGATTCGAACCTGCGACCACAGCGGTCGCGCGGTTCCAGACTGTAGCTCCTAGAACCGCTCGGCCACCGTCAGAGACAAGGGTATTGTCAAGAATGCATCAGGGAAGTATGATAGAACCGCTATTATTTTCTATATACATAAATTATGTGGCGGACAAAGTGGGCAGCAATCTGCGATTGTTTGCTGTTGCTGTGGTGTAAGGGAAGATGTCGAAGTTGAGTGACTGTAGGAGGATGCAAGAAGACTTAAACAAATTTTCTATTTGGTGTGATGAATGTCAGAAATATATAAGTCAATGCGGATGAGTAGGAAAACAAACCCGTAATGTTCGGATACAGCATTGGTTGTGTAATGCTTTTCACAGCCACGTCCATTAAATATCTGGCCGTCAACAATGCAAAACTATATTAAATGGAAAGAGCATGTGAGAATTGTGATAGGGAAGTCGAATGGTGGACTCTGGTTTATTGGGGGAATTTTGGGAGAATGTGGTTCATCTATAAAGCAGACCGAATATAGGGCGCTAGTGCGACCTATTCTTGCGTACTGCTCGAGTATTTCGATCCGTAACAAGTAGGATTAAGGGAAGACAGCGACGTATTACAAAGGCTAGCTGGTAGATTTGTTACCGGTAGATTCGAACAATGAGCAAGTGTTACGGAGGTGCTTCACAAGCTCAAATGAGAAACCCTGGAGGGAAGGCGACGTTCTTTTCGAGGAATAATATTGAGAAAATTTAGAGAACCAGCATTTGAAGCTGACTGCACTACCGAGCCCAATGCGTATTGTTCCGCTGAGCGACGGAGTCAAAAGAAATCCAAGCAGGTTGGTGACAATGTAAATTTACGACTCTGCCGCACATTTACTCTCGCTGTTTCTCAGTGGAGAAGATCATAATTCAACTGGAAAGATCTACAACTGAATCATACACCACAACAAGAAATCTTCTATACTGTGTTTCAATATGCAACTTTACCACAGCAATTTGTAGAATTAAGGATGTCCCATTGTGCAAAATCTGAATAAACTCAATTATGTTGAACTTTTAAATCTTCTCAACGACTGTAAAGAAAAGATGAAAACCCATTAAGTACATTCTTCTGTGTTTTCAGGAGTGTCAAATCGAATGGAGAATCACTTGGCTTTTTCTGTGAATAAAATAAGAAAGGAGAAAATTGAAGCGAATTTTGTCTCAGTTATCCTGGCTGAAGCAATGATATGTGTAATTTCTTTTAGGTGTCATTAGCACTTCACTGCGTAACAGATGTTAGTCAAGTCAGGTTTCTAAATCTCATGAACATGCTCAGAGTTGCATGGAACTGCATTTGGCTGGTTATTTGAATGAGTTATAGGTAAGAGTAATAAACATGTTCATTCACCGTTTCGCTCATCGACTGAATTCAGTGATATTACAAGCTGTGTCAAAGATCAAACAATGCAGAATTTTTATCCTGACTTCGAACAGTATTGCTATTTTTTCTTCCAAGCGAATAAAAAGAAAAGAAATGAAAGAACTGGCTAAAGTGTCAGCTACGGAATGGAATTGTGCGATTCATTTGGTGAAAACTTAATATCAGAGTGAACTGATTTCATTTCTCAAGAAGATAAAGATCAAAACAACTCGGACTGAGAAGCTCATACTGCTACTCGTGGATCTGAAATCAGGGTGCAAGTTGTCAATTTAAATTTTGTTCTGCAGATATTTCCAGATATTTTCTCTCTCACTCATCGTTTATTTGATATATTTGAAAACCAGAGATTATGACATTAAAACATAAAAAATTAATGAATTCGAAGAAAAGTTGTAAACAAAATGTGACGCGTCTGAAAGAATAAGGGAAACAGTATCCAGAAATTTCGTGGCCAAAACGTGCGTCAACCACTGGCTAAACGTCCTACGAATAATACTAGTCAGTTTGGCAAAAAACTTTGGAAAAATCTACTGTAAAATTTTGTACACAGTGACGGGACAGTACAAGACAAAATCGGTAACTTTCACTTCCTGGATGTATTCCAATCTCGTTGTACCTGTACAGTTATTGCCCTCTACAGCTCCCTCTAGTGCCACGGAAGTTATTCTCTGATGTCTTAACAGATGCCATATCAACTTGTTCCATTTTCTTGTTAGAGTTTTCCATGTATTCCTTTCCCTGACGATTCTGCCGAATCCTCCTCATTCCCTACCTTATGAGACCACCTATTTTCAGCATTGATCCGTAACACCACATCTCAGATGCTTCGATTCTCTTCTGTTCCGGTTTTCCCACACTCCATGTTTTACTACAATACAATGCTGTGCTCCAAACGTACATCCTCAGAAATTTCTTCATCAAATTAAGGTCTATGTTTGACACTAGTAGACTTCTCTTGGCGAGGTGTCCCCTTTTTGCCAGCGCTAGTCTGCTTTTGATGTCCTCCTTGTGGCGTCCGTCATGGGTTATTTTGATACTTTGGTAGCAGAATTCGTTAACTTCATCTACTTCGTGACCACCAATCCTCATTTCTGCTGCTTCTCATTATTTTCATCTTTCTTCGATTTAGTCTCAATCCATATTCTGACTCAGTAGATTGTTCCTTCCATTCAGCAGGTCCTGTTTTTCTTCTTCAATTTCAATGAGGATAGCAATATCATAAGCGAATGTTATCATTGATAGCCTTTCACCTTGAATATTAATTCCGCACTTGAAACTTTCTTTTGTTGAAGTAATTGCTTCTTCGATGTATTGATTGAACAGTAGAGGCGAAAGACAACGTCCCTATCTTAACCTCTCTTATTCCGAGCACTTCGTTCTTGGTCTTCCACTCTTATTGTTCCTTCTAGTTTCGTGTACATACTGCATATTACCTGCCTCCTCCTATGCTCACTTCTATTTTTCTTAGAATTTCGAAACCTTCCACCATTTGACATTTTTCCAAGTCGACAAATCCTATGAAAGTGTTTTATTTTTCTACAGTCTTGCTTTCATTAACAACCGCAAAATCAGAACTGCCTCTCTTGTACATTTACTTTTCCTAAAGCCAAACGGATCGTCATCTAAGACATCCTCAATTTTCTTTTCCATTCTTTTATATATTATTCTTGTCAGACACTTGGATGCGTGAACTGTTAAGCTGACTGTGCAATAATTCTCGCACTTGTCAGCCCTTGCAATCTTCGGAATTATGTGAATGACATTTTTCCGACAATCACATGGTATACCTCCGGACACATACATTTTATATATCAACGTAAATAGTCGTTTTGTTGCCATTTCCGTCATGACCTTAGAAATTCCGATACAATGCCATCTATCCCTTTGCCCTTTTAAATTTTGATTGTAATACTGGATCCCCTATCTATTCTATATTGTCTCCTGTTTCTTCTGCTATAACGTCATCAGCGGCCTTCAGTGTACACTTTCCATCTATCCGCCCTTCCTACGTACGTAACAGTGAAATTTCCATTGCACTCTTAATGTCGTAACTCTTGCTTTTAATTTCACTGAAGATTATTTAGGCTTTTCTGTATCCTGAGTCAGTCCTTCCGACAATAATTCCTTTTTAGATTTCTTCATATTTTTCATGCAGCCATTACGCCTTACCTTCCCTGCACTTCCTATTTATTTCATTCATAAGCGAATTGTATTGCTGCATTTCTGAATTTCCCTGAACATTTTTGGCTTCCTTGTGCATCGATCAACTGAGGTATTTCTTCTGCTACACATGCTTTCTTCTCAGTTGTCCTTTTTGTACCTATGTTTTTCTTTCCAACTTCTGTGACTGCCCTTTTTAGAGAAGTTCATTCCAATTGAATTGCCTATTCCTTATAGCAGTAACTATAATCTTAGAGAACTTCAAGCGTATGTCTTCATTCCTTAGTACTTCCGCAGCCCATTTCTTTGTGTACTGATTCTTCCTGACTAGTCTCTAAACTTCAGCCTACCTTTCATCACTACTAAACTGCGATCTGAGTCTATATATGCTCCTGGGTACCCCTCACAATCCAGTAGCTGATTTCGGAATCTCTGCCTGACCATGATGTAATCTAACTAAAATCTTCCCGTATCTCCCGGCCTTTTCCAATTACACATCCTCCTCTTGTATTTTTGAATAGAATATTCACTATTATTAACTCAAATTTATTGCAGACCTCAATTAGTCTTTCTCCTCTCTCATTCCTAGTACCAAGCCCTTATTCTCCCGTAACCCTTTCTTCTATTCTTCCCTACTAATGCAATATAACCCTCCATGACTATTAGATTTTCATCTCGCTTTACGTACTGAATTGTCCTTTCCATATCCTCACATGCTTTCTCTGTCGCCTCATCTTCAGCTTTTGATGTCGGCATATATACCTGAACTATGGTTGCCATTGTTGGTCTGATGTCGACTCTGATGAGAACAACTCTATAACTGACCTGTTCACAGTAACTCACTCTCTGCTCTACCTTCCTATTCATAATAAATCCTACTCCCTTTACACCATTTTCTGTTGCTGTTGACATTACCCTACACTCGTCTGACCAGGAATTCTCGCCTTGTTTCCATTTCACTTCGCTGACTTCCCACTATGTCTAGATTGAGCCTTTGCATTTGCCTTTTCATATTTTCTAGCTTCCCTACCACGTTCAGACTTCTGACATTCCAGACCCCGACTCGTAGAATCTTATCCCTTTGTTGGTTATCAAGCGTTTTCTCATGGTAACCTCCACCTTGACAGTCCCTTACCGGAGATTTGAATGGGGTACTTCTCCGTAATCTTTTGCCAGTGGAGAGATCATCATTATTCTTTTTCAATTAAAGCCCACATGTCCTGTGAATACACATTATGTGTCTTTAATGCAGTGGTTTCCATTGCCTTCTGCATCCTCATGCAGTTGATCATTGCTGCTTCTTCCGCCTTCAGGGGCAGTTTCACACCCCAAGCGCAAGAGAGTCCCCTGAAACTCTACCCGCTCCTCCGCCCTGTTTGAGAAGGTCGTTGGCTGAGTGAGGGTGGCTTCTTATTCCGGAAGTCATCAGCCACCAAAGCTGATGTCCTTTTATCTGAACTTCAAGCGGTGGTGGGGTTCTAAAGTATGTCCGAGAGCGGTTTGATTATTAATGAAAGACGTTACCCCTAGACTACGGGTTACAAGCCCTATACTATTACTATGAATCAGCTTTTTTTTCCGTTTCGAGATGACAGATAGTGGTTGCTTATATTCCTGGAGAAATGCAGCATGAAAGTGTTGGAAAGTGTTGGTGATTTATTGACGCTTATTGATATACGGGATCCAGATTTTATACTGTGAAATTTTAAAACTTTTTGAACTTACTTTGACTATTCCTGCATTCAGTGACACAGCCGAGGGGAACTTTCCAGCCATAAGAAAGGAACTAAATTGTATATGTAGTTCACTGCCTCGAGAACAGCTTAGAAGCTTAGTTCCGTTATTAATTGAAGAGGATCTCCTGTGGTATGTGAGGTCTCACTTGTACGACACAGAGAGAAACAAATTCGGCAGAAACGTAATTTCATATTTAAAAATGATATTCTACTCATCGACTGTATATTGCTCAGGGCGATCACTCATAGCTACTATCTCCATTTGACTGTAGCTACGCTCCTAACCGTGGCGGCGCGTCCTATGTATTCAGTAGTTCAGTGAAACCCCGGAAGAAAGTTGTGCGAATTATTAAAGCATATATTTAAACAGTCATTCTATGTTTCTTCCTTGTATCATTTTATCTGCGTTTTCAGAGTATTTTTATTGTTGTTGTTGTTGTTGTTGTGGTCTTCAGTCCTGAGACTGGTTTGGTGCAGCTCTCCATGCTACTCTATCCTGTGCAAGCTTCTTCATCTCCCAGTACGTACTGCAACCTACATCCTTCTGAATCTGTTTAGTGTATTCATCTCTTGGTCTCCCTCTTCGACTTTTACCCTCTACGCATCCCCCCAACACTAAATTGGTGATCCCTTGATGCCTCAGAACATGTCCTACCAACCGATCCCTTCTTCTAGTCAAGTTGTGCCACAAACTTCTCTTCTCCCCAATCCTATTCAATACCTCCTCATTAGTTATTGATCTACCCATCTAATCTTCAGCATTCTTCTGGAGCACCGCATTTCGAAAGCTTCTATTCTCTTCTTGTCCAAACTAGTTATCGTCCATGTTTCACTTCCATACATAGCTACGCTCCATACAAATACTTTTAGAAACGACTTCCTGACACGTACATCTATACTCGATGTTAACAAATTTCTCTTCTTCAGAAACGCTTTCCTTGCCATTGCCAGTCTACATTTTATATGTTCTCTACTTCGACCATCATCAGTTATTTTGCTCCCCAAATAGCAAAACTCCTGTACTACTTTAAGTGTTTCATTTACTAATCCAGTTCCCTCAGCATCGCCCGACTTAATTTCATTACATTCCATTATCCTCGTTTTGCTTTTGTTGATTTTCATCTTATATCCTCCTTTCAAGACACTGTCTATTCCGTTCAACTACGCATCCAAGTCCTCAGCTGTCTCTGACAGAATTACAATGTCATCGACGAACCTCAAAGTTTTTATTTCTTCTCCATGGATTTTAATACCTATTCCGAATTTTTCTTTTGTTTCCTTTACTGCTTGCTCAATACACAAATTGAATAACATCGGGGAGAGGCTACAACCCTGTCTCACTCCCTTCCCAGCCACTGCTTCCCTTTCATGTCCCTCGACTCATATAACTGCCATCTGTTTTCTGTACAAATTGTAAATAGCCTTCGGCTCCCTATATTATACCCCTGCCACCTTCATAATTTGAAAGAGAGTATTCCAGTCAACATTGTCAAAAGCTTTCTCTAAGTCTACAAATGCGAGAAACGTAATTTTACCTTTCCTTAATCTAGCTTCTAAGATAAGTCGTAAGGTCAGTATTGCCTCATGTGTTCCAATATTTCTACGGAATCCAAACTGATCTTCCCCGAGGTCCGCTTCTACCAGTTTTTCCATTCGTCTGTAGAGAATTCGCGTTAGTATTTTGCATCCGTGACTTATTAAACTGATTGTTCGGTAATTTTCACATCTGTCAGCACCTGCTTTCTTTGGGATTGGAATTATTATATTCTTCTTGAAGTCTGAGCGTATTTCGCCTGTCTCATACATCTTGCTCACCAGATGGTAGAGTTTTGTCAGGACTGGCTCTCCCAAGGCCATCAGTAGTTGTAATGGAATGTTGTCTACTCGCGGGGCCTTGTTTCGACTCAGGTCTTTCAGTGCTCTGTCAAACTCTTCACGCAGTATCGTATCTCCCATTTCCTCTATATCTACATCCTCTTCTATTTCCATAATATTGTCCTCAAGTACATCGCCCTTGTATAGACCCTCTATATACTCCTTCCACCTTTCTGCTTCCCCTTCTTTGCTTAGAACTGGGTTTCCATCTGAGCTCTTGATATTCATACAAGTGGTTCTCCTTTCTCCAAAGGTCTCTTTAATTTTCCTGTAGGCAGTATCTATCTTACCCCTAGTGAGATAAGCCTCTACATCCTTACATTTGTCCTCTAGCCATCCCTGCTTAGCCATTTTGCACTTCCTGTCGATCTCATTTTTGAGACGTTTGTATTCCTTTTTGCCTGCTTCATTTACTGCATTTTTATAATTTCACCTTTCATCAGTTAAATTCAATATTTCTTCTGTAACCCAAGGATTTCTACTAGCCCTTGTCGTTTTCTCTACCTGATCCTCAGCTGCCTTCACTACTTCATCTCTTAAAGCCACCCATTCTTCTTCTACTGTATTTCTATCCCCCATTCCTGTCAATTGTTCCCTTTTGCTCTCCCTGAAACTCTGTACAACCTCTGGTTTAGTCAGTTTATCCAGGTCCCATCTCCTTACATTCCAACCTTTTTGCAGTTTCTTCAGTTTTATTCTACAGTTCATAAGCAATAGATTGTGGTCAGAGTCCACATCTGCCCCTGGAAATGTCTTACAATTTAAAACCTGGTTCCTAAATCTCTGTCTTACCATTATATAATCTATCTGAAATCTGTCAGTATCTCCAGGCTTCTTCCATGTATACAACCTTCTTTTATGATTCTTCAACCAAGTGTTAGCTATGATTAAGTTGTGCTCTGTGCAAAATTCTACCAGGCGGCTTCCTCTTTCATTTCTTAGCCCCAATCCATATTCACCTACTACGTTTTCGTCTCTCCCTTTTCCTACTACCGAATTTCAGTCACCCATGACTATTAAATTTTCGTCTCCCTTCACTATCTGAATAATTTCTTTTATTTCATCATGGATTTCTTCAATTTCTTCATCATCTGCAGAGCTAGTTGGCATATAAACTTGCACTACTGTAGTAGGTGTGGACTTCGTGTCTATCTTGGCCACAATAATGCGTTCACTATGCTGTTTGTAGTAGCTTACCCGCACTCCTATTTTGTTATTCATTATTAAACCGACTCATGCATTAGCCCTCTTTGATTTTGTATTTATAACCCTGTATTCGCCTGACCAAAAGTCTTGTTCCTCCTGCCAGCGAACTTCACTAATTCCTACTACATCTAACTTTAACCTATCCATTTCCCTTTTTAAGTTTTCTAACCTACCTGCTGGATTAAGGGATCTGACATTCCACGATCCGATCCGCAGAACGCCAGTTTTTTTTCTCCTGATAACGACGTCCTCCTTAGTAGTCCACACCCGGAGATCCGAATGGGGCACTATTTTACCTCCGGAATATTTTATCCAAGAGGACGCCATCATGATTTAACCATACAGTAAAGCTGCATGCCCTCGGGAAAAATTACAGCTGTAGTTTCCCCTTGCTTTCAACCGTTCGCAGTACCAGCACAGCAAGGCCGTTTTGGTTAGTGTTACAAGGCCAGATCAGTCAATACTCCAGACTGTTGCCCCTGCAACTGCTGTATAGGCTGCTGCCCCTCTTCAGGAACCACACGTTTGTCTGGCCTCTCAACAGACACCCCTCCGTTGTGGTTGCACCTACGGTGCGGGTATCTGTATCGCTGAGGCACGCAAGCCTCCCCACCAATGGCAGGGTCCATGGTTCTTGTATGAAAAACTTTTAAGTCTCTCAGATAGCACACATGTGTGCCAAAGCGTTGCCCAGACGTTGTCGAGGTTCAGAATCTCCTGGAGTAAGCTTAAGGGTGTTCCTTCGGCAGGGAGGGGCAACAGGAAACAAAGTTTGCAGTATGTACATTTGGGCTGGTGGAAGAACCAGTTATTTATTGTGCTTTAGTGTTCACATCCATATTCATCCCCTCTTGGAATTGTTTTGAAAGTAGAATGAACAGCATTCAGTACCTTTTAGAAACAAATTTTTCAGCTTTAAGCTTGGAAGAGAAGTGTAAAATAAAGAATCCTGGTAGGGCGATGCCTCATTTCGAATTAAAACAAACCGAGGTATGAAATTTTGCAGATCTTTTGACATATGTAAGAAATAGTTGGATTTTCGGCTGCATTTCTACAAATAAGCTTGCTTTCTGTTTGCTAAGGGTAAATAACAATGAGGACGAGAGCTAGCTTCTCAGAGCTAAGTCATCTAACACAGAACTTCAAGAGGCACGAGGAATCTATTGCGCACAAGTAAGCTTACTTACAGTCAGCAGTCCTTGGAAAAACACAAATTAGGCGACAGCTAAGCTCAGCTTTCAGACAGAATATAGAAAGACACAATGACAACGAAAGGAAAAATAGCTAGGTTCTTTCCAAAATAATTGACTGTATGAATCTCTGCGCTGAGCTGGAACTTGCCCTACGTGGA
The DNA here is from genome assembly GCF_021461395.2 of Schistocerca americana. Lineage (NCBI taxonomy): Eukaryota > Metazoa > Arthropoda > Insecta > Orthoptera > Acrididae > Schistocerca > Schistocerca americana. Next base: position 640,119,902 of record NC_060119.1, on the reverse strand, counting down.
CATAGTGAAAAAAAGTATCTAACAATCCTGGAATGTACAGAGGGCTAATAAACTTTACTTCAGCTTAATACGCAACTGTAAATGAGCACATAAACAGCGTTACGGTCTTTGAGGTTATTTCAAAGCATATACAAAATGATTTACTGGAATCTGTGTTAAAGTATGTTGCGAGGAAATTAATGCAGAAATAGCTAAGGCAGATTTTGTGTCCATGGTAGCAGATGAAACTTCTGTTAGGTCTTCTAAATTTCAGTTTCTTGTACGCTTTCGTTATCCGTTACCTTCTGGAGAGGCTGTGAAAGACCTTGGACATTTTCAAATCCATCTCTAAATGATGTTCGCTCTTTAGTAACTTGAATTAAAAATTTCCTCGCCCATGTGATTCAAAACAATAAAAAGAAAGTAACATCTGAAAGTTATGATGGTGCTTGCGTCGTGCGCGGCCAACATACTGGGGTCCAGACAATTGTAAGAGAAGAGTATCATTTTGTGTATTATATGCTGTGTTATCTACACCAACTGAACTTAATTCTTTCCCACTTCCCACTTAGTAGCTTCTAATTTACTTAAACAGCATTTCACTGAAAAATAATTTTCTCAAAAAAATCCATTTTTAACCAAAGCTAAGTTAAAAAGAGATCCACAAATAATTTATTTTTCAAGAAATGAAAAGTGGAATCGCCGTTCTGAAGTTTTTAATTGAAAATAAACTCCAAGAAAGCTTTCGGCAAATTTTACTAGAATATTCTCGTGAAATTCTGGAGATAGTGGGGGTAAAATCCAGAGAGCGCAGGCTAACTGCAGTTTATAGAGAAAGCAGACGGCGGTTATAAGAGTCGAGGGGCATGAAAGGGAAGTAGTGGTTGAGAAGAGAGTGAGATATGCCGTAGCCTATACCCGATGTTATTCAATTTGAAATGAAGCAAGCAGTAAAGGAAAACAAACAAAAATTTCGAATAGGAATTAAAGGCCAGAAGAAATAAAACCATTGAGGTTTGCCAATGACATTGTAATTCTGTCAGAGACAGCAAAGGACATGGAAGAGCAATTGAGCGGAGTGGCTAGATCCTTGATAGGAAAAAGCAAAACAAGAATAATGGAATGTAGTCGAATTAAATCAGATGATGCTGAAGGAATTAAATTAGGAAACGAAACACTAAAAGTAGTAGATGAGTTTTGCCATTTTGGCAGCAAAGTAACTGATGAGTCGAAGTAGAGAGCATATAAAACGTAGAATGGCAATGGCAAGAAATGCATTTATGAAGAAGAGAAATTTGTAACATCGAATATGGATTTAAGTGTTAGGAACTCTTTCCTCAAAATGAAATATTAACGATAAACAGTTTAGACAAGAAGAGAATAGAGGTTTTTGAAATGTGGTGCTGCAGAGGAACGTTAAGTATTTGATGGGTAGCTCTCGTAACTAATGAGCAAGTGAGGAATAGATTTGGTACGATAAGAAATTTGTGGCACAACTTGACTAAATGAAAGGATCGGTTGATATTCCAAATTCTGAGACACCAAGGAATCATCATTTTAGTATTAGAGGAAAGAGTGGTGGACAAGGAGGTAAATACAGTAAGCAGATGCAGAAGGGTGTTGGTTGCAATAGCTACTCAGAGATGGTGAGAGCCACATCAAACCCATTTTCGGACTGAAGACCACAACAACACAAAGAGCCTGCAAGAAACTTTCTGTAACGTTATTAAATTCTTGAAATTAGTAGCTACTATCTCAGACGAACGTGTGAAGCAGAGAGGTGTTTCACCGTTTTGTAGCGGATAAAAATGTTTTTTACAAGGGAAAGTCCCCATCGAACCCCTACTCGATTTAGTGGTAAATTGTCCCATTGGATAGCCCGTCAAAGACTGGACACAGATGAGGCATGAAAACAAGAAGAAGGCGTACTGAACTGCGGAAATAAGAAGAAAAAGAAAACAGTAAACGGTCCAGATTTTATCTGTGTAATATCGAGCACCGTTAATGACTGTTGTGTCATGGTTGTATGGTCACGGTGTTGCTCTGCAACGGGGGAGATCCTGGTTCCAATCTCAATCGCTCGAACTTTTTTTTTCTTCCACAGTATAACGAACTTTCCATTCGTTCATTGACGTGTCTGTTCGTTGTATTCAAATTTGTGTATGTGCCGTGACGTGATGTCAGTTTGCAACAGCAACGTATAACTGTGGGACCTCCAGATGTACCTTCTATTTGTTCTACTCAGATACCAAATGTTATGCCTCTTGCTGTAAGTTTTTTACTCTGGAATTTCTTCGTTGCAACACAGTTCAACCCGTTTGTTTGTTGTTTTCATTTCTGTGAAAGGTCTCTGCAGCATCTCGCGTGCTCCTACTGTTCATCACATTCACTTGCGACGGTAACGTATTCTTTCCACATGACTGGTATTCTATGATGAATAGCGAGAGCACTTGAGATACCGCATAAACCTCTCACAGATATGAAAACAACAAATAAATGGGTCTGAACTATGTTACAACGAAAGGATTCAAAAGTAAAAACTTGAAACGCACGAGGCATAACATATGGTATCTATACTACGTGATCAAAATATCTGCACACCTGGCTGAAAATGACTTACAAATTCGTGGCGCCCTCCATCGGCAATGCAGGAATTCAATATGGTGTTGGCCCACCCTTAGCGTTGATGACAGCTTACACTCTCGCAGGCATACGTTCAATCAGGTGCTGGAAGGTTTCTTGGGGAATGGCAGCCCATTTTTCAAGGAGTGCTGCACTGAGGAGAGGTATCGATGTCGGTCGGTGAGGCCTGGTACGAAGTCGGCGTTCCAAAACATCCCAAAAATGTTCTGTAGAATTCGGGTCAGGACTCTTTGCATGCCAGTCCATTACAGGGATGTTATTGTCGTGTAACCACTCCGCCACAGGCCGTGCATTATGAATAGGTGCTCGATCGTGTTGAAAGATGCAATCGCGATCCTCGAATTGCTGTCCAACAGTGTTAAGCAAGAAGGTGCTTAAAACATCAATGTAGCCCTGTGCTGTGATAGTGCCACGCAAAACAACAATGGGTGCAAGCCCCCTCCATGAAAAACACGACCACACAGTAACACCACCGCCGCCGAATTTTACTGTTGGCACTACACACACTGGCAGATGACGTTCACCGGGCATTCACCATACCCACATCCTGCCATCGGATCGCCACTTAGTGTACCACGATTCGTCACTCCACACAACGTTTTCCCACTGTTAAATCGTCCAATGTTTACGCTCCTTACACCAAGTAAGACGTCGTTTCGCATTTACCGGTGTGATGTGTCACTTACAAGCAACCGCTCGACCATGAAATCCGTTTTCTCACCTCCCGCCTAACTGTCATAGTACTTGCAGTGGTTTCTGATGCAGTTTGGAATTCCTGTGTGAAGGTCTGGATATACGTCTGTCTCTTACACATTACGACCCTCTTCAACTGTCGGCGGTCTCTGTCAGTCAACACACGAGGTAGGCCTGTACGCCTTTGTGCTGAACGTGTCCCTTCACGTTTCCACTTCCCATCGGACGTAGGTATGTTTAGGAGTGTGGAAATCTCGCGTACAGACGTATGACACAAGTGACACCCAACCACCTGACCACGTTCGAAGTCCGTGAGTTCCGCGGAGCGCCCCATTCTGCTCTCTCACTATGTCTAATGGCTACTGAGGTCACTGATAATGGAGTACCTGGCAGTTGGTGGCAGCACAATGCACCTAATATAAAAAACGTATGTTTTCGGGGTGTCCAGATACTTTTGATGACAGAGTGTATGTAGAACAAATAGGAGGTAAGTACGTCTGAAGGTTCCTTCGTTATACGTCGCTGTTGCAAACTGACATTACTCTACGACACATACACAAATTTGAATACAGCGAACAGGCATCTCAATGACCAGACAGGACGTTCGTAATTTTTGGAAAAAAAAAAAAACCAATCATTCCCCTTCGCAGTCCAATACCGTGACCACATAACCACGACACGACATTCATTAACTTCGCTCAATATTGCACAGACTAAAGTTGGACTGTTCAGTGTTTCTGTTTCTCTCCTTTTTTACACTGTTCAGTACAACTTCTTCCTGTTTTCAATGCTTGATCTGTCTTCAGTTTTTGAGGGGTTATCCAATGGGCCAACTTACCACTAAATCTGAGAGGAGGGGAGGGAGGTGTGCGATGGGGAGTTTTCCTTGTTAGAAGTACCACGGATGGAGGAAGAATGCCCATGTTTGCCATGCTATCTATTGAGAAGAAAATGATCCACAGGCTTCCAGACTTCAAAGAGAAAGTCACAGACAGATTCGCCACGGAAAAAGGAAGAAGAATCGACTTTCTCCATAAATATACCTCTAAAGGAGATTTTAAGTAACTTAGAAAACTGAATTATTTGGAAAGGTAAATTGCATAATGCAGTAATAGCAATGAACCCCTAGCTATTTTAGGCACTGGCCGCTATTGGCTCCTGACGCCGAGAAGGCAAGGTGCCCACGGAGATGAGCACAGGAAGGCTGTGGATGCTGGGAAATCAGAGGTGGATAGCGTGTCGCGGTGTAGCATGTTAGCGGCAGCGCCGAGCGCTGAGCGGAGTATCGACCGCAGGGTAGCACAGCGGCAGGCTACAGGCTACAAGCAACAGGCTACACGCTACACGCTACAGTCTACGCTGCCCCAGGCGCGGCTGAAGACCGAACCCTGGACAGTCCAGCGGCTGAGCCCGCTATGTGCTACCTGCGAGGACGCCGCTGATACGTCACTACTGTCGCATGCTGGGCCGGTACAATACAGACGGGTCAAAGACAGCTTGAAACATGCCTGAAACGACATACGAAACTCTGTCAATCAGTGCCAAGTGCAGGGCTGATGTTACTTGGCGTGTGTGCTTGCTGTGGCTAGTCTCGTTTTCAAGATTCCTACAGGGCTGAAGTACACCTCTAGATTTTTCGCTTGGTACTGGTTTTTGAAATTTAGTGAGTAGGGATAATATGCGTCTATCATCAAGGGTCTACCAATTCATATTTTTCAACAATTCTGTGATGCTCTCCCGTGAGTCAAACGAACTGTTCTTTGTATACATTCAATATTTCACGTCTGTCGTATTTGGTTTAGGTTCCGCACACTTGAATAATAAGTTTAATGTCAAGATTTAACATATTTATCCTGAGGATGTGGCTTCGAGGCTACGAAACCGGTCGTAAAGTAAATTATTTACAAGAATAGAGAAGCGGTTATTATTCAAGATGTCTACTTATTGCTGCGGTTGTCCCTCATACAAGATAGTTTAGAAATGAAGTGATTACACTTTGATACCCAATGTCTATATCAGTGTGAGATCTAGGCCCCACAGAGACGAGTATACTTGCATTCAATGTGGCCTAGAAGCAAACAGCCTCCGAATATCACGTTGATGAATTTTTTGCAAACCCTGATACACATGTTGTGTGAGTTCATCAAGATTAGTTACTCGAGGTTGGTATGAAAGTATATACCTTCCTATCACATTCTGAACATGATCTATGAGTGAGAAATCAGGGGATTGTGCAAGACAGTGAAGGATTCGTACATTTTTCACGGCCCATAGAAGAAAGGTACCAACAGCTTAATTCTTCTTAAAAACCTTTTATTATTCAAGCAACTAATTCCGAATCTTTATTAGCGTCATCTTCAGGTCCATGTACATTAGAAATCAACAAATATACAATATACAAATATATATATTTATATGGACAAATATACAATAGACCAAATACTACTGTCGCTAACATTATAACGACGAAGTCAACAAAAAGTTGTGAAACATGTACAACATACACATGATCAGATACATAAATGTACAAGTGACGTATAATAATATAAACATGCAGTCAGATACTGATAAGCATTAATAAAACAATATAAGAGAATTGTAGTAGAGATGAGGGAGGTAATATACAAGACCAAACAGTTGTAATGATAACATGTAAGTAATCTTTTCCAGTAAACAGGTAAGTATATTCGTACAGCCGACCTCATTATAATGATTCGTTACAAAACTAGACACACAAAATATGCAATGTCATTATTATTATTATTATTATTATTACAAAATATGGGATCTGTTGATAACTTGGAAGTTAAATATACCTCCATACGGACGCAAACAGCTCATAATTCTAAAATAGGATAAAGCTCTCTAATTTAATTTAATGTGCAAAGTGCGCCAACTTGAAGTATAATGTGGTACAAGCTATGTGACTATCATATAATATGCAACAATTCATGAAAATATCTCAAAAGGTAGCTCAATTACAAAAGGATATGCCACACCTGATAAAGAACCCAACGGTCATCAATCATTGTGTGAGGAACAATGTGCATGGTGAAGTGAAGAGTAGGGCCTTAAAAACCCAGAAGGTTTAATATGTCAGTAAAAAGTGAATCGGTATGTGCAGAATGTGTCCTTAATAATGAATGATCCAATATATCACTGTAGTAGCACATACTTGGAGTCGAAAAACAGAACTTCAATCGCTGTATCGAAACAGAAAGAATATACTCAAAATATATCAACAACAATAAGATATGTACATAATCAAACGCTAAAATTTATGTTAGGTATCATTATATGAAACTTACTGAAACACGAGAGAAATGTAGCAATGAAGGAACGTAAGTCAACAACTAAGCAAGTAATAGAATGGTGGTGTAGGAAAGAAGAGGGAAGAAGGAAGATGAAGATAGTGGCGCTTAAACCATCTAAAGCAAACAAAACATTTTGCATACTGATGAAGGACCTTGATGCTACAGTAAAAACGTATATGTAAACATAGGCAGGCTGTTAAACAAGAACAGAATGTCTGACAAAATAAAATACTTGACACAGAACAAACAAAGAAGTACGTAAACTAAGTCAAGGAGGTGGTGTAAAGTTAGGGGGAAAGAAACGATGCACTATGCCGACAATACGATATTCGATAGAAGGAAGCATGTCGTAGAAATATCGTTGAAGCGTCTTATAGACGACAGAATGAGCAAAGAAAAAATAAATACAACTCAATAAGGTGGTACAAGAGTGTATATTTTTGTAGTCCCAAAGACAGAAGGCTATATTCGTATTAAGTAGTCGCAGTTTAACGAAATACCACATGTTAAGTTTTTGAATCCGAAATAACTATGTCTATAAAAACAGTGAATAAAGGAATATTACCATGAAATCGTTAACACGTAAAAGCAGCTGGAAGCCATAAAACAGCTTTGTGGGGTCTTTCATTATCCTGCTGTCGCATGTCATTTGTACCCTATTCTCTTATTCATTTATTACATGTGACTGGTTTGATGCAGCCCAGCACGAATTTCTCTCCTGTGCCAACCTCTTCATCTCAGAGTAGTAGTTGCAACCTACATCCTGAATATTATTTGCTGTGTGTATTCCAGCTTCTGTTTTCCTGTTTTTACCTTCTACAGTTCCCTCCAGTACCATAGAAATTATTACTTGATGTCTTAACAGATGTCTTGTCATCGTGTCCCTTCTTCTTGTTAGTATTTCCATATATTCCTTTCCTCACCGATTCTACGGAGAACGTCCTTATTTCTTACCTTATCAGCCCACCTAATTTTCAACAATCTTCTATAACAACACATCTCACATGCTTCGATTCTCTTCTGTTCTGGTTTTCCCACAGTTCATGTTCCATCATCATATAATGGTGTGTTCCAAACGTACATTCTCAGAAATACCTTCCTCAATTTAAGGTCTATGTTTGGTATAGTAGTAGACTTCTCTTGGCCAGGTACGCCCATTTTTTCCAGTGCTAGTCTGCTTTTGATGTACTCTTAGCTCTACCATCTGGTGAGCAAGATGTATGAGACAGGCGAAATACCCTCAGACTTCAGGAAGAATATAATAATTCCAATCCCAAAGAAAGCGGGTGTTGTCAGATGTGAAAAGTACCGAACTATCAATTTAATAAGTCACAGCTGCAAAATACTAACGCGAATTCTTTACAGGCGAATGGAAAAACTGGTAGAAGCCGACCTCGGGGAAGATCAGTTTGGATTCCGTAGAAATATTGGAACACGTGAGGCAATACTGACCTTATGACTTATCTTAGAAGAAAGATTAAGGAAAGGCAAACCTACGTTTCTAGCATTTGTAGACTTAGAGAAAGCTTTTGACAATGTTAACTGGAATACTCTCTTTCAAATTCTAAAGGTGGCAGGGGTAAAATACAGGGAGCGAAAGGCTATTTACAATTTGTACAGAAACCAGATGGCAGTTATAAGAGTCGAGGGGCATGAAAGGGAAGCAGTGGTTGGGAAGGGAGTGAGACAGGGTTGTAGCCTCTCCCCGATGTTATTCAATCTGTATATTCAGCAAGCAGTAAAGGAAACAAAAGAAAAATTCGGAGTAGGTATTAAAATCCATGGAGAAGAAGTAAAAACTTTGAGGTTCGTCGATGACATTGTAATTCTATCAGAGACAGCAAAGGACTCGGAAGCGCAGTTGAACGAAATAGACAGTGTCTTGAAAGGAGGACATAAAATGAACATCAACAAAAGCAAAACGAGGATAACGGAATGTAGTCGAATTAAGTCGGGTGATGCTGAGGGAATTAGATTAGGAAATGAGACACTTAAAGTAGTTAAGGAGTTTTGCTATTTGGGGAGCAAAATAACTGATGATGGTCGAAGTAGAGAACATATAAAATGTAGACTGGCAATGGCAAGGAAAGCGTTTCTGAAGAAGAGAAATTTGTTAACATCGAGTATAAATTTAAGTGTCAGGAAGTCTTTTCTGAAAGTATTTGTATGGAGTGTAGCCATGTATGGAAGTGAAACATGGACGATAAATAGTTTGGACAAGAAGAGAATAGAAGCTTTCGAAATGTGGTGCTACAGAAGAATGCTGACGATTAGATGTGTAGATCACGTAACTCTTGATGAAGTATTGAATAGAATTGGGGAGAAGAGGAGTGTGTGGCACAACGTGACAAAAAGAAGGGGCCGGTTAGTAGGACATGTTCTGAGGCATCAAGGGATCACAAATTTAGCATTGGAGGGCAGCGTGGAGGGTAAAAATCGTAGAGGGAGACCAAGAGATGAATACACTAAGCAGATTCAGAAGGATGTGGGTTGCAGTAAGTACTGGGAGATGAAGAAGCTTGCACAGGATAGGGTAGCATGGAGAGCTGCATCAAACCAGTCTCAGGACTGAAGACCACAACAACAACAACAATAATAGCTCCGTCCGTCAGGGTTATTTTGCTGCCTAGGTAGCAGAATTCCTTAATTTCATTTATATCGAAATCACTAATTCTTCTTCACTGTCACTGAGGATAGCAATGTAATCGACGAATCTTATCATTGACAGCCTTTCAACTTGAATTTTAATTCCATTCTTGAACCTTTATTTTATTTCCGTAATTGCTTCTTCGATGTACAGATTGAAGAGAAGGGGCGAAAGACTACATCCCTGTCTTACACTTTTTCAATCCGAGCACATCGTTCTTCATCTCCCACTCTTATTATTCTCTCTTGATTATTATACATACATGTCTTTCCCTATAGCTTATCCCTGTTTTTTCGAACATCTTGCACTATTTTACATTATCGGACGCTTTTTCCAGGTTGACAAATCCTAGGAAAGTGTCTTGATTTTTCTTCAGTCTTGCTTCCATTATCAACGACAACATTAGACTTGCCTTTCTGGTGCCTTTACCTTTCCTAAAGCCAAAATGATGGTCGTTTAGTACATCCTCAATTTTCTTTTTCATTCCTCTGTAAATTATTCTTGTCTGAAACTTGGATGCATCAACTGATTGTGCGATAATTCTCACACTTGTCATCTCTTGCACTCTTCGGAGTTGTGTGGATGTTGTTTCTCCGAAATTCAGATGGTATGTCGACAGACTCATACATTCTACATACCAACATGAATAGTCGTTTTGTTGCCACTTCCCCGATGATTTTAGAAATTACGATGTAGTGTTATCGATCCCTTCTGCCTTATACGATCGTAAGTCTACCAAAGCTCTTTTAAATTCTGATCCCGCATCCTCCACCTTTTCTACATCGACTCCTGTTTGTTCTATCACGTCTTCCCCTTCATATAGTGTGGGGCGGCGGTTAGAAAATTACTGTTGTATATAAATGTTTGTGATGTAGAAAAGAAGCATTTCCCGGCCGATGCACCATATGTGGGGCGGCTGGTGAAATTAATTGTTTATATAAATGTTCCTGAAAGCAAAACCAGTTCCTATTATTTATTCTGTCTTTTGCCGTTCTCAACACTGGCTCTCTAACTACAATATTGGCAACCAGAAAGTGATTAGCAAAACGTGAAGCCTGTAATTAGAATTCCTAGTGCCCACTTCATCTGAGAAATACACTTATAGCTACAGCTTATAGCTCTGAGGAATTAGGAGTTTGTCTGGGATTCATAATCAAAAACGATCGTGAAAAAAAAACGTTGTCTGTATTCTGAAAGTCACAGATGAAAAAAAAGAATCCACACAACCTGACTAACAGAGCAGTTGAGAGTCTAATGCGCTGATGCAACTATGACTGTCCAAACTAAATGTTTAAATGAATGCTCGCCATAATTTGATGACAATGCTCATCAAACGCCACGCTAAAAAATGTCTGTCCCGCGACGGCACGTGAAAATACGACATACGCAAACTGAAGATATATCATTAAAGTCATCCCAGAATTAACACTTATCTCGAAAATGATTTCATGGTTACGCGTATCACGAGTAACGTAATACGGCATCCGAGGCTGTTTATAGCAATGATACCGACGCGACGCGACTCCCGACACATATGGTGTGCCATTCAGCGTCTGGAAAGAACTGGGGCTAGTACAGTTGTGGCGATTCGTGAATGAGTCGTTCATTTGAACGACTCTAAATAAAGAATCGTAAGAATCGAATCGTGATACGGACGAATCGTCGTTCAAAAGAATCGTTAGAACGACTGCGTGTTTCCGAGTCGTGACGATTCCAAGTTCCAACGATTCATCGATTCTTAGTACGCTATGCTTCGAAGTTCGAAGGCAACTTCCCGAATCATGCCGAGTCGTGTCGAATGATTACGACCGCCAGATGGCAGTCAAGTGGAGGATGCGTGTGAACAAAGGAAGCTTGGAACGAACAAACGAAGTTCGTGGGCCGTAATATTACTCGACGTGAAAACCAAGCTGACACTTGGCGGTGGCTGACGGGAACGGGCGTAAAGGCATTTCCCATTTACTATCCCCATATAGTGCACATACGCGGATTCGTATCATGCTACGTTTTTCTGTGCTCTTTCCAATTCCACAGCACCTTATATTTCACAATAAAGCAACTGTCAGCCCTCACACACTGCAAAATTAGCTTAACTTTTGTTTCGTCGAAATACAAAGCATTGGTATTTTGCTTTTAATTTGTCTGAGAACTTGCTTCTGCCACTACTATTTACGTGAGAAGACGACATACTTCTAAAGTGTAGGATACAATCGTATACAGCGACATTACTTCACTGCTAATTTGCTAATTCTGTTAGTTCCACAAGTCCCACCACTAAATCGCTGTCGCACTACACCAATATTACAGAGCCTTTATAGAGAGAATATAGGCTCTCTAACCAATACCTTTCTTGGCAGATCGCCGTGTAAAACCGTCTTTAAACAAAAGCTTTTTAATTAATAATTTCCAGTTCGAGTTTCCAAATGTTATCCTGTTCACATTCATATTAAATTTTAGTGAAGTAATGTCGACGTATACGATTGAATCCTATTGTTTAGAAGTATGTAGTCTTCTCACGTAAACAGTAGTGACAGCGGCAAGTTCTCAGACAAATTAAAAGCCAAATACCTATGCTTTGTATTTAGAAGAAATGAAAGTTAAGCTAAATTTCCTGTGTGAGAGGGCTGTCAGCTGCGTTATGAATTACAAGGGTGATGTGGACTTGAAAAGACATCTTAGCACAGGAAAACTTAGAATGATATGAGCCAAACCACGTCTGCCTCACTGCTAGATTTTGTTATTATAAAACAGACGTCTGCAGTTAGGCGCGTTCAAGCCACACAACCAAACTGGCATACCACGTAATTTTGCACCACCTTCCGCACAAATCGACTCCTCTCTCCTGGCATACTGAAATAAAACAATAGATGCAATCAAATCAAACGTGATCTTTCAACAATTAACGCATTACACGTATAAATCGAGAATCGCACTTGTAACCTCATATGACGTTTACTCATAAATAAACTATTTCTGGCATATCTTATCAGTTCGATTCTAACCCCTTTGACAATTTTAGACCTGTCCTGCCATCTGTGAGTAAGATGTACAACTTTTTGCATTCCGTAAGAATCGTGCCATCGCAGATTAGAATGAATCGTGAAAGAATCGTGAACGAATCGTAGGAATCGATTCGCAATGTGAGATTGAATCGTAGGAATCGAATCAGGAAAAAGAATCGTGTTGCCCAACTCTAGGGGCTAGTGGTGGGCAGGAAATCGCGTATCTGTTAGAAATCACAGTGATTGAGAAGTCACAGATATCACAATAACAACTTTACAAAATCAAACTCCGATTTCAGTTACAGTTAGCAGTCGAAAGTAGCATTTCACATTCAACGCCGTGAGCCATCTGTTGGCCGAATTTCATACTCCTTTCTGCGATTTCAGTGACAAGTCGCGGCTAGAAGTCGCAAATAGTAACTAAAAAGCGCAGTTAACAGTGCCATCTGTTGGCCAAAGTTCGTACTACGCTCATCTCTGCGACACGCTATCGAGTCCAACTGCGATTTCTGTGACAAGTCGCAACTAAGAGTCGCAAGTAGCAACCAAAAAAGCGCGGTTAACAGTGCCATCTGTAGGCCAAAGTTCGTACTACGCTCATCTCTGCGACACGCTATCGAGTCAAACTGCGATTTCCGTGACAAGTCGCAACTAAGAGTCGCAAGTAGCAAGTAAAAAAGCGCAGTTAGCACTGCCATCTGTTGAGCAAAGTTCATACTACGCTATTCGCTACCGAGTCAAACTGCGATTTCTGTGACAAATCGCAACTAAGAGTCGCAAGTAGCAACTAAAAAGCGCAGTTAACATACTTTACCTAGTGCCATCTGTTGACCGACGTACATACTTCGTTGAGAGCCTTGTGCCTCACGAGATGGATGTGCTGTGTGTGCGTATGAAGGTCTTATTTCAATAGTGGTACAAGTCCATTTTTGTTCATTTTGAGATACAGAGTTGTAAAGTTAAATGAGCGCTGAAAAATCTGCAGTTGAGATACCAGAAATATTCAAGCATATGGCTTCCTGCTAGAGATGAACCTTTATTTATATTTGTTTGGATCATTAATTTCAGAAGCATTATAGACAGAAAAGTGGAGGTAATTGACTTGTACCACTATTGAAATAAGCCCTTCATATTATATGACGACATGCACATTCAGCATCAGTTATGGTTGGTCAAATATTGCTGTGACTCTGAATGTATTATATTATTAAGAAGCAACATTGCCTTTTTCTCCTGAAAATATCAAGTAACGTAACAAATGTGTTTGATTCTGCTTCCAATATGACAGTTTTCGTTAATACTCCACATGCCTACAGGACTTTACAATGTTAACACAGCAGAACTCAGACATCTGTATAAGTGTAGTGAAATGAAAACAGTATTATTGAGTCATATGAATGCCTCACTTTTGTTGCGACACAGTTTAAGATTTGGGAGAAAAGTTTTACACCTGGTGTTCTACATGGCAACTTCACACACAAGAACTTTTTGCCGACACTACTACCACCTACATAAGTAAACTTTTCCTGTGTTACTTTCAAGTAATGCACTTAAGCTATTCCTGATTTAACTGGAAGATCTGTACTTCCCACTTTCATATCAACAGCCTCAAAATGAATATTGTAGACTTCGGGATATGTTACAGGTCAGTGTCTCACCAAGATTGTGGAGAAAGGGGGGGGGGGTGGCATGCCGCTCCCCAACAAGTGTTTACCAATAAGTAAGTGGCGGAAAATTACGGGTATTGGACGGCTTAACATGTAGAAAATGAGATTTTTATTATTCACTCACTGTATTTAACATTTATTATTCCTTTAAAATCGCACAACAACTTCAATAAAACACAGTTTAATCACTCACACACTTATTTCACAATTATTTCACTTTTAAACTGCAAATCCTCTAAGGGCTGTCTTGAATCTTCACGAGTCTCTCTCAACAGTCTTGATGTGGATAGATATGTACAGCCACCAGTAATCAGAGTCAGAACTGCGTCTGCAAAAACACAAGGATTATTAAACAATTTTTGCTGTCACTAATTACTAGCAATATAATTGACAGAGTAGTTTGCTAATATTTGCTATAATGAATATCACATTTGCAAGAACGATCTCACTGAAGTAATTAAGTCCATCGAAACACTTAGAAACTAACCTCTCCTCTGACGAAAACGGCCTAAAGACGCAGTGGCAATTTCTTCAGATCTGTTGACAATGATATTTTGAGTTATCACTTTACTGAGTGACTGAAATGTAGTTCAGGTACCTGTGAACATAACAATATGTTAGAATTCATTTTCTAAACACGAACTATTACGGTACTGTACGGCTACTTACATATTAATTACACTATTAATATTTTCACAGTTGTTTCTTTAATACAAAATTAAATCCAACGGAAGAAAAAATGTAAAACATGCTTACCAATGACAGGTTTGATGAGATGCAATTTTCTGTGTGGACAGATGTAACTTTTTCATACGGTGGTAAGTCGCAGAAATCGCAGGAGTCACAGAAATCGCAGAAGTAGCAGAAGTCACAGAAATCGCAGAAGTAGCAGAAGTCACAGAAGTAGCAGAAATCGCGGAAGTAGCAGAAATCGCAGAAATAGCAGTAGTGGAGGGATACACGACCTATGTTCCTTAACTGCGACTCTTAACTGTAACAAATCACAGTTAAGAATAACAGATACTGAAAAGTAGCATTCACAGAAATCACTGATTTCGGAAAATTGCAGTTTAGCCCATCACTAACTGGGGCCTTCCTTCCTCTCGCAGCGTTCTTATATATAAAGCCGCGGTGCGGACGGCTAAGGGAACGCCTGATCAAATCGGCTCTCCCGACTAGCCGCTGGGCTAGTAATGCACCACATTAAGTCATTGAATAAATCATAGCTTCTTTTGCTGATGGCCGATGAAGCTCTCAATTGAAATGTGCATTCAACACACAGGTAAGTAATCATAATAAAAGTTTGACGTGGCTAAGTTAAATATTTTGGGCGAGAGAATTAATTTAATTACACTACACGCAGTAGACGAGCTCTGAACCTGCCCTTTGGAGATATGCTATTGCTATAGTTTTATAGTTATTCAAATGAAACTTCTCACATCTTTATGGTTATAGCGGATCTCCATTCTACTTAAATATAAACATCCTAGCCTTATTTATTAGCCTACTTAATCTATCTTGCTTCCTTAATTTTTAAGACAAAAACCAGAAAATTATGAATTTCAACTAAAATCTTAATTTGTGAGATCCAGAAGACTGTTTCTATTAAATAATTATGAAAAAGGAATCTAAAGATAAATTTTTAAATCTCTAGCTCTTTTCTGTTGCGCCAATGATTTTTACAGAAAAACATCCAAATTTCGAAAATGGTTAACGTTATTGAACTGATATTCAACACATATTAATTTAGTATTACGCCTGACATGCTAGAAACATTTTAGGTTATTTACTTGCTTTTTAAAGTATTGCGCAACATTTATGACGTCAGAGCTAGTTACAGCGGACTGGTTGGCACACAATGGAAAGACTGATGTGCATTTATTACGGCGTGAGTGGGCTGCTTCCCTACAATAGGCCTTCACTGTACTCGTTTCACCTATCTTATCTCTCTCCTCTTGCATTCGTTATCATCCTTGCTTTTAATTTCACCGAAGGTCATTTGGACTTTCGAATGTCCCGTGAGTTAACGAGCATTTCACTCTCATTTGAGTATATGGACTGAAGAGTCAGCCTTCAGGAATTGAGAAACTAACCCTGTCGTCCAGGACCGTGTGCCACCAAGAGCGCAGCTTCGCCACGAGATGGGGAAATTCACAGGCGTCTGTTGTGGTGAATGAGGCCTAAATGTTCTAGTGTGCGAGTGAGACAGACGAGAACCTACGTCATAGGGAAACCCCATAGAAGTATTTGTGACCAGGGAGACGTAGCAGAGTTAAATATGGTGGACCTGAGATTGGCCATGAGGGGACACATTTATGAAAACTATTTAATTCTGTTGTAATTCAGGAATGAAGCCACAGTAATTTTAATCTAGCATCCTTCATAAATTTTGATGGTGATCCCAATTAAACTTGAATATTGATCATATCTATAATAGTTAAGGATTTACTGTTAAAGTGAAATTAACAAGTTTTGTAACAAAGACCTCAATGCTAAAATCTGAACGCTCTGGTCGATCTTAACGATTGACATTTCATATAGAAGCGCATCATTAAAATGACAAATGTTGTAAATGTCAACTCTATAACTTCACTTGTTTAAAAGATATAGTAAATTTAAATTACCAGTATTTTCAGTTAAGCACCAGATCATCATTTCCTCCACGCAGAACATATTGAACGATGACAGCATGACACCTTATTGCATCATTAGATAATAGAATATTTGTTGTAAAGTTTAGTGCATAATACTTACTTTTGTTCTTTATTTATTGACCAGAAAGCACAATGCTGCAAGGCTACTGGCTGTGAGATTCAAAACTAAGAAGAAAATTGTATTGGCCCCATGTAAAACAATTTAACGTTTATTATGTATTGGATATTATTGTTACTTTATTTAGAACGTGAAAGTGGCCAACATTTGATTATTTAAATATGTTAAAATGTAAAATAACGTAGAATTAGCTGTAGCCAATCAGATGGACGGCTTCAGGAAAGGGAACTGCACTAGTCAGTTGAGCGAGGATGTTCAGCGTGCGGGAAACGCGGCCGTGGACGGGCAGAGGGCCAGTGCAGGTGGGGACGCGAAAGCGGGCGGTCGGTCTTTAGGCAGCTAGGAAGTGAAACGACTTAGAAAATGTCGCGTTGTGTGGTATCGCGGGACTTATTCTCTGAGCGGTGAGCCTCCGCGCCCCTGGTATGAGATTGTGAATGATCGAACTGTGTCAAATGGATATGCGCTCGAGTGTAACAGTAACTCTAACTATGACCACTTTCGCCATTAGTTTGCTTCCTGAGTAGACATTATTCTAACCAAATCGCAACTGTGTGGCCTACCTCATTTATGGGTCGTTAATTTAGCTCCTGATATTATTATTACTGTATATGTCATCTTAATGTTGAATGTTTCATACAATTTCGAAAACTTGCCATCAACCAGATAATTTAACCAAAGGGTCACAAGTGTCTAATTTAGAGCGTGTAATGCGACACGTGCGGTTCAACCCCTAGATGAGTTTGAGCCAAGACATTTCGACGAAGAGGAACCACATGTGAGCCCGAACATCTTTGGAATGTTATCTCGCCATCCTGAGCCAATCCTTCTATCAGTCATTTCATTTTCGATTTCTTTGCATTTTTCCTGCAGCCGTTTCGGCTTAACTGCTTTGCACTACCTGTTTATTTCATATTTAAGTGACTTATATTTCTGTATTTCTGAATTTCCCTGAACCTTTTTGTACTTCCTTCTTTCAGTAATCAACTGAAGTATTTCCTCTGTTGCCCATGCTTCCTTCGCAATTAGCTTCTTTGTACCTGCGTTTTTCTTTCCAACTTATGTGATTGATCTTTTTAGATATGTCTATTCCTCTTCAAATGAACTGCCTACTGAGCTATTCGTTATCTCAGTATCTAAAGCCTCAGAGAACTTCAAGCGTATCTTCTCATTTCTTAGTACTTCCGTATTCTACTTCTTTGTACACTGATTTTTCCTAGCTAAACTCTTAACCTTCAGCGTACTCTTCATCACTACTAAATTGTTATGTGAGTCTGTATCTGCTCCTGGGTACCTCTTGCAATACAGCATCTGATTTCGGAATCTCTGGCTGATCATGATGTAATCTAATTAAAATCTCCCCGTATCTCCCGTCATTTTCCAAGTATTCTTGAATTGAATATTCACTGTAAGTAGTTTAAATGGATTAAAAATCTCAATCTTTCTCCTGTCTGATTCCCAGTACCAAGCCCATATTCTCTCGTGACCCTTTCTTCTACTCCTTCACCTACAACAGCAATATATCCTACATGACTATTAGATTTTATCTCTCTTTACGTACTGAATTATCCGTTCAATATCTTCACATGCATTTCTGTCTCTTCATCTTCAGCTTGTGATATCGGCATATATACCTGAACTAAGGTTGTCGGTGTTGGTTTGATGTCGATTCTGACGAGAACAACTCCATAACTGAACTGTTCACAGCAACACATTCTCTGACCTACTTTTCTATTCATAACGAAATCCTACTCCCGTTATAACATTTTCTGTTGCTGTTTATATTACCCTATACTCATCTGACCATCTTTACATTTCACTTCACTGACCCCCTACTATATCTAGATTGAGCCTCTGCATTTCCCTTTTCAGATTTTCTTGCTTCCCTGCCATGTCCAAGCTTCGGGACTTCTCCCGAATTTTTTGCCAGTGGAGACTTGCTTTTCAATTACAGGCCACAAGTTCCTTTCTTACCCCAAGGCCAAAAGAGTGACCTGAACCTTTGTCCGCTCCTCTGTACTCTTGACAAGACCTTTGGTAGAATGTGGGCGACTTCTTATCCCGGAAGCGTTCGGCCGTCATTGCTAACTATTTTTAATCAAAATTTAATCCATAGCGGGGTTCGAATTCGGGACCGAGGACGTTTTGATTAGTAATCAAAGATGCTACACCGAGCCTTTTTTAGTGCTTTGTTCGTTATTGTTAATTCTATTTGGTCGTAGCGGACGTCACATTATATCCGTTGAAGTTCGTTGTTGATCCCCGCACTCAGTTATTGCAGAGACCAGGCAGCTCTCTGACCGAACAGGCTGATTTATCGTGCCGGCAACCATTGGTGGGCTCCCGTACTCATGAGGGTATATGACAAGATGATTTAAAATTCTTCCCACATACTGGGAAGAATTCAGACTGTCTCCGACGATTACCAAATACGTTCTGTAGTCATATGCAATAGTTCACCAGAAGTTAGCAGAATTTGGGGCGGTATGGATCTCTCGAATCAATACTTCTTATGATGTTTAAGCAGGTCGTTTAAGAACTCACTGGCGTCGATCTGACCGCCAGTGACATTCTGAGCTGTTAAACGTAACAGCTCAGAATGCCACTCTGTATCCCACTTCATTCTGGTTCTACATCATGTAAATCTATGGTACAGTGTTAGAGATAAACGGCGCATGGCAACTCGAAATATTTCAGCTGTTGCTATCGATCAAATCGTTAGAGCCACTCGAGCATTCGTTATTTGGTGCAACCTGAAGATGGATCTTTAAGCCACTGATACCTGTTGCTCAATGAAAAGGACAGAGTGAGTGTCACTGATGTCTAAGATCTCATGGTTCCTTTTATACAAACTCATTAATTTTTCAGATTATATAATAAAGTCTCAAATAGAAGCATCAACTCCAAAGACGAGAATAAAGGGCAAGTGCAATTATATTCATTTGTAAATGAATCTGTTGTAAATGCTGATTATTTTAATTTTAAATCAAATCATATTCACTAACTTTAACAGGGTGAAGAAAAATGAGCCTCACCCCAAAAAATGATTGTTCGTTAACGACGTGCTTGGGGATGAACGGCCATGTACTTAACTAATTTTTATACAAAGGAAATTATTTTGTAAAACATTAATCCGACTTCCAATTAAGATGCAAGCCCGATTATTAAGAGTAATAAAGTACTTCAAGATAGAGCGCTTACAGCACAGCGCTCAGTCATTGCGTCACCGTGCACATCGCTTCTGCATCGATTAATTAATATGGGAGAAATGAGAGCGTTGTCGTTTTACAGAATAAAACATGTTTTAAATTCAGTGTTCCAGTTATCATTGGCAAAAAGCTACAGCTAATACTACTTACATCCTTATCGTGTCGATGCCAGAACAAGAGGAAGACAGTCTCATGTAGTATTTTTCGCAGATACAACAGTTACAATTACAGGAGAACAAAGATGGGTATAACGTTATATATATCATAATTTATTAATTATCAATAATTAAAATTGTTATACATAATAATTAATTAACAATGATAATTAATAAAAAATAAAATATTAATAAACAATATTATAGTATTATATATTAATTGTTCCAAGACTTTGGTTGGTTGATTGGTTTGTGGGGTTCAAGGGACAAGGTCGCAAGACTTTTCCATTTCATAAGTAGAATGAAGAAAAATAGGTTTTTGATGTTATTCAATGAAATTGGCATAATTTCTAAAAATTTTAACTGAAGTAACATTAGTAATTGTTACGTGGCAGTCCACAACTAGAAATATTACTTGGAATTGCCGTGAACTTTAAGGAACATTCAGTCAGGTACACAAATTCATCCTTTTGTTTATTAAAAGATACGTTATAGTGCGATCGTCCTGGAAGGACGCGACTCTAGTCTTCTTGCCGTACTGTTATCATGAGACCATCTCGTGACTAGTCGCTCTGCAGTCGTTGAAAAACAGCCGAATGTCTGTGAGATCTGTCAGTATGATGCTCCCCTGCATGCCAATGAGTCCGAAAGATGGCGATAGTTTCCAAAGGTAGAAATGGCTTTTCCATGTACTAGGAATACTGAAAATAAGCTCGCACAAGGATGAAAACGCATACTACAGACTATTGGAGTGTGATCTTGGTAGCGTTCGGTCGAGGTGTAACGCTTTCCAATTCCGTTAGCGTGGCTGAAGTCAGTGGTGGCAACCGAAGGGTGAGGACGCGGCAGAAGTAGAAATCGGGAATTGTTTTACAGAGCCGCATTCTCCACGGAAATGGACGCCGATTTGAGGCAGAAGAGTTTGTAAGTGCTAAGTCTAATGCTCACACTCACATCCCACTTTTGTCACAGAAGTAGTCTGTGAGGCGGCAGTAAAGGCTTGCGCCCTGTAAGGTGGATTCTTCCACTTCACGCCATTCGTTGGGCAGTTGGCAGCAGGGCTGTGGGTATGTTAACGCAGCTCCCCCTAACGAAGGAGATAAGCAACACGCAGTGTTGAGTGGCAGCCACACTTCCGACCCAGGCAGTGAATCCTATCTATTTCACAATGCGTCCCATTTTTTCTTTCTTTTGTTAGAACGAGAACACATGACACCCTCTTGACGTTCGTGTTTTCGTCCGCGAGCGAGACGCATGGTTCAACAATGAAGTTACTTTCCTTCCCAGCTCTATTCCTCACATTCTCGTTAATCAGTGCACGTAGGTTATAAAGAATAATCAAGCCTTACCCCAGGAAAAAACCCTATGAATGTATGAAACCTGTTAAAGATACATAAATGTCCAAGGCAAAATTAACCGAACTGCTTGGCAACTTTCCATGAATTTTCAGCATAAATGGATATTCGGTGAAGTTGCGAACATAGTTCATGAAATATTGATTATTTATATGCCAAATGCCCAAGAACGTTGTGTTCAATTCCAAATATCTCAGTAGAGAGGTTATCTGATGGTGATTACGGTATTCTTAAGTTGGACGACGGCGTGAATACTGGCGCCCCCTCAGTACCACTAAAGAGTAGTAGACTACGTATTTGTATCACGTTTCAACCTCCTTTTCCCTATCTTCGTCGTCATCAGCACCATCATTATTATCATCAACATCATCAACGACGACAACATTCATTTCTTTCTTAGCAAAATATAAATGTGGGACAAAAACTGACAGCTATCTCTTATTGTAATATGAAGCTCTACACTTCACGAAATATGCAATTGTTAAACCTCTATAAAAAGGACGAAAAGAGGTTTGTCAATAACTATCGGGCTGTTTCACTAATAAAATCACTTTCCAAACTTTTTGAGAAGAATAATACCCTACTTGCCCAACAATCTTTGGTACATTACAGCATGTATTTAAGAAGAGTTGCTCAACTGAGAATACCATTTACAAGTTCACCCGCCAAAATATACTAGAATTAAATAGTACAAAAGCATCGGTTGGTATTTTCAGTGCCCTATATTAGACATCTGACTGCGTGAATCACTGTGTCCTATTACAGAAACTGATGTTTTATGGAATTGGTGGCATAGACAACCAATAGATAATGTATTACGTAACCAAAAGAATTCAGAAAGTCTACTTAATAATGCAACCAATAAAAGCACGGGAGAACACTTAATAATTCATATTGCAAAAGCGGTAAAGATTCTTCCGACTAGGAGAAATCACTTTTGGTGTTCTACAAGCTTCACTCTTAGGTCCACTATTGGTCCTCAGGTGCACAAACCAATTTCCAAAATGTAACCAGCAGAATTAGTTTGTGCAAATGACACTAGTATTGTAATCAGTCAGAAAATACAGACAAAACAGAATAAATGCAAAAGAATATTCCCAAGCGTATAATTGAGCGATTTTCTGTAAGTTGCCACGCTTTAATTTAAAAAAAGTGGTACAACATTAAATTATGCACATGAGGAAGTACCATACCACCAATAAATATAACACATGGTGAGAAAATTTTGAATAAAGTGGGGACTTCAACACTTTAGGTGTTCATACTGATTAGAATTTAAACTGGAAAAACATATTCAAGAACTCATTAAATAACTAAGTTCAGCTGCATTTGCACTTTAGGTCATTGAAAATCTTAACGAGAAAAAGATATTAAGATATTCTGCGTGTTACCATCCAGTAATGTCCCATGGTATAAGGTTATGCGATAACTGATCTTTAAGCAAAAAGTTTTCATTACTCAGAAACGTGTTTTGAGAATAGTATGTGGTGTTGAACTGTGATCATCTTGTAAACATTTGTCAAATTCGTTAGATATTCTGACTACTGCTTCATGTGTATTCAATGACTGTTGTTATGAATAATCCACAGTCGTTTAAAAGAAACAATCATGCACATAATGACAATATCAGAAGGTTGACTTCAGTTCAAAAAGTAGTTCATAGTACAGCCACCAAAATTTGTGATCACCAACCCAATGATATGTTAAGCCTGACAAACAAATCGTTTCTCCTTGATCACTTCTATTCCGTAAAAGACTGTCTAATTATGTAATAGGTAAAAGTCAAAAGGAAGGAAGTTAGATCAATGTTTACGTCCTGCCGACAGTGCAGTCATTAGAGATGGGGCATAAGCCCGGACTGCGAAAGGATGGAGACGATATCCACCGGTGTCCATTTTCAAAGGAACCATCCCGGCATTCACCTGGAACGAGTTAGAAAATTTCGGAAAATCTGACTGACCTGACAGGGATATGAACCGTCAACCTTCCGAATACGAGTCCAGCGTTTTAACCATTGTGCTACCTCGCTCGGATTGTAAAAGGTCAATAGAAAGTACTAGTTTACATAGGTAAGAGAATTCTACAAAACATGTAAATGATGAGCTTGCACTCAAATCTACTTATAAATGTAAACACATGAATGTGAAAT
The DNA here is from genome assembly GCF_021461395.2 of Schistocerca americana. Taxonomy (NCBI): domain Eukaryota; kingdom Metazoa; phylum Arthropoda; class Insecta; order Orthoptera; family Acrididae; genus Schistocerca; species Schistocerca americana. The sequence continues at coordinate 640,096,317 of NC_060119.1, read as the reverse complement.
AACTTGTTCACATCGTTTCAATTAATCGTACAAGTGCTCAGTGGTACAGAATAGTAACTGACTAACTGACCGGCGTAAAAAATAGTAACCTTATCTACATGATTAACGAATCACAACTATTGTCTACGTATCGCACAAACATCTAGGAAAAACGTGACAAATAATATGAAGTATTGGTTTCGATTTACTGATAGATTCTGGGCAACGTAGTATATCTGCAAAAGAGAAGGGTTACAAAACCTTTGCACAGCCTATGCCTGAACAGCCCCTAGTATGGGATTCCTATCGGCTCAGTCTGACAAATGGCATAGTGTGTATACAAAAGGGGGGAGGCGGTACGAATGGTTACAGGTTTCTTTGACAGCCGGTAGAGTGTAACATAAACACTGATAAGTTGTTAACGGTACGTACTCGCAGAAAGATGATGTATATCACGTGAAATTCGTTTAGAAAATTCCAAATTCCAAGAACCTGTTTTCAGCGGGGAAACTACGAATGTATTTCATCTCCCATGTATATCGTTCCCGTAAAGACTGTGAAAATAAAATAACATCGGGCACGGAGACAGACAAGCAATTGTGAAATCCACACCCCATCATTAATGATGGTTAAAATCCAAGGTGAAATGAAATTTACTCCCTACCACAAATACAGATCGATTGGTACACACGTAGATCTGAAAGGAGCACGAGCTACATTAGTCACTCAGATTTAAAGCATTGTGCACGAAGAAAGGAAGATCGCTTCAGGCGGGCAGTTGAACCCATCGTTCGGGATCTTGCAGTCAACAAATACGTAAGGCTTTACGCGCCACTGCTTCATCTTTTTGGGTATTTTCCGTTGCCGGGAGAAAAAAGAACGATGACTTCGCTGCAGTTGACTAGAGTGATGGGGAAAATGATGGCCATGAATAACAGACAACATAAGCACTAAGGAAAAAATTAGACATGTACAGCAACTACTACGCAAATATGGAATCAAAAGATCTGGCACAGTTATCAGCCGAGAATTTACCTCTATAGAAACGGAACAAGGTCACGAAGTGAAGGAAAGTCATCTGACTAACCAAACTTAGGTTTCCCATGTTTCCTCTAAATCGTTTGTGCAAAGTACTGGAACGGGTCTTTTTAAAAACGAAAAGGCTAATTTCCATCTCCATCTTCACCCAATCCTAGAATGTCCATCATTCATCTTGCAAAAACTCTTATTCTATAATTCTAAACAAATAAAAACGACTTACAGGTACCAAAATGGAGATCATTAGAATAAACTGGAATCTGGATGAGGCCTCATATGTGAAGGTCCTGGACATCCGGACAATTAATAAACTAAGGTGGGACAAGTATGAGGATAAGTTAACCAAAAAGCACAGTCTTGCTTCTTTAGCAGTGAGAAATCTCTCTCACTGACCTGCAGACAACATAGCAAGCATTCTTTGCATACTTTCCCTCAATTAAGTCAAATGGCACATTCTTCTGGGCCTGATTCTGAAGAAGCGTGTCATAAGAATATTGTCCTCGGAACCCTTACACTTACCTGCCAACAAATACACTCCCTAAAGCTACTAGGGCGTGCTGAAAACTAATGCTTCCGACTACTCATGTGAAAACTCTTAAAGTTATTTAAATAAAACAAACGTTATTAACATTACACATCTGTATTATTCACGTCTACACATTTATGTCTCAACATAGTCACACTGGTGATGAACGCGCCAGTTTCCTAATGCTGTCACTGTAGAATGTTTGACTTCGTTGATGGCGCCACAACTTCGCCCCTGCTTGCACCACTTCATCACTACCAAAGTGAAGTCCTTGAAGTGGTTCTTTAAGTTTTGGAAACAGATGAAACCCGGATGGCGGAAAGTCGAGACTGTGTGAAGGTTGATCGACAGTAGTGAAAAATGGCTCTGAGCACTATGCGACTTAACTTCCGAGGTCATTAGTCGCCTAGAACTTAGAGCTAATTAAACCTAACTAACCTAAGGACATCACACACATCCATGCCCGAGGCAGGATTCGAACCTGCGACCGTAGCGGTCGGCCGGCTCCAGACTGTAGCGCCTAGAACCGCACGGTCACTCCGGCTGGCGATAGTAGTGAACCCAAGGCGTAAGATTGTTGCGGATGTCGCGGCGCTCGAGAGTGATCTGGTATTATCATGCTGCAGGAGGGGATGCTGAGTGTGAGGGCAAACTCTTCGTATTCGAAAGCAGGTTGCAGTACGCTTTTTCTCACGCACCGACGTACCGTGGTTGCATTACACACCGCTATGTTGGAAGCTACAATTCGGAGCCGTCCGGCCGCAGAATGCAACAAATATATAGAATGCTAATAATTAATGTTATATTTAAAAAGTTTTACGAGATTTCACATTAAAGATACGGAGGCATTACTTTTCAGCACACCTCCGTAATTGTGGTTAATAACAAGAATGAATTTAAGATAAAGTAAGCAATTCACAAGCGCAGTAGTACATACAGAAATAATTTCGCTATGGGCTATACCTCTCTACGGTTCAGAACTTAGTTTCATGTTGTGGAGCAAAATTCAATAGTAGATTGCCAGGGGACATCAGGCAAGAAATTTAAAATCCCACAATATTAAAAAAAAAACTAAAATAATTTCTCATTAGCAACTGCTTTCACAATTTATCATTGTAGTCTGTATTTGCTGCTATAGCTTCTAGTGGAGCGTAAATGTTACATATAGGCAAAGATACTTTAGTTTCTGAACAGTTTTCCATTTACTTCTCCCAAAAATAAACGTCGTTCACATGAATTTTTGAGAAAGTGTCTTAAATGAGGTGGTTCAGGAATACTATACTAGTAGAAACGATATGTAATGTTCTTAGTCCTTTTCAATTCCAAGTTACCAATGTTAGTTAATCCATGAATCTTTAGCATCTAAGTCCCCCTACCTTCTGTCAGGCACATTCGTAACTTTCGCTCCCAACACTACGAAAACTATGGCAAATTCAATGAGAACATGCAATAAATACATTTGATCTGAGAAGAAATTTTATTAAAGTTTTTCTTGGGAAGTTAATAGGCATATTGTCCTTACCTGGTTTGATGAGTTTACTGTATGAGAGAAAGTGAAGCATATTTACTCACGTCACATTACACTCAGTTGGATGTCTAATTATTTTGAAGCAATGTTTGAGTTGATTGATACTATCAGTCATTCCGAAAGTGGTCAAATTTACCAGATAAATCCGTATTTTAATCTCTTGAGTTGCTTAAAATAACAAGCGAAAGCAGTTTGACCTTTTGTTAACGTTGTTAGCTGATTTTCCGAGGATGTTGGAGAATGAAAGTTGCATCAAATGCATTACACGATTTAAGCATACGTGTTACTGTGTACAATGCACTGTCAAATCATTCTGTCGCAATACATACTAAAGTGAGAAGATATGTAACGGGATTCACACAATGAATGAAAATTTAGTCGTTTAATTAACATTACTGAGAGAAGTACAGATACACCGACCACCTTCTTTATTTCATCTACCATCACCGTTACAACTAGTAATTATTTTTCGGAGCAAAAGGCTTTCTACAACGTGTACAGAAAACAGACTGCAGTTCCAAGAAGCGCCTAAAGGCATAAAAAAGATGAACTAATTCAAAAGAGGGAGAGAGACACTGGGCCACAGCCTATCCACCATGTTACTCAATCTGTGTATAGAGAAAGCAGTAAAAGCAACGAAGGAGAACTTTGGCCAGTGAATAAAAGTTCAAGGAGAAGGAATAAGAACTTTGAAATTCGCCTAAGACATTTTAATTCTGTCATTAGACGGCAAAGAATTTGCAATATCTGTTGAACGGAATGGATAATATCTTGAAAAGAGGTTGTAAGACGGACTTAAAGGAATTTAAAGCGAAGGTAATGGAATAAACTCGAATTAAATCACTCGATGCTGATGGAATTAGTCTCGGAGATGATGCATTAGAAGTAATAAATAAATTTTGCTATTTTGGCAGCAACATAACCGACGCAGCTCCAGAGAAGATATAAAACGCCCTTTGTAATAGGCAGGAAAAGAATTTCCTAAAAAAGTTGACATCAAGTATCAGTTTAAGTCTTAGAAAGTCTTTCCTCAAAGTATTTGGAGTGTATCCTTACATGGGAGTTATACGCGGACTACAAGCCGTGGAGACACGATATTGTGCGCTAACTTTCAGTGATTTGGCCTTAGCCAGCCATACAGCGGATGCCGATATTCAGACTTATGACGGTGGCAATCTCGCTCGCCGTTATCAATCGCCGGCGCTTCTGCTGCCGCTGCTCGCGACCCTTTCTGGGAATCGTAAAGGGCGATTTGGCAAGCCGCCTGCGGGAGCCGCCCACGCGACGATGCAGCCCTTCACAGGAAGATCTCCAGGGCGTAAGGAGCTCTGCTTCCCCTTTCTGGTACCAAATTCCGAGAAGAGCCAGCCGGCCTTATCTACCAGGGCTACCCAGCAAGGAGCGCTGCTACTCTTCCAAGCGAGGTGACTTGCTCCTGCCATCTGACTCAAATTTAAAAGCTATCGCTTTGCTGCACCTGATTACTCTTTCGTAAGCTTGCAGTGTAATAACGTTAAACGTCATATTAGCTGAATAACAACTTGCTTTCGGTGTGTTTTAATACTGCAGTAAAATGATGTCATAATCGAGGTATTATTCCTGTTACTGGCTGTCTCTCTCAATGATATGTTTCATATGAATCCTCGTCTACCACTGCAAAATTTCCCATTGCTGTTTCCACCAGTTTCGAAATAGTTACATCTCTGATTTAAGAACTGACATACTGTCAAATGGAAGCACTTGGCTTCGCAAATTTTCATATAACGGAGCAAGACTCTTTTACCTTGCAACACTGTGATAACTATCTTGTTGACATGTTTATACTATTTCATGACTCTCAGTATGCATATAACTAGAGTCTATACATCATGACGAAACTGTTTGTGGAATAATTACCACGTGTGAAGATGATAATATTATCCCCGCTCGGGTAACGCGAACATGCATAGTAATTAGGCCATTTAACATCGCAAATTATTATATTAGTATCAATAAACCGGAAAAAGACAAAAGTAATGAGAATAGCGAGGAATAACCTCAAAATTTGTGGTTACGAATTTAAGGAATTCCGCTACCTTGGAAATAAAGTAAACCGTGACGGACAAAACAAGGAGGACATAAAAAGTAGACTAGCACAGGCAAAGAGGACATTTCTGGTCAAGAGAAGTCTTCTAGTATCAAACACCGTCCCTAATCTGAGGAAGAAATTTCCGAGATTGTACGTTTGGAACACAACATTGTTTGCTATCGAATCATGGACTGTGGGAAAACCAGAAAAGAAGATAATCGAAGCATCTGAGATGTGGTGCTGCTGAAGAATGTTGAAAATCAGGTGCGCTGACAAGATAAGGAATGAGGAAGTTCTCCGCGGAACCGTCTAATAAGAAAACCTATGGACAACGATGACAAGAAGGACAGGCTGATAGGACATGTGTTAAGACATAAGGGAATAACCTCGATGATAGTAGAGGGAACTGCAAAGGGTAAAAACTGTCGAGAAAGACATAGATTGGGAGATACTGAGCAAATAATAGAGGAAGCAGGAGCCAAGTGCTTCTGAGAAATGAAGAAGTTAGCGCAGGAGAAGGTTTCGTGGTGGCCAGCATAAAATAAGCCAGAAGACTGATGACTAAAGAAAAAAATATCTAATATGATTCTATGGCAATACATTTGAAATTAAGGTAAAATCTTATGGGTTGTTAGGCAGCGTTTTATGCACTCAATACGCCTGACGTTTCTACTTCTCTTTTGGGAGCTTCTTCAGGATCGGCTGAACACATTTCAAATAGTTGTAGTTTCTTCTTATCGCTGCTATACAGTGCTCTCCTCAAAGCACACCCTTCCAGAAACACATACAATTTCCTACACGAACACACACACACACACACACACACACACACTGAACAAATCTTTTTACTCCTGCGTCAATCTATTTGTGACATCTTCTTTACTTCCTATGCCCTGTGTTATATTAGTTCTTACACGAGATAATTCTTTCCCCTCTACCATTTGTTTTCCGATTTTGGCGTTTAACTACAATTTTCCATTCTTTCTGCTACTTTTAATTACTCTCACCTTAGCTTCATGAATATTTAATCCATATTCTGCACTAAGTAGCTCGTTCCTCTTGTCGCCCTTACTTTCAACGAGAAGGCCTACGCCGTCTTTGAACCTTGGTATTAGTATCAACTCCCTGCGCACTTCCATTTCTGCTCTGAAATACTCATTTAGGTCTTTGCTTGGTTCTTCGGCAATAGTGATAATTAGCTGCGACCATGGTTTGCCACAGCACTCATCATGAAACTGTGCTTGTTCTTCTACTATTATTACTCACATTGTATTTGGGTTACTCGTTTTTGTATAATGTCCGTAAATATCTCAGGGTTTCTAATGTGCTATTACATTTTACTGTTGAACCCCTCCGCTAGGGGAATTGCCTTTTCTCGTACTTTCTCAAACTGATATTTGTCCAGTTGTAATTTTTTTCTTTAATTTGTTTCTGTATTTTTCTGGTCACAAGTTTATGGTTGAGAAAACGAATACCAGTTCTCTATTATTTCCTGCACTTGCTTTTATGTTTTTATCTCTAACATTTTACTGTGTTTTCTGTACCTGAGAAACTTTCCTTAGACAAGTGATGCAGTGTTAACTATATTGGTAAAAGAGTAGATATACAATAACAACTATGTGGACATGAAACATGAGAAACAATCTTGCTTGTCATGATGCACTGGACAACAGAAGCTAGTTGCGCATCTCAGAATTTGATCTTATTTCAACATGCTTCTCACGAACCATAAATCACTGGATGATATTATTTGCCGGCCGGTGTGGCCGTGCGGTTAAAGGCGCTTCAGTCTGGAACCGCGTGACCGCTACGGTCGCAGGTTCGAATCCTGCCTCGGGCATGGATGTGTGTGTTGTCCTTAGGTTAGTTAGGTTTAATTAGTTCTAAGTTCTAGGCGACTGATGACCTCAGAAGTTAATTCGCATAGTTCTCAGAGCCATTTCTTGATATTATTTCATCGATAGATTTGATTCACACGTATTTAGGATGCTCCAGGATACGATTGGTTTACGTATCTGGTTTTGCGAGCAACTCCAGTGGAAAGCTCTTTAGAACCGAAATTCATTTCTTCGGCTGCAAGGGTCTCTAGTGGCATTCTGTTATGCCAGAACAATAAACTTCCTGTTGACGTAGCGCTTGTTTTGAAATGCAGCACAGTAGACAATTATATTCTTCACTGTTACAGACGGCCTGACCGTAACGAGAAGTCTCTGAAGTTAATCTTTCCACGGGATAGTTGTGGGACCTCGGCTGATCAATATAAAATGTCAAATCGAAAGTGTCGTCAGCCATTTGTTTTGGTACCAGTTTCGCCGTTGCACTACGCCATCTTCATGCCCCCTGACAGATGTGTAGGAAAAATCCGACCTCTTGTACAATGAGAGGCAAAAACATTGCCCGGTACGAATAATTTTAGTGTCCAAGAACAGAACATTGCGCGTCCGCAAGTTCAAATAAGCCGGTGCTCACAACTCTAGCAATCCGTGGAGCTTCAGCTTCGCGTTTTAATCGCCAAATGGAAGCAATAGTATAGTTAGGACACAGTATATGAGGAGATTCATTGCAATTTAACTCATCTATCATTTCTTTTGAAAATCAGTATTCGAGGACGTAGAAACAGTTGAAATATAAGACCTCCATGTCCGAAGAATGAAGACGAGCGTTTCACATCTGTTTCAATGACTGCGTGGGTAGGCTGACGTTTACGAACGTAAATGACGATCTTTCTAATGTAACTGGAGTTAATCGTCACTCATATTATATGGACGGGTAATATTTTAAATCTTAATTCGCTACAAATTGTACAGCTGTAGGCTTTTCTAGCTTCTACATTCTTTTAAAAGATATCATTTTATACTAGTCTAATCATTAAACAAACAGACAAATGGTCATAGTAAAAATATTGAAAATGGATGTATTTATTTGTAATTACTTCGATAGCCATATGGTGTCTCTACAATTTTCAGCTGAGAGAAACGTATCAGCTGACTGGCATATCTTACTAAGTCCTTAAGCTCGTTTTACACGAACAAGTGACTATGCCTTCCAGTATCTGTTGTTTTCAGTGTAATATTCGTTGTCCAACTACGGTAGGCCTATTCGACCATTACGCTAAAAAGAAGAGATCGTTAGCTCTTTGAGGCGTGTCAGTTTCCTGTACTGCTAACTGTAGTTCGTGTCGGATCAAATCTCACGGCAGCCTTTCTTTCTCTCTTATTTTTATTTTTTCAATCACGTCGGAAATATTTCGCATTTTATTTACTTTTTGTAATTAATTAATATTTTCTTCTTCTTTTTACTTTTTCAATATTCTCTTCAGTAAATAACTAATTATGATTTGTGAATTTGATGTCTAAAAATAATCTTCCTTGGGAGGTAATATTTATCTGATCTCCCATGACAATAAAAACAATCATCCTTGGAGGCTGATATTCATCTGACCTCTCATAACAATACAAACAATCTGCCCTGGAGGGTGATATTCATCTGACCTCCCATAAAAATACAAATAATATAAAATTTAAACAATTGCAGCCCTCGGTCGCGTAACGAAGTCTTTTTGACCTCGGTTTCGGCCACTTCTAAGAGTTCCTTCATCAGAAATAAAACATTTAAATCTGGCATGTCACGTATAAAATAAATATGAAGCGATAACGCTTTAGTCACACAATATTAAAATAGAAAACAATGAGACAGGCCACTAAGTGCTGCATCACATGTCGAACTGCTGTAGCATCAGTCTCAGTTAATTTAATGTTCAGCATTCTTCTGTAAAACCATGTCTCAAGGGCGTCATTCATCTTCTTTTCCATTTACTCCACAGTATATGGTTCACTTTCACCCAGTGCTTATTTCCTTCATGACTGTGATGACAATTTTTTGATTTCACGATATGAGAAGTCCTTCACTTCGTCCATCTGGCTCAAATTTTGCTGTTACGGTTATCGCTAAACTCATTTTTGTATGACTGCAATTTCTCATGTTGAGAAATTAGAGGAAGCGATCTCTTTCACTTGGTAAAAAACTTTCAGCAGACAAGATCTCATAAATTCGACTTTATTTTTGACAACCGTTTTCGAATAAAATATCTGTCATCTTCTGGTCTTCAAAAAAATTTCAGTAGTAAACGTGGATGTTTTGAGTTTGCCTCATGCCATGTTGTTATTATATAATAGAGCACTTCAAAAGATTAGTCAGAAATGAAACATTTGCAGTTAAAAAGCACCTTGTGTACATGTCCATGTTCGCATAATTAGCGCTCGCAGATGACTGTTAATTCTTAAAAATCACAATATACATGTTCCACACATTTAGGATCCATCTTAGACGGGGTGTACGTTGCATCTTTGTGTGAATGCTATTTTTTATCCACCACAACGGCCACGTGGCATAAGGCTCTAACTCACAATGAACAAATATATATTGAAGACCATGAGATGACAGTTATATCTGTTTAAACCGGTTGTGAAAAATAAAGACAAATTTATATGATCTTGACTATTGAAAGTCATTTCTGTTTCTTCTCATTTTTTATCTATTTCTTTGGCTATCCTCAATCCATTCCTGTATTCATTAGGCCATTCATTCTATTCAACAGGTTCTGCAGTTCTTCCTCAATTTCACTGAGGATAGTAATGTAGTCAGCGAATCTAGTCGTTCTTATCGTGTCGCTGTTAATTTTACTCCCACTCCTTGACCTTTCTTTTATTTCCGTCATCACTGCTTCGACTCATAGATTGACCAGCAGGGGCGAAAGACTACATTTTTAATTAGAGCACTTAATTCTTGGTCTTCCATTCTTGTTGTTATCTGTCTTTCACTGTAGCTTACATCTATAGTTTCGGACATCTTACACCATTGTACGTTGACGAACGTGTCTTGTAGCTCGACAACTCCTGTGAAAGCTGCGCGGGATTAGCCGAGCGGTCTGAGGCGCTGCAGTCATGGACTTTGCGGCTGGTCCCGGCGGAGGTTCGAGTCCTCCCTCGGGCATGGGTGTGTGTGTTTGTCCTTAGGATAATTTAGGTTAAGTAGTGTGTAAGCTTAGGGTCTGATGATCTTAGCAGTTAAGTCCCATAAGATTTCACACACAATTGAACATTTTTGAACTCCTGTGAAAATATATTGTTGTTTCTTAAGTCTTGCCTTCATTACCAAGCACAACGTCAGAATTGCCTCTCTAATTCCTTTCTTAAAGACAAAGTGGTCGTCTTCTTAACGAGACACGTTTCCGCTAGAGGCTGTAGTTTTCGAATTATTCAAGAAAAACGTACAAACGTGACCTCCGAATGCGTTTTGTTTTGAATAACTCGCAAACCGTGGCTACCAGCGAAAACGTATCCCAGTACAACATTTAACTGCATTAAATTTCCTACATAAAGGTACTGTTCATTTTTTCTATAAGACCAATAATTTGCAGGTAGCGAGTGAGAGAATATGAAAATCTCAGGTGTGGCATTTGAAGGCGTTGCGGGTTGCGTAAAACATGTAGATAGGGGTAGCCGAGTCAGGTTGTATATCAGGTGGTGCCAATTAAAATGTGGCTACTCATAGAAGTCCAGTGCGGGCTGTAGTTATCGTATGGCAGCGGAACTTGGTAGCTATTTTAATGCCTTGATTGGGAACCGATTCAAGTAGGAAAAAATTTTGTTACAATTTTGCTCACCAGGTGCTAATCTGGCGCTCTGAATGCAAGAAAGACGTTTAGAAATGTTCTTGTATGTAATGGATCAGGAGCAGGACGTTTTATTATTAACCAGCACTTACACAGTTTTTTCAGTATGAGCACCGGGGACGCCGACGAGATGCTGTACAACGCTGGATTTATTCCCAATGCTCAAATTTGGAGCGCTTATCGTGTCGATCAAATTTAGCTGTCACATGACAATTACAGCCCACACTCGACCTCTTTGAGTAGCTGCATGACCTGTAGTATGGCAGCCCTCCATCCCCCATCTACGAATGATATTTTGGGGTTGAGTTTGAAGACATGGATGTCAAAAGAGGGCATCGCACCAGTGGACGTCTTGTGGGAAATCGGCGAAGCAGCTGGGAATCGAGAGTCAAGATGATCGACAATGGCCAGAATTATTCTTCTAGAATGTTCGACAATATTGGTCAATGGCACAGATTCTTTCAGAGGTTAGAGACTGTTCTATAATGTTTTAAAATGATCCAAAATGTTCAAGAATTTTCCAAAATGTTCAAGTATGTTCTAGAATCTTTTAGAGTGATTGATAATAGTCTAGAATGGTCAGTTATCCTGTCGTTGTCGTGATATGTTTCATTTCAGAAGTGTGTAAGTTATCCGATCATAAGCATCTTGATGCTGCTATGTAATGCAGGACCGATAGCTGAATATCACCAGAGGCGGATCTGTCATTGTAAAAGGAGGCAGGGAGGACGTGTTATCAGTTGGAAAGCAGTAACGTCAGAATGGATCGGTCAGGAAAGCACAGTCATTCGATGTCACCTGGGTAACAGATCCATCAGGGATATTTCATCCGTTCTAAAGCTGCCCAAGTCGGCTGTTTGTAGTGTGACTGTGAAGTGGAAACGCGAAGGAACAACCATAGCTAAACCAAGACCTGTCAGACCTTATGTACTGACGGACAAGGTCTGTCAAACATTTTGGAGGATGGTCGTATGAAGTGGCTTCAAATGAGCGAAAGGAATCGCCCGTGATTTCCAAGTGCTACCAGCACAGTAGTTACTACAATGATTGTGCGTAGGGAGTTAAAAAGAACGGCCTACAGTGGTTGACTAGCTCCTCATAAGCCACACATTCCTGTAATTAATACTAAGCGAAACTTTACGTGGAACATAGAGCGCGCCACTGAACAGTGGATGACCAGAATCGAGTGATTTGGAGTGATGAATCAAGCTGTACTTTGTGGCAAGCCGAAAGAAGAGTCTCTGTTTGGCGAATGCCTGAAGAAGATTACCTTCCCCCGTGTATAGCGCCAGCAGTGAAGTGCGGAGGAGGTGGCGTGGCGTTACGGTATGATGATTCCCTCACTGAGCTTAAGAAAACGCTAAATGCGGAAGAATAAGGGGACATTTAACAGCATTGTGTACTACGTACAGCATAGGAACGGTTCTGAGACGATGATTCTTTGTATAAGCATGACAATGCACCCTGTCATAAAGCAGAATTTGTGAGGCAATGGTTTGTGGACAATATCGTTCCTGAAATGGACTGGCTTGCCCAGAGGTCCGATCCGAACGCAACTAAACAACTTCAGAATGAGTTAGAACGCCGACTTCGCTCCAGACCCCAGTGGCCAGCGTCAGCACCGTCTTTTGTTTAGGGTCTTCAGGGAGAATGGGCTGTCGTTCACCCAGCAGAGTTCAAACCGTCATAAACAAGAAGGGTGGCCACACCCCATATTAATGTCTGCTAATACGTGTCGCGGTACTTTTGGGCAGATATGTACATAAGGAACGGCGAGACACATGCATCAGTATATTTTTGGAAATCGATTAAAGGAAAGGTAAAAAGAAAGTGTACAGAAAGCAACAATTTTTAAATGAAAGTGAACTGCTTAATGTAGGGAACCGTTTATAAGTGCAATTTTGGTGTGTTAGATAATATTAGGATTCAACATGATGCTGTAATATAGAAGAGGAGGAGGTCTTAAGACTGACTGATCGAAAAGAAGAAAACAGCAAGGTGCAGAATGAGGACCGAGAAGCACGTTTAGCTTCACAACGGAAGAAGATGAACAAACTGAGAGCAAATTTAAGAGAAAAGGAGATGAAATTAGAGAATAGGATTAAATGAGACACTCAGCAAGGTAACGTAGAGAAACTGCCCAAGAAGTAGCATATGAAATGAGCTAAGTTGTATTACAATGAGTGAAGTTCGTGAAAGACAATGATCGCAAGTCCAGGAACAAAACTTAGTGTTCAAGAAGTGCAGCCGCGCAGAATTAGCCGAGCGGTCTCAGGCGCTGCAGTCATGGACTGTGTGACTGGTCCCGGGGGAGGTTCGAGTCCTCCCTCGGGCATGGGTGTGTGTGTTTGTACTTAGGGTTATTTAGGTAAAATGGAAATGTCGTGTGGCTAGGGCCGCCCGTCGGGTAGACCGTTCGCCTGGTTCAGGTCTTTCGATTTGACGCCCCTTTGGCGACCTGCGCGTCGATGGGGATGAAATGATGATGATTAGGACAACACAACACCCAGTCCCTGAGCGGAGAAAATCTCCGACCCAGCCGGGAATCGAACACCGGCCCTTAGGATTGACAGTCTGTCACGCTGACCACTCAGCTACCGGGGCGGAGGTTAAGTAGTGTGTAAGCTTAGGGACTGATGACCTTAGCATTTAAGTCCCATAAGATTTCACACACACATTCAAGAAGTGCAAAGGAGAACAAACATTTTCTACACAATATGAGGGCATACAATGCTTGCTTTCAAATGACATCATTTGGCGTTATTGCCACTTACAAATCTTTTCCACCTGCTAAGAAAAAATTATTTGTTAAATATTTATTGAGAAATTATAATTCTTTGATTAATATTGAAAGACTTTAAGTGATTCTCCTAATAAAGTCAGTCTTGCTGATAAATTCTTCAAGAACTTTTTCAGAACGCGCCTCTGGAAACGTAACTATTCGTGTGGATTACGTATGCAAAGGCGCTTTTACCTACGAGTCAGACCTTGGGACAACTTCCAGCCTCTTCTCGAGGGCTTTGAAACGGCGCGATGATCTACGGTTCAACGGATTGTTTGTCTAGGAGCGGGGGGGAACACATTTCCAACTGCGCATTGCTGATAATGCTAGCAATTACTGTGAGCTAACACTTTAAAACAAGCAATGTCAATATTACTACGCTCTTTCAGTAATGACTACAAAACGAAGACTTTCTTGGTCTATACTTCAACTACTTTTTTATAGCTGTGGTGTCAGGTATTCGTCCAAAAGTTGTTTTAAGTAACTTTTATATGTTCTGTATATTTGTTAGTGAAAACTGTCGGTACTCAACGGATCATCCGACGCCATGAATTACCACAAATGTGATAATATATATTCATTTACAGCACGAAAATTCCAAGCAAAAATGAAGGCTTAAAAATCTGAGATGTTTGAGATGTTGAGAAAGTAAAGCCACTGCATGGCAGAATAGAATAAAATATCTGAAGCCTTGAGTTATCCGTGTAACTTCGAAAAGAATGCGCGTCACGAACATTGCCCAATTGACATGAAATTACTGTAAAGAATCAAATCGATTTCACGTAGACTCAGAACGATGACACTACGTTATTAAAGGCTCAGATCAGTACCACTAAATTATCGCAAAAAATATATTTCAGAATATACCCCGAGGAAAACAGTTTGATTTTCAATCACGATGTCAGTTCCAAAAAGACAGATCTCTTCATTATCCTGTATGAATTCTATGATAAAACATCATTTCGAGATATTCAGTTTTATCCCATTCGTCATTTTGAATTATAGCAGTTGTAGTTTTATTAACATAAATTGCAAAACGACTAGTTGAAGAACTTTATATTATAATAAGACAAATTTAACAATAATTTATTTTACCTATTCCTTAATTAATGTATGACAATTTATTTAACAAATAAATTTAAAAAAAACATTAATTTGCTTAATAAAAGCATATTTTTTGAAAAATCAAACAGTGGAAAATCGAGGATGGAATAAGACATTAGTATGGAAAGGATAGTACCAGTCACCTTATAGCGGAGATGTTTAGCGGCAGATAGGCACAACATAAAGACAGCCAGAAAGTAAGCTTTCGGCCAACCAGACCTTCATCGGAAATATACAATACACACACACAAACACACACACACGCACACACACACACACACACACACACACATTCACGCATACGCAGCTCACACACAGGAAGCCACAGTTTCTGGCTACTGAGGGCAGTCTGTTAACTTTATAGTTCTCAAAAAATTTCACTAGCGCAGCACCTCAGATCTCAGAAGCCTCGGGCTACAAGGACATACACTGACAAGCCAAAACATCATTACCACTGCTTACCGCGATGTTTGATGCCGCCTGGTGGCGTTGCTGGCACGTGATGCGGTAACAAAACCATGAAAGCAGAGCAGACACGAACGGGATATCACCCCAGCGAAGATATGGGCTCAAAATGGATAAATCCATTGAGACATTGAAAATGGTAGATTATTATTACGCAGAGGTTGTGAACGAATATCTGAAAAAACGGCAAAGCTGGTCGAATATTCACGTGCTACTGCCGTGAGCATCTACGGAAAGTGGTAGAAGGACAGTGAAACTATCACTAGGCGCTTAATGGTTGGACGTCCACGACTCTTCACAGAACGTCGTGTTCGGAAGCTTGTCTGCTCTGTAAAGTAGGATAGATGGTGATCTGTGGCGTCTCTGCACAAATGCTGGTGCACGCACAAGTGTTTCGGAGCACTTCATTCATCGTACATTGTTTGACATGGAGCTCCGCAGCAGACCACCCCTACGTGTTCACACGTTGACCCAACGACATCGTCAGTTATACTACAGTGGACGCGGGACTATTGGATTCGGGATTCGACCGTCTGTCAATGGAAACATATCGGATCTTCGGGTGAATCACATTTTTTGCTACACTAGGTCGATGGTCGTCTCCACAAATGCTGCCATCGAGTTGAACGGTGGATCCAAAGGTGCAGCGCGCCACGGACGCAGGCTGATGGGAGCAGTATTATGCTATGAAAGTAATTCAAATGGTTCAAATGGCTCTGAGCACTATGGGACTCAACTGCTGAGGTCATTAGTCCCCTAGAACTTAGAACTAGTTAAACCTAACTAACCTAAAGACATCACAAACATCCATGCCCGAGGCAGGATTCGAACCTGCGACCGTAGCGGAAAGTAATTCCCCTGCCCTTATATAGGACCTGTGGTAGAAATCGAAGATACGCTGACGGCTATGAACCACCTTTATCCCTACATGCTTGATGTCTTCCCCGACGGCGATGTCATAATTCGGTATATAGTTGTCCCTGATTCGGAGTCAGAACCTTGTCACAGTGGGTTAATGAGCATTATAGTGACCTCACGTTGCTGTCTCTGCGAAAAAAATACGCCTGATGCAAACCCTATGGAACCCATCTGAGTCGCTATCGAGCGCCATGGCCGCGCACGCAAATCAGAGCCCGTTATTTACGCGAATTAATGATCTGTACGTAGATATCTAATACCACATACCTCAAAAAACCTACGAACAAACTGTCAGATCCCTGATATGCAGAATCAATGGTGTATTTCGTTCCAAAGAGGGACAAACAAGCTTTTTAGCAGGTGGTCATAATGTTTTGACTGATCAGTGTATAAAGATTAGAGCATTTACTAATATTTAAATGTTTATAGACAACTTTTCATTTTTTCTGTTCTGTCCGATGTGTTTCAAAATGCGAACTGCTGTCTCAGATGATTCAGAATGCCAGCCACAGATCAAAACCATTCTTTGAGATTTAACGTAATGCTCACCTTTCTTTGCAGGCCAGGAGGCTCTCCCACTTTGCTAACTCCACTTACAACAATTTGGTATGGGGAAACTCGCTCCCATCTTTTCCATAACACATCCTTTTGAAACACTTCGCGACAGACAACCGCCATCACCTGTTGGTCACATCCTATTACTTGAGGTAATTAGGTTTTATGGCCGCACTTTGTTTTAGTATTTTAAAGGACGACAATTATTTCTAACGTGTACAGCGTACTGCCGCTCTTCTTTTTTTAACTAAAAAGATACATCAATTTTTTTTTTGTTAAGCTATTCATTTATATTTTATGAGTGCACTCAGGTGAAGAGCGGAAATGTACCGCTACAGGCCACAGATTACGAAATGACAATAAGGAAAAAATAATAATTAATCTGAGAACGCATAGTATCCAAGATTAGAGACGAAACGCGAACACAGTAGGACAAGGGACAACCAAGGCTAAATGGTTCAAATGGCTCTGAGCACTATGGGCCTTAACATCTGAAGTCATCAGTCCCCTAGAACTTAGAACTACTTAAACCCAACTAACCTAAGGACATCACACACATCCATACCCGAGGCAGGATTCGAACCTACGACCGTAGCAGCAGCGCGGTTCCAGACTGAAGCGCCTAGAACCGCTCGGCCACACCGGCCGGCCGGCCGGCTAACCTAAGAACATCACACACATCCATACTCAAGGCAGGATTCGAACTTGCGCCCATAGCATGCGTGCGGTTCCGGACTGAAGCGCCCAGAACAGATCGGCCACCGCGGCCGGCTCAAGGCTAAATCGATCGGCCATATCCATATTAAGAAGTCAGCAGTGTCTTAGCCTCCCCAGGTTTAGTGAAGCCACAGGATGCTCAGCCGGAGTTTTAAACATCGTTCTTCCAGAAACTGAGTCTACGGCCTACAATTACTATTTCATTTTTCGGTTTGCTTTTGCCTCTGTACTTCGTCTTGCATCAAACAAAATTAAATATCCGATAATTTTGGAACAGTACACCGATGGTAGCAAGAAGTCACTGCAGCGTGACCTCGATCGTTATTTTTCGACAGTCGACAGGCAGGCCTTGAGCGTAACTTCCACGAGAGCTACCGACATGCGACAGATCTGCTGCAGGTCAGGCGAGCCCGCTTGCCCGCGCCATTCCCATTCACGGAGACTAATAGAATAAACCGCAGCCGAGCTCACACTGCCTCGCTGCGGCTCATTTCCCTATTGAAGACGTTGTTAAGTAGAGAGATCACGCGGCCGCTTCGCGCTGTGCAGCCGCGAGGAGGTGTCAGGCGTCATCCATTACTAACCCAGCGCCTCCAAAAGCAGCTCGGTATCGGATCTAATAGACCACTGTTAACAACGGTACAGCGATATGTGCCCGACGGGGCCCACGTGCTTTGGCTTGTGGCCTTACCGGTGCATTACCTGTGTCGTCCACTGACGTGCTGCACGAAATACATTCGTGAACTCTGAATAGTTGGCTCCTCCTTCGATTTATTCGAAAGTAAGCCTCGCAGCTTGAGTAGCCGACCGACGTGGCGTATTCGTTAAGAGCCTGGACTCAACTTCTGGAAGAATAACATTCAGATCCCTGTCTGGGCAACTTGTGGATTCACTAAGCCTCGAGACGCTAATGCTCCGCTGATTTCTTAATATGGACATGGCTGATTGTTTTTACCATGGTTGACCTATTGTGTTCGTGTTTCATCTCCAATCTTGGATTCTACGTGGCTTCAAACTATGTTTTTTCACTATCGTTACTTTATTCCCTGTGACCTAGTAGCGGTACATTTCCGCTCTTCAGCTGAGTAGATTCGTAAAGTGTACATGCGTAGTTAAAAAAATTAAATATCAAATTGGTATGTGTTTTAATTACTAAAATGGCGGCAGTACAGTGTAGATGTTAAAAATGAGTGTTGTCTTCTAAAATACTAAAACGAAATGCAGTAATAAAATCGAATCATTTCTTTTCACTGCAATACGTTGTAGGTAGTCACCAATAAATGACGAGAATTTTTGTGTGGAAGTGTTTTGAAAAGGCCATCTAATGGAGAAGGTGGGAATGAGGATTCCGAACCAAACTTGGAAGTGGAGGTCATGAAGTGGGAAGGATATCTGACATGAAGAGGAAGATCTTGAAGAATGTTGTCATCTTTGGGCAGCATTCGTTGTCACATAGAAGGAGATGGTTAAGTTTCGTCGGGAAAGGATGCGGAGAGTGTTAATATTGAGAACTTGGAGAAATGCATGACACACACTGTGCTGTCTTACAATATATTTATTCACAACCGGTTTAGAACATGGACCATGTTTACAGTGGAAAAATATCTATTGTGACAACTTGACATGTCATACATGCTTTTTAAGCACCAAAGTATACGCCACTACTGACTTGAAAACGTTAGAAAATGATCTTGAACGCCATAATACTGGCTTAAGCAAGTATAAAGTACTGAAAACATGAAAATATGTGACAGCAGAATGTGCACAGCACCACTAGTCAGGCAAGCAGAAAACACTGAAATCGTGAACCAGCAGTAAGTTTGCACCATCATTGCTCAGGTACAACAACACACACTTGTGTGTTAACCTACAGGAGGTTGCGCCTGAGCAAAGGTGCTGCGCGCTTACTGCTATTACATGTTTTCAGTGCTTTCTGTTTGTTTAAGCCGGTATTATGGAGTTAAGAATCATTTTATGACTTTTTCAAGTCAGCAATGGCATATACTTTTCGGGTTAAATAGCATGTTTGACATGTGAAGTTGTCAAAGTAGATATTTTTCCACTGTGGAGATGGTCCATGATCGAAATCGGTTATGAAAAATTCTATTGTAAGACAGCATAGCGTGTATCAGCATTTCTCCAATTATATCGATACTGTTGACTGTTAATATTGAAAAAATTAAAGTTGGGAAGGAAGGAATATTAAGTTTTAACGTCCCGTCGACAACGACAGACGAAGCACGAGCTCGGATTGTTCTAAGTATCGGGAAGAAAATCGCCCGTGCCCTTTCAGCGTAACCGTCCCGGGATTTGCTTGTAGCGATTTAGGGAAAACACTGATAGCGTCAATCTGGATGGCCGGACGCGGGTTTGAACCGTCGTCACCCAGAATGTGAGTCCATTGTGCTAACCACTGCGCCACCTCGATCGGTCGAATGTTCAAAGACATCAGAATAAGAGTGATGCTAATCAGGGATGAAGTAGGATGGGTAGTTGGTGTCGAGTTTGTGAAAAGAGTAGGAAATCTGAAGATGTTAAATGTGGGAGAGGAAACGGGGAAATTAATATGTTCATGCAGCATACATGTGGGGGAGCGTAGACAGACTGGCGACAAGAGAGTAGGGCATTCGGGGATTTGGAGGGAGAGACATAATTTTGGTGGAGTGGAAATTCTGGCTATTCTGGCATGAGAGGCGATAGGTCCGATTAAAGTTTTATAGATGTGGAGTATGGTGGAGAGATGCAATACCCATGTTTGGCCAGGGACAGTTATAATTAGGTGCTTTTTGTTTGGTTAGCTGGTGGGTCTTCCATGTTACTTAAGAGTCGAGAGTTAGTCCAAGATATTTTAGTGTCTCCATCGAACAGGATGGCTGTAAACGGCGAGGTAGGGGTCGTAGGACAGAATTTGCGCGTGGTTCATCCTGTAATTACTGCTTGACTTACGAGGGATCGCTCTAGAGGAGCCAAGAAGTAAAATCGTTGAGATGGTGGGTGAAGTATAGGGATAGGTGGGCAGTGACGTCGACGTACTGGAGAAACATGGTTTTAAACTAATATCTATTATTTCCTTATTCAAATGGTGTCACTAGGTTAAATAATAGGTCATTATTGTCTATCAGCTCAGGTTTCAGGATTAATTTTCGCTCTGCAACAGAGTGTGCTCTGGTGTTAAACTACCTAACATTTTAAACCTATATACCGGACCGAGACTAGAGCCTAGCACGTTTGTCTTTCGTATGGACGTGGACTACCACTTTTTTATCTTCTTACTTTCAGTTTGTTTCTCCATCGCTATGTTGACATTTTTATGATCTGCCCACACGGCGTAGAAGCTCTTGAGCACTTCCAGGAACATATGAACAGCATGCATCCAAACATCCAGTTCAGCGTCGAGACAAAAAAAAAGAGAGAAGTCTGCCGTTTTATATGTCCTCGTACAACACAAGTCGGATGGACGTCTCAACCCCTCAGTGTAACGCAAGCCGACGCGCACTGATTTATATCTGAGCGCCCAGAGTTTTCACCAACCAGAACAGAAGAGAGCACCTTTAAATACACTGCTACACAGAACAAAAACCGTTTCTGACGAAGACCGCTTGGATTCCGAAATCAGTCATACGAAGCACGTGTTCCGGAAGAACGGCTATGGTTCACGTGATATCAGTTCACCACTCGCCAAGAAACGGAAATCTGAAAATGTTTAACATTCACGCGATCAATCATGAGTCACCGGTTAAATTACTTCCTGCGAAGACGAGATATCAGATCTGTTTTCCGACCTCCTAAGAAGATAAAGCGGGTGGTACACCCTGCTAAGGCCAGTCTCGGGCTCAGGGTTCCTGGAATTTACAAACTCGGTCACACCATCCGCACCGTTTCCGACCACTGTGCAGAACATCAACAGCGTATTAAAAATCGTGGGCTGGAGAAATCCGCAGTTGCAGAGCAGAGCCTCACAAACAAACATAAAATACTATTTGACGAAGCCAAGTTTTTGTCCCAGGCTCTCAGTGCGTGGGACTGTATGATTAAAGAGGTTGCAGAAACCATGACGGCGGATACAATCTTGGCGGTGCGTGGAAGCGAGCTCTCAATGCAGAGAAGAACCATAGATAATCCTCGAGGTGTTTTCGCCACGGCGAGAGCGGTGGCGACACCAGCGCAGACGTTGACATCATCTGCGACAGCGTGACGTAACTATCGACCAATCATAAGTCGTCTTTGGGCTATATAAGGCCACCACGGTGGCGATTTTGACCTCCTTCCTCTTCGCCCTGGCCAGACTCTATAATGTGGTCCTGTCCACTGGCTTCTACCCTGACATGTGGAAACCCTCCTGGATCCTGATGTTCCTCTAACCCGACAAACCGCCATCCGCTGTCTCCTCCTACCATCCCACCAGCCTTACCTCGGTCTTCAGCAAGATCGTGGAATCCATCCTCACCCGACGCATCCAACAGCATCTCCATCAGCAGCACCTCCTTCCCGCTACCCAAAGTGTCTTTCGGCCATCCTTCTCTGCCATTGACCTTCTCCTTCACCTCACTCACATCTTCTCCAAACAACTCAACTCCCGTCGCTCCGCCATCTTCCTCTCCCTCGACCTTGACCGTGCCTACGAGCGTGTATGGCATTCCGGTCTCCTCTTCAAGCTCCAAACCTTCGCCCTTCCTATTAACTACGTCCATCTGATCGCCTTCTTTCTTTCCCACCGTCCTTCCTGTGTCACCATCCATAACACAGATTCCTACACCTTCTACCCCTCTGCCGGTGTGCTCCAAGGTTCCGTTCTCTCCCCTCTTCTCTACCATATTTACATGGTGGACATGCCACTGCCTTCACCCCCCCTTACACCTTCTCCAGTATGCCGATGGTACCGCCTTCCCTGCCCTCGCCTCCACCATGCAACGCTCCCAGCACCTTCTCCAATCCCATCTTGACCGGTTCACCACTTGGTGTAACCAGTGGCTGCTCAAGGTAAATCCTTCCAAGACCCAGGCGATCACTGTAGGCAAAACCACCCCTTCTTTCCAACTCCTCGATTTGTATTTCACTATCTATGGCTGTCCTATCAACCTCACCCCCACCCTCAAGTACCTTGGGGTCACCCTTGACTGTCGCCTCTCTTGGACTCCCTACCTCTGGACGATCCAAGCCAAGGCACACTCCCACCTCTGCCTCCTGAAGCTCCTTTCTGGCTGCACATGGGGTCTGGACCCCTCCACCATGCTCTACACCTATAAATCCCTCATCCACCCTATGCTCTGTTATGCCCATTCCGCCTGGGTCGCCGCTCCTCCTACCTTCTACAAATCCCTTCAAATCCTGGAACGCCATGCTCTCCACCTCGCCTATCGCATCCATGTCCCCTCCCCCACACGGATCCTCTATGGTGTAATTCCTTTCCCACACCTCTTCCTTTTCCGTGAGTGGATGCAGATCCTTTACACCTCCTGCAAACTTGATCCCTCTCACCCACTTATCTCTCCCATCCTTTCCCACCCCTGTCTGCTGCCACGCCTGTACTCTCACATCCCACCCGTTCTCCATCTCTCCACACTTCATACCCTTGCCCAACGTGGCCCTGATGATGGGATCATCCCCTCCATCTACCCCTCCTACCAACTTTGATCCTCCCCTTCCTCCCCCTGAGTTTTTCCTCCAGCGCACCCTCTTTCCCTTCTCTCCCTCGTCTCTTTCTGCCCTCCTCCTCCCCTCCCCGGGCTTCCACACACCTGCCTACCCTCTCCCCTCCCCCTTCTTCTCTCCCAGTGGCATCTACCCCCTCCCCCTCACCCTTTCACCCTCATCTGTTCCCTCTGGCAGGCCCCCGGCTTTTTCGTGTGAACGGTGCATTTCGTGTGCCGGAGATCGTCGCCAGTGCTCGTGTTTGTCTTCGCATTGGTGCTTCAGTGTCTCTCCGTTCGTGCTCCTCCATTCACATGTGTAAACTCTGTCTTCTCCGCTGTGTACACTGATGAACGTTTTTTATCCAAACAGTGCGCCCGCGAATGGCTTCATTTATTTTACTATGTCTGTTTCCCGTTTTTATCCGCCATGTTTGTTTGTTTCTATTTTTCTGTTTACGGCCGAAGAGCGGCGTAGACATGCCGCTGCAGGCCTACCTTTATTGTGTGTGTTCAAATGTGTGTGAATTTCTAAGGGACCAAACTGCTTAGGTCATCGGTCCCTAAACTTACACACTACTTAAACTAGCATATGCTAAGAACAACACACACACCCGTGCCCTAGGGAGGACTCGAACCTCCGGCGAGAGAGGCCGCGCGGTCCCTGACAAGGCGCCTCAAATGGCACGGCCACTCTGCGCTGCACCTTTATTGTAAATGTATCAAAATAACAATAAAGAAAAAAAAGCGACTTTGACAGTCAGCTGCTCCTGGCAATGGCGACGGTGGAAATCGTGGGAAGCTCGAGGTGTTACCCTGAATTGACGCTGCAAGAAGATAAATGGTGATTGAAGCAATCCTTCCATTTTTGTAACTATAGAGCTTCCTACATTAAATCTTGTAAGATATCTTCCCCTCGATACACACAGATACTCATCTAAAGAATGAAGAAAGAAGATTGGAGCTAATCTCCCTGCGACGTCACAGCCATAGAGAGGTAACATTAGCTCAGTTGAGTAAGAATGCCACATAATGCCGGTAGCCTGCCTTTTTAGGAAACCATTCTGTTGGAACTGAAAAAAGAGTTGCATAAAAATTTGAAATTCAATCCGACGTTTTGCTCGCTACTGCCACTATGACAAATCGTTCGGCATGACTTCCGAAATCTAGTTCGAGGCAACTCACTAAGCTAGTCTAGCCTGTGCAAGCCCCTCTATCTGTGCATAACTAATGCAGCCTACACCCATTTGAAGCTGCTTACGTCATGTCATGTCCCACCTTTTTCCATTACCTATCTGAAGATTCCTTGATGGCTCAGCGTGTGTCCTTCATCTTAGATCGCGCAGCTATGTTTGTCATCGGGGCAGACAGAGCCATGTTGGAAATATTACACATCAGCCACCTAAGTTGCTCCTATACGGGCAGATACTCAGTCATGAGCGTTCTCTGTTACTGTTACGTAGATAGACCATTATTTAAGGAAACTTGCGAGTCTAGCAAATCATTACCTTTGCAATTCGACGCTTAACCGAAAAATTACATTATAGGTACTGAAATCAAATAGGAATAACTAAGGCAATGTTCAGCACGCGCCGCCACCTATTTTATGATTATTATCTAATGGATGGCATGACCGATCGCAGCGATATGTATTAAATTTTGAGGGTGAGACTGAAATAAATGTCGATTTGCATAACTATCAGTATCATTCTTGTTATGCTGAAGAATCGTCATTGCTTCCCTTTGCCAGTTAACGCTAATTTCCATCATCTGACTGTGTACTTGCGATTGTTTTATCCCCTAACGATTAACCATGTGAAAATTAGTATCCCATCTATCCATGGATTGCATTACAAATAAAAAATAATATTGAGATGTGGAAAAAGAAGTTTTTGTAAAAAAAAAATCTTTGTGTTTTCTTAGGTGGGCTGTCAAAATTTTACTTTTACTTTGATATCAACACACAATTGAGTAATGCTCTGAACATTGCTGTCAAATTAAGGGGCGAAGCGTTAATTTTTTCCAAACGCGGAAAATGCATGTTTCATTTTTGGAATATGAATAGCTACATAAAGCAATATATCTGGAGACATGCCTAAATCTTGGAATAAGGACAGTTGGAGATTGACGTCCCTTCGACTACCGGGTCACCAGAGACGAAGCACAAGCTGTGACTGGAGAAGGAAGGGGGGCAAAAATCGCAGGCGGCGTTTTCAAGGAAACACTCTCACCTTTAGGTATAAGCAACTGAGGCAACCCTCAGAAAATCTCAGCAGCTGTCCTCCAGAATGTGAGTCCAATGCGCTACATCTGCCCCCTCTCGCCCCTGTATCCTGGGGGAAGTTGAAGGTTGCAGTACGGTAACCCCTGCTGGTAGCTACTACGTGGGCTCCGTGACCACGGCTGGAACCCGGTAAAGGTCTGCGCGCCATTTCGCGCTCAGGTGCCACGTGAATGGCCCGCCGTGACCGCCATGCTCCCTCCACGCCACGCCGTTGAGGCTCCAGACAAGTGGCTTATTACAACAAACGAGGTTTCTCTAACTGAATACACGGTTTCCATTTTATCAGTCACTATGATAATGTTTTGCTATGTGTTTTGACAGTTGAATATCATCTTCAGTAGTTACGAGTCCGTCACCTCAAATTAAATTAGGAATCGTTAGCATTTTTCGAGTGAAAGTCTGCCGTTTTAGATTACAGTTCCACCCCAAAAGAAATCGTAAAGAAAGCAGTAGCAAAGTTAATAAACCTTTAGTGTTTCTTGATTATGAATAACTGACAAACAGCGAAATAACATAAGGTAGGATTTCTTAGAAGAGAAATATATCACCCTAGCCAACAACATACTTTTATAAGAATGTGATACTGTATTAATAACATAATTTCTTAGGCAAGAAGTAGAAAGAAGAAGCTAATCATCCCACTCTTTGGTTGAAGTGATGCAGGAACAAAGAAAGTCGTGTAATGATCGTACGAATGGGATTCAAACCAACTCTTCTCCAGCATAAATGTTTTGTCTCTACTGACTACTAAGCATGTTCGTTCTGAGCTGCACACAGAGATGGCCAATTTCGTACAAATCCTACTGCTACGTCTACATCAGTATTGTTCAATCAAGCTTACGACGCGTGGTGGAATGTACTTGTAGAACCGCTATCATTTAGCCCCTTCACTGTTCCATTTGCTCATGGTGCAGGGTAAAAACGTGTAGATAAAAATCCCACTTCAAGATCGCAAATTTTCTTACTGATTATCAGTTTCGGCTCATTATCGAGCCATCTTCATATCACTCTAAAATATTCTTCAGTGTGTAATATTTATTACACGTCGTCGTATTTTTTAGAGCTAAGTCGCGCTCGTTAAATAAAATCCTAGAGTGAAAATCTCAGCCGGCCGCAGTGGCCGTGCGTTTCTAGGCGCTACAGTCTGGAACCGCGAGGCCGCTACGGTCGCAGGTTCGAATCCTGCCTCGGGCATGGATGTGTGTGATGTCCTTAGGTTAGTTATGTTTAAGTAGTTCTAAGTTCTAGGGGACTGATGACCACAGAAGTTGAGTCCTATAGTGCTCAGAGCCATTTTTTGGAAAATCTCAGTTGTTACATAACCAACTAAGGTTCCTCCGAGAGGGGACTGCCAAGCGGTAGGTGACCATGAGAAAATGATTCAGTAACCAAGGAAAGGATAACATTCTACGACTAGGGCGTAGAATGTCAGAAAATAGAAAATCTGAAAAGAGAAATGCAAAGGCTATATCTAGATATAGAAGGCGTCAGTGAAGTGAAATGGAAGGAAGACAAACATTTCTGGTCAGATGAGTATGGAGTAATAACAACAGCAGCAGAAAATGGTAAAACGGGTGTAGAATTCGTTATGAATAGGAAGGTAGGGCAGAGGGTACGTTACTGTGAACAGTTTAGTGATAGGGTTCTTCTTATCAGAATCGACAGCAAACCAACACCGACAACGGTAGGTCAAGTATACATGCCGACGTCGCAAGCTGAAGATGAAGAGATAGAGAAAGTATATGAGGATATTGAAAGGGTAATACAGTACGTGATACGGGAAGATTTCAGTTAGATTACATCATGGTCAGACATAGATTCCGAAAAACAGATACTGGATTGTAAGGCGTATCCAGTATCAGATGTAGATTGACATCACAAAATAGTAGTGAGGAAGAGTAGGCTGATGTTTAAGACATTACTCAGGAAAAATCAATACGAAAAGAAATGAGGTGCGGAAGTACTAAGGAATGACGATATACGCTTGACGTTCTCTAAGGCTATAGATACAGCGACAAGGAATGGTTCAGTAGGCATTACAATTGAAGAGGAATGGACACCTCTTAAAAGGCCATCACAGAAGTTGGAAAGAAAAACATAGGTACAAAGAAGGTAATTGCAAAGAAACTTCACTTTATCGATGAAAGAAGGAGGTAAGAAAATGTTCTGGGAAACTCAGGAATACAGAAATACAAGTCGCTGAAGAATGGAGTAAATAGGAAGTGCAGGGAAGCTAAGACGAAACGGCTGCAGAAAAAATGTGACATTGAAAAAGAAATGATTTGTCGGGAGGACAGACTCAGCATACAATAGGGTCAAAACAACCTTCGGTGACATTAAAAGCAATGGTGCTAACATTAAGAGTGCAACGGAATTTCCACTGCTAAATGCAAAGGAGAAAGCGGATATGCGGAAAGAATACATTGAAAGCCACTATGAGGGGGAAGATCTGTCCGATGTGATAGGAGAAGAAACAGGAGTCGATTTAGAAGAGATAGGAGATCCAGTATTAGAATCAGAATTTAAGAGAACTTTGGAGGACTTAAGGTCAAATAAGGTAGAAGGGATAGAAACATTCTATCAGAATTTCTAAAGTCATTGGAGGGAGTGACAACAAAACGATTATTCACGTTGGTGTGTAGAATGTATGAGTCTGGCGACATACCATCTGACTTTCGGAAATATACCATCCACACAATTCCGAAGACTGCAAGAGTTGACAAGTGCGAGAATTATCACACAATCAGCTTAACAGCTCATACATAGAGGTTTCTGACAAGAATAATACACAGAAGAATGGAAACGAAAATTGAGAATGTGCTAGATGAATATTACTTTGGCTTTGTAAAAGGTAAAGGCACGAGAGAGGCAATTCTGACGTTGCGGTTGATAATGGAGGCAAGACTAAAGAAAAATCAAGACACGTTCATAGGATTTGTCGACCTGGAAAAAGTGTTCGGTAATGTAAAATAGTGCAAGATGTTCGAAATTCTGAGAAAAATAGGGGTAAGCTGTAGGGAGAGAATGGTAATATACAATATGTACAAGAGCCAAGAGCCGGCCGAAGTGGCCGTGCGGTTAAAGGCGCTGCAGTCTGGAACCGCACGACCGCTACGGTCGCAGGTTCGAATCCTGCCTCGGCATGGATGTTTGTGATGTCCTTAGGTTAGTTCGGTTTAACTAGTTCTAAGTTCTAGGGGACTAATGACCTCAGCAGCTGAGTCCCATAGTGCTCAGAGCCATTTGAACCATTTTGAGCCAAGAGCCAAGAGGGAACAATAAGATTGGACGACCAAGAACGAAGCGCTCGGATTAAAAAGGATGTAAGACAGGGATATAGTCTTTCGTCCCTACTGTTCACTCTGTACATCGAAGAAGAACGATGGAAATAAAAGAAAGGTTCAGGAGTGGAATTAAAATTCAGCGTGAAAGAATATCAGTGATACAATTTGCGGTTGGCATTGCAATCCTAAGGGAAAATGAAGAAGAATTATATGACCTGCTGAATGGAATGGACAATCTAATGAGCACAGAACATGGATTGAGAACAATTCGAAGAAAGACGAAAGTAATGAGATCTAGCAGAAATGAGAAGAGTGAGAAACTGATCATCAGGATTGACGGTAGATGAAGTTAAGGAATTCTGCTACCTCGGCAGTAAAATAGCCAATGACGGACGGTTCAAGCAGGACATCAAAAGTAGACTTGAAATGACAAAAAGGGCATTCCTGGGCAAGAGAAGTCTACTAGTATCAAACATGGGCCTTAATTTGAAGAAGAAGTTTCTGGGAATGTACGTCTGGAGTACAACATTGTATGGTAGTGAAACATGGACAGTGGGAAAACAGGAAGAGAAGAGAATCGAAGCATTTGAGACGTTGTGCTACACACGAATGTTGAATATTAGACGGACTGATAAGGTAAGGAATGAGGAGGTTCTGCGTAGAGTCGGAGAGGAAAGGAATATGTGTAAAACACTGACTAGGAGAAGGAACAGGAGGGAACGACTTCCAAGGTACTAGAGGGAGCTGTAGAGGGCAAAAACTGTAGAGAAAGACAGAGATTGGAATATTGGAATACATCCAGCAAACAATTGAGGACATAGGTTGCAAGTGTTGCTCAGAGGTGAAGAGGTTGCCGCAGGAGAGGAATTCGTGAATTCGTGGCGGGCTGCATCAGTCAAACCAGTCAGAAGACTAAGGACTCAAAACAAAAAAACAAAAAAAATGCAGGAAGGCAGAGGCATTCCTTCTCCTCTACTGTTCAGCCTCTACATCGAAGACGCAGTGACTGAAAGAAAAGAAAGGTTCAGAAGGGAGGTTAAAATTCTTGGTGAAGGGCTATCAGTGATGATATCTAATGCCATTGTAGTCTTGTGTGAAAGAAGGGCATAATTACAGGACCTGATGACCCAAAAGAAAAATAATTGTGCAGAAGAATTTTGGGGCCTGCAGATGGCGTAGTGAATCAGCGAAATTGGTTGCAATGTAATATAATTACATCAAAACGACGGCTGTAGGTGTCTCATTTTATGAACCTCCGATCATCATTCATAAGGATGGACATACAAAACTAACAAAACTAGATGATGAATAGTTCAGACAAGCAGCGAACATGAGTTTTTGAAATGTGGTGCTACAGGAAAATGCTGAAGATTAGATGGGTAGAGCGGATAGCTAATGCAATGGTACTCAATCAAACTGGGGAGATAAGAAATTTATCAGTTAATAGAACACATCCGGAGGCACCAGGCATTCGACAGTTTGGTAAGGGGGGAAACTGTGTGTGGGTGGGGGGTGGGGGTGGGGGGTGGGGGTGAGTAGGGAGGAGGAAGGCAGGGGTGAAATTGTTTAGGGAGATCAAGATTTTGCCATAGTAAGAGAGCTCAAATTGATGTAAATTGTTGCAGTTATGTAGAGGAGAAGCGGCTTGTACAAGATAGTCCAGCGTGGAGAGTTGTATCGAAACAGTCTTCACTCTGAAGACCACGCCAATAACAACAGCAGCAACAATAATGACAACATACGGTTATCGATAACGATGAATTCGAGTTGGGTCTGTTAAATTCGCGAATATTAGAAATAACAGCAGATTCCTCGGACTGAAAAAAAATGTTTTGAGAAGGTAATATTGAATCACACTGATGAACACTGCCTGCGCCAGAACCGACATGAAGAACAATTTGTCTGAAATGTACTCTAACCTTTAAAAACCGCAAGTATTAACCTGCGAGGGCGTTGTCTGTTATGAAAAAAAACGAATGGGTAGGAATCGCAGGTCAGCTTCCACTTATCGACAGTTTCCTCTGCTGGGGTGGCGACAGGACGAGGACGAATCCGCGGAGGTCGGATGTAGCGGGTCGTTCCGGCCTGAGACGCACATCGTCAGAGGGAAATTGATTTGCGAACGTGGCGCGCGGAGCGCATCCGGCCGGCGTCAGCCGGTGCTTCCGGCGCGGCGGCTGTGACGTCTGAGATACACCACCGAGGCCCACGAGGAAGACAGACCGCGGCGCGTGCGTCACGAAGGTAGGCCTCAACTCCCTCCCTCGCTCGCTCAGCTCTGCAGACAAAAACGTTTCTACTTCTGTTACCTCGCAGCTGAGTGTATACGCACTAACAAGAATTGCATCTTCTGCTGGAATCTGCTATTATGAAGTCTTACTGATTAACAGAACTACAACAAAATTTACTTTAAGATCAATACCCGATATAAATCGTGTAACGTCTTGTTTACAGCATTTAGTCTCTTCTGAACAGTCCACATTCCATACAAGATGTGGTGCCGTATGCAACTGATAATCATTTTGGCATGATTTTAACTTTATTTTATCCCAGTACAGACATAAGAAATTATTAGCAGGCCTATTCACTTCCGATCATTGTAGGTCTAATAACACTAACACTCCATAATAGCGGATTCCAATAGAAGATGCAATTCTCGTTTGTATGAACACATCTAGTTAAGAGTTGCTGAGTTGAGCGAGCGAGCGAACTCAGGCCTACCTTCGTGACGTACACGCCGCGTCCTGTCTTTGTCGTGGGCCTCGTACCCTACACACAGAGGGCGTGTCGCGTCGTACGCAGCCAGAAATTTAACGCGGCCACGTTGACCATCGCTGGTGGCTGGTATCTTTCAATGTACCTCAGCTGTGCCAAGAAGCGGAGATCGTGGGTTCGAGTGCTACATCAGGGCTGCGTGAAGATTTATACAGGCTGTCCCTGGAGGAATGGACAATATTCACTCGAAGCAGAACAGCTAATAAAAATGGGTTCTAAATTCATGCTTTAAACCCTATGAGCACTTATTCATCTTTGATAATGTGAAACACATTTCTTTTACTGAACAAGTAATCGTTGCTTTTAAGATATGCCCCTAGGCTTTCTTTTTTCTTGTTTTGGTCCATATTGCCTCCTACCAAAATATGGAAAGCAAAGAGCTTGCGATGCAATATCGAAGATGAAGAAGTTCTCTTAGCTCTTAAGGAAAGCATTTTACAGCCCGTGTTTACTAAACCTTTCTTGCTCCGAACGGTCGCTCCTTACATATCCCTGAATACCGATCATTCCTCGTAGGACGCCCTGTATAAGAAGCGTCTTTGACTACTAATCAAAACGTCGTGGCTCCCAGCTTCAGACATTGTCAATGCGTAAACTGAATAGAAGATTTCTGGTGTGAGGAGTCGACGTTGTCAACCAACGGCCTTGCAAAGTGGTCGGAGGAAAATGGCTCTGAGCACTATGCGACTTAACTTCTGAGGTCATCAGTCCCCTAGAACTTAGAACTACTTAAACCTAACTAACCTAAGGACATGACACACATCCATGCCCGAGGCAGGATTCGAACCTCCGACCGTAGCGGCCGCTCGGCTCCAGACTGTGGCGCCTAGAACCGCTCTGCCACACCGGCCGGCTTTCCGCAGGTGGAAACACTCTCATTTTCAAGACTCAGATTCAACGAGACACCGAAATTTAAAATCTACGTATGCAGAGCATGGCAACACACACACACACACACACACACACACACACACAACACACTGTAAACACTACCGCCACCACACAACCAAAGACAGAGACGACCTACGTCAGAAGTTACCGGTAGTGAACATTAATAACCAACTGGAAAGGTCTCATTTACTCTGTTCCTCTGTGCTTGTGCAGGGAAGAGCATGATTTCACACAAAATGTAAGCGTTTCCATCTCTATTTATAAGGTCACTTCCTAATTTAATTTCAGTGCTTCCTTAATAACATACAGGCCCCTGTTGCCGAGCGGTTCTAGGCGCTCCAGTCCGGAACCGCGCTGCTGCTACGGTCGCAGGTTCGAATCCTGCCTCGGGCATGGATGTGTGTGGTATCATTAGGTTAGTTAGGTTTAAGTAGTTCTAAGTTTAGGGGACTGATGACCTCAGATGTTAAGTCCTATAGTGCTTAGAGCCATTTGAACCATTTTGAACCATAACAACACTATCTCAATAGCTGGAAGTGAGTGCCAAGATCTTGGTACTGTTACATTCCACAGGATGTCCGATGCCAAGGCAACCGTCTGCAATAATAGATTTGATCGGCTGTTGTAAGCGTGCGTGACGCTTATCTTCCTGCACGTTTCTGATGGGCTGACTATGTATCACATGCCATTGTTAGGAATACGATAGATATTCGCTTTACGCAAACTAAAATCATCCTCTAAGGCTTCTTAAAAGGGCCCTAATCTTAAATGTTGGTCGAGAACAACATGTCACATTATGTTTCAGCAGAATACGATCAGTCCTGTTGGAAATGCGTCCTGCGTAAGGCAGAAAAGCCGTAGGCTTTGGTGCCAGCTCGTTATTATCTTCCCTCATCCGATTAATGGTTGATGGACAGCGCAACGCGCGCCTAGTCGGTCTTTCACTGTAACCAATCCGACGAAAAGTGATTTCAAGAAACGCTAACTCCGCTAACAAATTTTCAGGATCTCAGACGACGTGGCCCTGTGAACTAAGGCACGAAATACGGCAGTCTGTGCGCGATGGTAACAACTGTCAGCCTGTAGATACAAATCAGTATCATTTGGTGTCCTAGAAACGACATGTTCCAAAGTACCATCAACCTGTTTCTGACTAGTACATCAAGGAATGGAAGGCAGCCATGCTTTTCCACCTCCTTTCCCACCTCCATCTTGAAGAGAATATTCGAATTTCTAAAATCATAAGGGAAGTGGTAGCCTAACAACTATACAAGATGGTGTATAGAATTTATGAAACTGGAGACATACCATCAGACTTTTGAATAAAAATCATCCACACATTCCCGAAGACAGCGAAAAAAGTGCGAGCCCACACAATCTGCTTAAAATTCACGAATACAAGCTGCTGACCGAACTGTGTATCGAAGAACGGCCGTTAGGAAAGGTTAAGACACGAGGCAGGCAGTACTGACGTTGCGACTGACAGCGGAAGCTAGATTTTCGAAAAATCAAGACATCTTCTTAGGATCTGTCGACTCGGAAAAAGGATTCAAGAAAATGAAATAGGATAATACGTTTCAATTTGTCAGAAGAAAAAATAGAGGGGAAATACAAGTAATATACAGTATGTACAAAAATGAAGTCTAAAAAGTAAGAACGCAAAAACCAAGAACGAAAGCTCGGTTTAAATAGTGTAAGAATGGGATGAAGTCCTTCACACCTATCCGTTAATCTATATATCAAAAATCAATCATGGAGATAAATGAAAGTTTCAGGATAGAAATGGAGGACATAACAAGCAGACTGGCGCAGGCTAAGACAGCATTCCTCGTTGAAATTTGGAAATTTGTGGAAAGGCCCTATGGGACCAAACTGCTGAGGTCATCGGTCCCTTAGCTTACATACATAACATATACGAACTTACGATAAGAACAACCCACACACACACACACACACACACACACACACACACACACACACACATCCATGCCCGAGGGACTCGAACCTCCTACGGGGAGAGCCACGCGAACCGTGACAAGGCGCCTCAGACCGCCGCTACCCTGTGCGGCATTCCTCGTTGATTGGTTCAAATGTCTCTGAGCACTATGGGACTTAACATCTGTGGTCATCAGTCTCCAAGAAAAAAAAATGGTTCAAATGGCTCTGAGCACTATGCGACTTAACTTCGGAGGTCATCAGTCGCCTAGAACTTAGAACTAATTAAACCTAACTAACCTAAGGACATCACACACATCCATGCCCGAGGCAGGATTCGAACCCGCGACCGTAGCGGTCGCTCGGCTCCAAACTGTAGTGCCTAGAACCGCACGGCCACTCCGGCCGGCCAGTCCCCTAGAACTTAGAACTACTTAAACCTAACTAACCTAAGGACATCACACACATCCATGCCCGAGGCAGATTTCGAACCTGCGACCGTAGCGGTCACGCGGTTCCAGACTGCAGCGCCTAGAACCGCACGGCCACACCGGCCGGTCATTCCTCGTTGAAAGCAGTGTGCTAGTGTCAAATTTCAAGAAATCCATCTCTGACAATGTTCGTTGTATAGAAGCGAATGATGGACTGTGGGAGAATGGAAAAGGAGAGAATCGTAGTGTTTGAGATGTAGCGTTATACACTGAAGCGCCCAAGAAACTAGTATAGGCATGTGTATTAATGTAAACAGGCAGAATAGGACGCTGCGGTCGGCAACCCCTATATAAGACAACAAGAGTCTGGCGCAGTTGTTAAATAGGCTACTGCTGCTACAGTGCAGGTTATCAAGATTTAAGTGAGTTTGAACGTGGTGTTACAGTTGGCGCACGAGCAATGGGACACAGCGTCTCCGAGGCAACGATGAAGTGAGGTTTTTCCCGTACGACCATTTCACGATTGTACCGTGAATATCAGGAATCCGGTAAAACATCGAATCTCCGACTTCGCTGCGTCGAGAAAGGATCCTGCAACAACAGGACCAACGACTGAAGAGAATCGTTCGACGTGACAGATGTGCAATCCTTCCACAAATTGCTGGATATTTCAATACTGGGCCATCAACGTGTCAGTGTGCGAACCATTTAACGAAACATCATCGATATGGTCTTTCAGAACCGAAGGCTCACTCGTATACCCTTGATAACTGCACGACACAAAGTCTTAGGCCTCACCTGGGCCCGTCAGCATCGAAACTGGACTCTTGATGTTGCCTGATTGGACGAGTCTCGTTTCAAATAGTATCGAGGGGATGGACGTGCACAGGTATGGAGACAACCTCATGAATCCATGTACGCTGCATGTCAGCAGAGGACTGTTCAACCGAGCGAGGTGGCGCAGTGGTTAGACACTGGACTCGCTGATAGAGTCTCTGTAATGATGTGGTGCGTGTGCACTTGGAGTGATATGGGACTCCTGATACTTCTACGAGATACGTAGATACGACTCTGACAGGTGACACATACGTAAGCATCCTGTCTGATCACCTGTATCCCTGCATGTCCATTGTGAATTCCGACGGACTTGGGCAATTGCAGCTGGACAATGCGGCACCCCGTAGTCCAGACTGCTACAGAGTGGTTCCAGGAACACTCATCTGAGTTTAAACACTTCCGCTGGCTACCAAACTCCCCAGATATGAACATTATTGAGCATATCTGAGATGCGTTGCAACGTGCTATTCACAAGAGATCTCACCCCCTCGTACTCTTACCGATTTATGGACAGCCCTGAAGAACTGATGGTGTTAATTCCCTCCAGCACTACTTCAGACATTAGTCGAGTACCTGCAGCAGTTTGGGAGCTCGCGGGGGATGTTCAAGATATTAGGCTGGGGTACCAGGTTCTTTCGCTCTACAGTGTAGAAGGTGCGGAAAACAAGGTGCACTGATAAAAAGTGAGGTCTCCGAAGAATCAGTGAGGATAGGAATTTTTGGAAAACACTGAATAGAAGAAAAGATAGCATGATAGGAGATGTATTAAGGCATCAAGAAATAACTTCCATTTTGATGGTCGAGCTGTAGATTGCAAAAACGTTAGGCAAAAAGGTTGGTGCATACAAAGGTTGATACATACGTAAATAAAGAACTGAGAATGTAGGGTACAAGTGCTACTCTGAAATGAAGACACTGGTATAGCACGCAGCATTAGCCAGAAGAGTGATGATGAAAGAACGGAGAACTAAGACGGCTAATTTCTTTGTGCGGCAAGCTTTACGAAACTGAACTCCAAAGCCGAGTCTAGATACAAGAAATACGGACTCGATAGCGTTTACGATAAAATACGCACTGTTCCGCACTTTTGTGTAAGTAGTGAAACAAAAATTCTTTTACACCCGTGGAAAGACGTACAGTAATTGTTCTTACTTTAACTGTTTGAGTGAGCATAACACTCACGAACGCTTAGAACACAGTGTGACAACAACGTAACTCTGTAGCAGCCGCAAAATGTGGAGCAGAGTACTGGATCTTAATCTGGCGCCGCATCGGATGATCCACAACCGCGGTGGCAGCTGCGACCGCGAGCGGATGGAGCAGCAGATGGGACAACACCTGCAGGCGCCCCCTCGCGGGCTCGTGCTGGCAACCACTAACAGCCGCACTGGCTCCTGCACTACGGCCACAACTGGGACCCTGTCCACCTCAGCACAGCAGAATGGCTACCAAGATAACTCGAGAAGGAAATAATTCACAACTCAACTCCCTGTCCATACAAATTGTATTCCTCTGATGAGAGAGAGAGACAGAGTAATCTAGAGACTGCATTGAGGAGCAGCAGAAATGAGATTCGAGTCAAGCTAAGTACACACGTGAGAAATTTTCGCTTACACAGAGCCTTTGTTAGTAATACTTGTCGAGTAAACATTGGCGAGAGTCGGCTCGACGGTAGTGCCTAGAGTGGGACAAGATCTCAAACAGTCACGCTCTGCGAGTTTAGGCCTCTCTTGTAGACGGTGACCTCCATATCTTTGCACCCCAGACCTTCAGACAGAAAAACTATACCAGCATTGTAAAGAGAACTGAGAGTGCTCGAAGATGTCTGAGTACCCATATTGCGTCCCAGATTTGTGCAGTACTTCACAGTTTGTAAGCTACTACATCTCTGTAACAAATTTTGCCTTTCTCATGCACATATTAAATAAAAGTAGCCACGAAATTACGAGTTTTTACCCATAATTTGTGGGCGTAGCATGTTTCTGAGCGATAAAATTGCCCGTTTTACCTTCTACACGAAAAGCGCGATCTTTTAGCTTATTTCAAAAGTTCTGTAGTTAAACACAGCAATACAACAATGAACATATAAAAACGTCATATATGTACGTAAACAGAACTTATAAAAGAAAAAAATAACTCTCACAGAAGAGAGTCGATCCCATGTTAATACGAAAACATGAATGAGCGACTAGCGCGTTACCCATTGCGCCGCATTAACACTGCTGTGAACCACTCGCTAAATGTATACCGGCATTTCCGGGACAGTTGAGACTACTATCGCGATGTGTACGCACTGTGAAGCGAATGTCAGCGATGAGCTGAAAAAACAGCTGATGAAGAAAGTTGCCAGGAAGTGTGGACTCAGAACAAAGTTGTGCTTGTAATTAGTTTCCACAGACTCTGGATTACAGGAACCGAGATAAGAAACAAAATTTGTTGGTTTAAATGGCTAGTTTTTAGCACCTCCACGGAAAAATTTGCTAGAATATCCACAATTTAAGGAATCAGGCGAAGTAGTTTCATAACATTGATTAACTGACAAATAGAAACATGTAAAGATATGTTTGAAAGTAATTGTTTTGGAACTCGTGATATTTCCATTTAACGTCAAGTAATGCAGCTGCAGATATGACTTAATATGGCGTGATATTTACTGATTATTATGTTTACCGTTGAAGAATAGACCTTCAGCAATTTAAGAGTGGATCCTTACGTCAATGGAAGTAAAAATGTTCAAATAAACGTATATCTGGAAACACTACGTTTATCAGATACTCGCACTATTTGACGGGCTTCAAAATGAAATCTGATGTAATTTTGTTTCATTCTGATTGTTACTTTACCAACTATTAAAGAGAATAAACGTACCTGATGCTAGAAATTTTAGTGTGGCAAGCAGTCTGTCTTTTACACTAAGCTCTTTATGCGTAATTGTATCTACCTGCAAGTTTAGGTCCGGTTATAAACAGTATTATTTCCATCTGCATAGCTATCGTTCTTGTAAAATCTCGATATTTTTGTGGATCCTCCATAAAAAGCTCTACGGTGAGATACCTGCATGCTGCAAAATAATTCCGCCGCTTAATCCACTCGTACAGCTACAGCCCGAAGCTCTTTCATAGCTGCTAGAGTCCTGCATGACCGAGTACGCGAGCACGAAATACGAGATGGGGCGAAAACACCCTAACTGGGTAGGCTGCCCGCACTAGGTCTTGTGACCGAACATAGAAGCCGTGAACGAATACGTAGCACGTAACTTCAAACACATTACAAGTGTCATTATCCGTGTGAGACTGCAACCAGTACGGGCTTCTCGTTTGTGGTGTGTGTCTCTCTCTGTAATCATGCAGCGCGAGGAAGCCAGTGCAGTAAGACCTAAGATTGAAACCAATGTTTACACATTGAAGGAACGGGAAGGTCTAAAAAGCCAAGTATGGAGTACATGTCTGTTGGTTGTAGACCAAAACAGTGCATCTACTGGGTACGTAACGCCTTCTGCTATTGCGGAAGTTATTAATAAAACAAGTGCTGCGACAGTTGATATGTGGACTGATTCGCGTAATCATGTGCAGTATTTGGCACTTACAACACATTACATTAACACAGATTGGTCTCTTGTGAACAATGTTTAATTTACAACAAAATTCCCTGACGTTAAGAAGACAGGAGTAAATATTATGAAATAAATTGAAGAGAGGATGGTTGATTCGCAGCACATGTTGCACAGTTTTGTTTTTGTTCCCGACCAGGTTGCCAATGTAATAAAGGCTTTGGAAAATCACGAAAGGATTCCTTGTGCTGCTCATTGTATAAACACAGCACGTGGCCATACTTCCGATGAAGATAACTTCTTGTAAAATCATGCCCCGAACATCACATCAACAATAAATACTGCAAAATCCATTGTAACGTACATTACGAAATGTGGCCTCAGCTCGTCTTTGAAATCATCGTTGAAACAAGAGGTCTGCACACGCTGGAACAGCTTGTACACTATGCTAGAATCCTTACACACTCAGTATAACGAAGTTGCTGCTTTGCTGACGGAAAAGGACTCCGCTTACAGATTAAAAGGATATGGTAATGAGCTTGCAGGAAAAATTGCGCATTTTCTGAGACCACTTAAAGAGGCCACAGATGAAGTAAAAGGCGAAAAAGAGCCGACAATCCAGTTAGTTCTTCTTTGGTTTCACAAACTGCAACAAATTTACAGTGTCAATGACACTGACTGTCAGGTGAGTAATTACTGCAGTTAAAAGCACTGTTTCATTATGATACGCAATAGATTTATAATTAACTAGCGTAATTGATGTGTACTAACAAATATGTATTTTTAAGAAGAGGTACAAAGGATTAAAAATCGAGCCTTGACTTTCGTTTGTGAGAAGACTGTGATCACCTCCAGACTTAAAATTGCTACGTCTCCTATCCGCGATTGTACTGAAATATCATTTTACTTTCCAAGTGCTTCATGAATTTAGCTGTGTCACGTACTCGTTCTTGGAAACGATACTTTTGTATTAAAAGAGAGAGAGACATAGATAAATAGTGTGTGTGTGTGTGTGAGAGAGAGAGAGAGGCGCGTTGGCAGTACAGTGCAGCGAGCCGGGGCGAGGTGAGGTGAGACGTCAGCGGTGACCGGTCATGCTCGGTTATCTGCGTGTCCGGAATCCGGACAACAGACATGGGGCGAGTAAGTGGCCGAGACGAGGCGTGTGGGGCCGGACATGCTCGGTTAGCCGCGTGTCCGGAATCCAGACAACAGACATGGGGCGAGTACACGGCCGAGCCGAGACGTGTGGGGCCGGACATGCTCGGTTATCCGCGTGTCCGGAATCCGGACAACAGACATGGGGCGAGTACGTGGCCGAGCCGAGGCGTGTGGGGCCGGACATGCTCGGTTATCCGCTTGTCCGGAATCCGGACAACAGATGGGGCGAGTACGTGGCCGAGCCGAGGCGTGTGGGGCCGGACATGCTCGGTTATCCGCGTGTCCGGAATCCGGACAACAGACATGGGGCGAGTACGTGACCGAGCCGAGGCGTGTGGGGCCGGACACGAGCGGCTCGGTCCCCCTGTCAACAGGCGAGCTGTGACCGGTCAAACATTGAGCGTTGCAGCACTCTAATCGCTGCCTCATTCTTCACGCAAAAAATGACTGAAAAATCTCGCGCAGAGTGATCTCCCAGCTCTCAAAGAGACTCTAGATGTGCTGTGCAAACACTTCCGACATTTGCTCTCGGAAGATTCTCTGATACTTAAACCTAGTTTACACGACTACACTAGGTTGCAGGCAACTGCGCTACCGGCCACTGCTCATGGGCGTCTCGCGTTTGCGCAACTCGTTGGTAAAACTAAACACTTTTGGCGTGTTCCAACGTTGGCGACGCTAGTTGCATGAGTTTTGAGTGTGTTCGTAGAGTGTAGACAAACTGAAATATGAGGTGGGGAACGGAGAATACTGTTCGCTTTATGGATATCTATGCTTTGCATAGGTGTTTGTGGGATTTCAGTGATGCTGATTACAAAAATAAGCAACATATTGATGCCGCTGAGACAGCCATGTGCGATTATAATATAGATGGTTTGACAATATCCGAGCTGCAGGGCAAAATTTGTTGAGTTAGGAGCACGTACACAACTAATTAAGAAAAATACAAACAAGCGTAATTCTAGCTGCGACGACGCTCTCGTCTACAAGACTAAAATCCCATCGTTCGAGTTGGCCAACTCTTTGGTAAGGAATATTGTTGACAGGAGGGAAGTCTATACAAATTCAAGAAGCTACATTCTTTATTCAATATTCGTCTATTTAAAGCGCCGCAGCAGTGCTCCCCATTCACATATGTAAGAATTTTGAAATATTGCCACTGTTCAGATCTATTTTCAAGAGAGTAGTTTGCAAACCATTCTCTTCTTAGTGCGGCCTGCTTCGAGTAATTATTGCTGTTAATGTTAATAATTATTATTGTTAATGTTAATAATTATTGGTGAGAATTATTACCGTTAATGTTAATAATTATTCGTATTAATGAAAGAGTGTCATCACCAACTAAAACCGCATCTTGTATCACACCGAGTGTTCTCGATTGTAATGCACGCAATATGATATGTAATTTCAGTTCTGGCGACAGTGCTTCATGCGTTACAGTACCTTTACTCTTTATCGCATAATTAACTCTATTTAGAAGAAACGTGAACAGTTCTGGTGACATTCTAAGATAATTACAAGAACTTCTTGGGTCTTCCGTTATAAATTTCAGCAAGGATGCTGAGCAAGCGAGCTGACGTGTTTTCTTCATCCAGACACGAATCAAAACACGTTTCTTATTGTTTTCTTATGCAGCGATTCCAAGCAACAAGCTTTAACTCCGCCACAACTTGTGCGACGTGCTGCTGCCAAAGCTTTCATTTCAGACACGACTCAGGGACCCGCAAAACGACGAAACTGAAGTGTATACTGGTGTCGCCGTGTCTACAGTCAAATATGAAACCACTTGCGTGCAACTCATTCCACGCAACCAGTGGCGCAACCCAATGTCTTCGTGTAAAGTATTCTTTACAGAAAGTATCCGTAAGTAATTGTCAAACAGTAACTATCAGAGAAAGTTTTGCCTCTGGTGGCCAGCCGCTGTGGCCGCGCTGCTGCTACGGTCGCAGGTTCGAAAAAAATGGTTCAAATGGCTCTGAGCACTATGGGACTTAACATCTATGTTCATCAGTCCCCTAGAACTTAGAACTACTTAAACCTAACTAACCTAAGGACAGCACACAACACCCAGCCATCACGAGGCAGAGAAAATCCCTGACCCCGCCGGGAACCGAGCCCGGGAACCCGGGCGTGGGAAGCGAGAACGCTACCGCACGACCACGAGATGCGGGCAGGTCGCAGGTTCGAATCCTGCCAGATGGTTGCTGACTGTCTCTACAAGAACTACAGTGGGTCTACACCTTTGATGACCCACCAATACCATGTGTGTGATGTTATTAGGTTAGTTAGGTTTAAGTGGTTCTAAGTTCTAGCGGACTGATGACCTCAGAAGTTAAGTCCCATAGTGCTTAGAGCCATTTGAACCATTTTTGTAAACAATTCTGCGAGTACTATCTGAGAATACCAAACTGTCTCATGCGTATCCCAGCCCTTAAGGTTAAAAGTGCGGAGAACATAACGGACGAAATGAAGCACCCCTGAAGCGTCGAAAGTAATGTAACGCATTTCAGACTATAGGAGACGTGTACTAGTGCGCACGTACGGAGTCCGGTGATGGGGCGATGCGCAGCAAGTGATGCTCAGCCAACAGCGTCATTCAGTCACGTCTTTCTGTAATGTGCGCCTCGATGCCCGTGTTCAACAGCGAGTGGTAAGTTACATATTAGTTTACGCATAGTGAAGTTGTAAGTAGGCTGTTTACGTTTTCTTATTGGCAACGTTACGTAGCGCTCTGTATGAAAATCACTGGCTGTGCTGTGTGCAGACTGTGGCTAGTTTGCATTGTTGTCTGCCATTGTAGTGTTGGGCAGATGGATGTGAACAGCGCGTAGCGTTGAGCAGTTGGAGGTGAGCCGCCAGCAGTGGTAGATGTGGGGAGAGAGATGGACTTGCTATATTGTCCGCAAGACTCTTTGATGGTGATTGTGCTCCTGCACAGTCGCAACAGATGGTTGCTGACTGTCTCTACAAGAACTACAGTGGGTATACACCTTTGATGACCCACCAATACCATTATTTCTACAACGACTGCAGTGGGTCTGCACCTTTGGTGGCCCAACAATACCATACACTCTATCAGGACTACAGTGGGTCTGTTCTGTGATGACCTACCT
Source organism: Schistocerca americana (assembly GCF_021461395.2). Classification (NCBI taxonomy): domain Eukaryota; kingdom Metazoa; phylum Arthropoda; class Insecta; order Orthoptera; family Acrididae; genus Schistocerca; species Schistocerca americana. The sequence goes on along the minus strand of NC_060119.1, from coordinate 640,053,072 downwards.
ACCAATATTCTTCAAAACTTCGACTGACTCTGCTGTGGGTTTGCTCTGTTGTGACCCATTACCTGTCTGCATGTCAAGAGTCAGCACTGTCTTTCCGTTGGAAGGACAACACTACTACTTCAAGACTGCATGGAAATCCACTACTTCCGTGTGCATTGTCTTTTACTGCTCAGACTTTGAGAAAAGAAACGGCAGTTTTACTGTGATGAATGATCAGGACTGTCTTTATGAACTGTGATAAAATTTTAGTTTTTGACCAACATTGCATTAATAAGTGTGTGCATTTGATATCTTTCTTACTGTAATTATGAAAAATTTTTTCAAATCTGTATTGGCCACTGCCCAAAACAATTTGTAAAAATTTTAGTGGGGAGCATGGGGGGTATGTAATTAGGCTGTTTATGTTATCTTATTGGCAACGTTACGTAGCGCTCTGTATGAAAATCACTGGCTGTGCTGTGTGCAGTCTGTGGCTAGTTTTTGTTGTTGTCTGCCATTGTAGTGTTGGGCAGATGGATGTGAACAGCGCGTAGCGTTGAGCAGTTGGAGGTGAGCCGCCAGCAGTGGTGGATGTGAGGAGAGAGATGGCGCAGTTTTGAAATTTGTAAGACTGTATGTCATGAACTGCTATATACATTATGACTTTTGAACACTATTGAGGTAAATACATTGTTTGTTCTCTATCAAAATCTTTCATTTGCTAACTATGCCTATTAGTAGTTAGAGCCTTCAGTAGTTTGAACCCTTAATTTAGCTGGCAGTAGTGGCGCTCGCTGTATTGCAGTAGTTTGAGTAACGAAGGTTTTTGGTGAGGTAAGTGATTTGTGAAAGGTATAGGTTAATGTTAGTCAGGGCCATTCTTTTGTAGGGATTTTTGAAAGTCAGATTGCGTTGAGCTAAAAATATTGTGTGTCAGTTTAAACACAGTCATGTATAATTTTTCTAAGGGGACGTTTCAAAGTAACTTAGCTACTTCAGTATTCATTGTGAGTGACTTAAAGCAAATACGCCTAGTATTACGTCAACAAGTGACAGCGATAGTTTGCCGAGCACGTAAACTCTCCTAGGGAGTGACAAAAGCAGAAATCGTGATCCAACGCTGCGCTTAACCCAGCGTTGTCAGTTACCGGGGTAAGAAACGGCTGGAGCGATGGCGATGGAACACAGACAGGGAGCACACTGACGTGTCGTTCTCCATCACTTCCAACACGAAACATTACCGCTCAACCGCCTTCTTATTTGCAAAGCACTGTGAGCTGACTTGTATCCTCTGTAGACCTTAGTTTGAAAAAACAAATCCTGAGAATATTTATTTGCAGTACACCACTGTGCCGGCCGGGATGGCCGAGCGGTTCTAGGTGCTGCAGTCTGCAACCGCGCGACCGCTACGGTCGCAGGTTCGAATCCTGCCTCGGGCATGGGTGTGTGTAATGCCCTTAGCTTAGGTTAGTTAGGTTTAAGTAGTTCTAAGTACTAGGGGACTGATGACCTCAGCAGTTACGTTCAAATGGCTCTGAGCACTATACGACTTAACTTCTGAGGTCATCAGTCGCCTAGAACTGAGAACTAATTAAACCTAACTAACCTAAGGACATCACACACATCCATGCCCGAGGCACGATTCGAACCTGCGACCGTAGCGGCCGCTCGGCTCCAGACTGTAGCACCTAGAACCGCACGCATACACTGTCTGACAAAAAAGTGAAGCAACCAGAAGAAATGGCCGGACGTTAATGTAAGTTCGTACATGTTCACATCATAGGCCAGTAAGCAAATGATTAGAGTTGCAATTCTCTTCGACAAGTAGAAGAACCAAGAGACTCCATTAGTGTTGTTGGGGTTATTGTTGTTATACTCCGTTCATAATAAGAATAAACCTGATGTAAACATTACACGAAGTATTCTTCCGCGTTTGCTAGGACCTCATTGGATCTCGTTTTACGTGGAGCGGAAACCAAGCTTTCTCGAGTTCATTCAAGTACGATAATGAGGAGAAGTTTTACACTGTGCGTTACGTGCACACTGTCTCAGAGATAATACGGGGCAACAGCTTTACCGGTGCATGTTATCTTGGACAGCACTGGCCAGGCAAGTGATCCAACTAACTTGCAGTGATGTGAAGAGTCGCGGTAAAGACGTAAAAAGAGACGAGGAGAGAACAATATAGCTTTGAATGTCATTTAATTTTGAAACGAAGGAAATAATATATGGTAAAACTCAGGCTTCTTAGGTAATCAAATAGTTCAAATGGCACTATGGGACTTAGCATCTGAGGTCATCAGTCCCCTAGAACTTAGAACTACTTAAACCTAACTAACCTAAGAACATCACACACATCCATTCCCGAGACAGGATTGCAACCTGCGACCGTAGCGGTCGCGCGGTTCCAGACTGCAGCGCCTAGAACCGCTCGGCCACCCCGGCCGGCTCTTAGGTAATCGGACGGAAAAAAACCTCACTCTCGTTCTTAGCTAACATATTACTGTAATTAAAAGCAAGAGTGATGAAAATTCCTGACTTTAACAATGGTAATTTTTCTGTATGAGCTATGTGCGACGAAAAAGCGTCCTGGTGGGATTTTACCACTTTGTTAAATATTGAAGCCACTGAAGGTATTGCAGTCAGTCGTCTGGTAATCCCTGAACTCCTTCCATATTGGAGTCCGAGGAATACATTTCAGTACTGCTACGTTGATAACGAGGCGATCAGTAACAGAATCCCAAGCCTCCTCCTCTTTTATGACAGGCAGTTCTGCATTTCGCCATCGTTCAGCAGTGACGTGTCACAAAGCTTCGTGCATTAGTTCCAGTAGGTTTGGCAACTTGAATGTCTTGTTGTTTCTCGCGGCAAATTCCTTAACTTGGCTCTAGATCGATTCCATTGGGTTCAGATTGTAGCGTTCAGGTGACAACTGTAAAAACGCAACATGTGTAAACTGTGCTCGACGCCGTGAAAATGATTGCTTTCTATGTTTCTGCGATACCTATCATTCTAGCTCGTATGAGACCACTTCTGTCCTACAAAACAATGGGCATATTCAAACAAAGAGTATTTTATTTTTCACTTTTCAAAAAAATGGTTCAAATGGCTCTGAGCACTATGGGACTTAACTTCTGAGGTCATCAGTCCCCTAGAACTTAGAACTACTTAAACCTAACTAACCTAAGGACATCACACACATCCATGCCCGAGGCAGGATTCGAACCTGCGACCGTAGCGGTCGCGCGGTTCCGGACCGCTTGGCCACTCCGGCCGGCTGTCACTTTTCCCCAGACAATTTAATTGTGTAATGATTTCTTAACTTCGACAATCTTTTGTGAAAGATCGATGATTAAGAACGTATATTTTCAATGAAAAACAGAATTTTGCATGAAACATGTTATTAGAAACTAGAAGATGTGCGTTTTTCTTGAAAAATGATGGCTAAGTGTAAGTTGCTTACCATATATCTGATTTCAATTTAAATGATTTAGGTATTGAAACCGAACAAAAACAATTAGTGTTCCACGGTTTTCGAACCGCTGCCCGCCACCACGCCCGTTTATTAATCTTTGTCGGTACTGATTACGCCACGCATATAATTAAATTTCTTTGTCTTATATTTAGCATACTATTTCTCAAAAAACGTCAAGGCTTATTTTTCTCTGTAATTTTGTGGAAACATTAAGAAGAACTTGTTTCTAATCATTAGCGGTGTTCCGCGCGTGTTTCACTACGAAGGAGGAAGTAGTGTCATCCATCTTCACGGCACGTATGAACAGAGACAATTAGGGCACAAGTAGCGTTTACAGAGACTGTGACTGTACACAGTTTTTGAAATAAAAATTACGTAGCTAAAATACCATTAAGAAAAACGTTGATACATAAGAATGTATTAAAGTTTCACACACAGTGACGCAGCAATAGGATTTCGACTACATAAGTTGGACCTACTTCCAAGTGCGGAACAGTATCACAATATGTCAAGGTCTAGTTACAACAGGTGTGTGCCTCTTGTCTCAGGAGAGTGTACAACGGCTTCATGTCCGCAGGTCATCGTCTAGTGGCTAGCGTTGCTGCATCTGGCTCACGGGGTCCCGTGTTCGATTCCCGGCTGGGTTGGGGATTTTCTCTACCCACGGACTTGTGTTGTTCTCATCATTTCATCTTCATCATCATACGTGACAATCGCTAGACTGGACTGTGTAAAAAAAAGTGGGACTTTGTACGGGCGCTGATGACCGCGCAGCTGAGCGCCCCACAAACCTAACATCGTCATCCTCACCACGGTTTCATGACACTCTTCCCAGCCGAGTCATTGCATGTATCCAGGCCAGAGGGGATTCAACGTCGTACTGATACGTGGGCTCCTACTGCCATCTTCTTTGTAAATTTGGCTCGATTTTGTAATCGCTGAAGTAACATCAGATACCCTTTCACCCAGCGAAGTTCCGATACGTGTTCTGCTCCCCTTCTGCGTGCTTCACTTACTCTTTCAGGCAATGTTCATTACTCCACATGTACCTGAGTTCCAAAAGACCACAACATAAGTGGTTTATTTTCAAATCTCTTGGAGCTTATCTTTTGTACTCAAATTATACTGCTGGGTTATACACTCATATGAATGACGGTTCGCTTGAAAAGGTCAAAGTACTCGTTGTCGAAATTGGTCGAGCCTAACGTACAGACAGATATGTTGAAATAGAATGATTGCCTTGCAGGTAAGACGGTCTCATTTAAACAATGCGAGAACAAAGGAATATATTTATTTTTGCGTTGTCCTGGGATTCTTGTCAAGACGTGCCATATGAACGTCCGTAAGTGTGAGAAAGCTACGTCATAGCATCTGGTTAACATGTCTGAAATCGGCGTTCCAATATAGCGGGGATATGTTTACCAGGCGGCGAGCATAACGGTTTTCACTACGGCGTAGCTTATCTGGAAAGCCTGTCCGAATGCACATGTTTACACCGAATGTGTTTTCATTGCCTCGTTTTACTCCGGAGATGTTTGCATGCATAACTCAGAAGATTATTTTCAGAGTATAATCGCGTGTAAGACGGGGAAGGCTAGCCGTACGATCATGAATATCTGCGCGTCGGGATAACTTCCACCGATACTCGCTGATACTACAGACACGACATATGTACCACCAGCATAAATGTGTTAAGGTCAAGTAAACAAAGATAAACTTGCCTGCATACCTCTCTACTACCTAGTGTTCTAACAACCTGAGGCAGTCTCTACCGTAACGTGACGGTGTACCACACTATCGAATGACAGATTCCTCATCCTCAAAGATAGTGTGAAAGGTACGTGTGATGGAGTCGTAACACTGGCATGTACATGTGATTATTTAATATACCTAAAATAGTTAACAGTAACTCAAAAATAAATAAAAGACGTAGTAGAAAAAACGTAGCGTACATCAGTAGCTGGTAACTGACACCAGTCACAAAAATTGAGTTTACTGCCCTGTTCACCGAAATTGCTCCTCACTGGATCATTTACCCCACGAAATCCACTTTCTTTGTTGCGCGAGGTTTCTTGATCTTCTCTTATAGATAACTTGATTTACTCGCCTTGCTATTTGTATCCAATTTTAACGTGTCAATTGTTGCTAAACTTCAACATTTTACATATTTCACTATCACTTTAAACTTTCGTTAGTATAAAGGACTCAAGTTTCCAACCAAGCGAGTTCGTCGGAGTGACGTGACGTTTCGGTTACAGTCACTACCGTCATCTTGTTGTCACTCTTGGATGTAGCTCGCAGTCTATTGCGACCAGTAACGGGTTAGAAGCAGAGCCACCACCTCTGTTTACGAGATCATTGCCAGTCCTAATTTCAGTGGCTTCCTTTAATACTCTGTGCTAAAATCCACTGGCCTTTCATATTACTTTCTTGCGTTCCAACACGGTAGCTAGAACACACGGTAGGAATGTGTGCAAACGGTCGCAAGCTGCGACGGTGACGTCACAGACGAACCTGCTACCGCTCTGTGAAGTCGCCTCTGTGATAACGTACTGTCATTGCGTTTTTCGGTGAATTCAAAGTTATTTACATGAAAGTGCTCGAAATAGCGAAATGCTCGAATTAAAAAGGACACGAGGGAAGGACGCAATCTTTATTCTATAACTTTCTCCTTGTACACCTAAGTAGCAACGATAAAAATAAAGACTTACCAGTGGAATTAAAACTCTGGGTGAATGAATATCGACAACAACATTCGCTGATCATCTTCTTCTCTTCCGCGACAGAAAGAAATGGAGAACCTATAGAAAGTAACAAAAAATTTACTGACTACAGAAACTGGGCTGCGAGTAAAAGAAAGATATAGGCATTGAAGACGAAAAGGATTGAGATTAGTGATAAACTTAACACCAAAGCTGAAGGCCATGTAGTAGATCACGGAATTCTGCTACCAAGGAAGCAAAACGACGCACCACAGAAGAAGTAAGTGAGATATAACAACCAGAATATCACAGGCAAACAAAGAATTTCTCGTTATGTCTACCAGTGTCAAATTTAGGCCTTAATTTGGGGAACAAATTTCTGAGGAGGTGAGTCATGGAGTCGAAGGAAACCAGGAAAAGAAGAGCATCGAAGTGTTTGAGATGTGGTGGTAGAGAAGGACGTAGAAAGTTAAAGTTAGGCGGACTGAATGCTAAAAAGTGCGTGAACTGATAAGATAAGAAATAAGGAGCTTCTCCACAGAATACGTAAGAACAGCAAACCATAGAAACAGGAGGCACACAATGATAGATGTGTTACTACATGAAGAAAGATTTTGCATGATATTAGGGGCAACTGAAGAAATCAAAAACCACAGGTAAAGACTGAAGTTGAAATATGTCCAACAAATATTCTGAATATTTCTCGGGTATTCATCCGGGTGCTGTCATCCAGAAGGCGTTATATTTCGCCAAGCCGACTTCTTGCCATCTTCAGGCGTTCCTGATGACTTCATAAACTGTCATATGCATTGATATGTCTCGAATTGTACACAGAACATCTGCGTGAGGAAAAAAAGTATTGGGAAAGGGAGTGGTGGGCGAGGAACGAAATAATCGCAACTCCTGAATCCGTTGCCAATATTTGTTCCAAAATTAGACATCATGCCTTTAATGTGCATACGCGTATGTCGCTCCCGAAGTTTTATAATGGTGTTGCGGCGTAAACAGATGACCCGAAAGAATCAATGAAGACCCAATTTCTCACTAGTCGCAAGCGTTAACGGTGTAAACTTCTGTTGCAGCAGTGCCTCGTCGACAATGGATATCGTTGAACTGTTATCTATTGCATACCGTTGGTAATTATATTGTTTCTCATTTTTGTGCATTCTAGCTACTTACAGAAAATCTGCATGCTCTTGCAGTGGAGTTACATCATCAGGTGTTGTTACTAAACATCCGGTAATATTTTCCTTATCATGAAAATAGGAATTTAATAACCTCACGCAGTAATAAACTGTAGGGCATCTCTTTTAACGTCCGTGCATAGGTGGTGAGTCATACAGGAGAAATACACTTAATAAATATTATGCTTACCATTCAACTTCTTTGATTGGCATCGAAGAGCAACGGA